>NC_046155.1:165977127-166349627 GCF_011064425.1 Rattus rattus
GGTTTGGTCCCCAGCTCTGAAAAGAAAAAGAAAAAAAGAAGACAACTGATGTCAGTCTCTGCTCTCCACACACATATGCACAAACATGGACCTGCACATATGCACACACACCACACCAACCAGTGCGTGGAGCGCATTACACTTGACACAGTAGATGTACAAACAGCCACTCAAAGGCAGAGAGAAATGTCAGGAAGTGTCTCTTAGGAGGCTACTTGCTTTCCTCTCAGTAAAGTAATAACATTAATAACTAACGGAATATACACAGTTCAGTTAGGTAGTGCTTAGGTATACATAGATATTAATGTAATTACAGTGACTCAGTGACTCAGACATTTGTTACTATTATTGAAACAATATTTCTGTATCCCAGACTGACCTCAAATTCAACTTTAGCGTCGTCCTGCCTCAGACCCCAAGTGCTGGAACTGTAAGCATGATCCACCATAATAAATAATTTTTAATGATTTTTTAACCTTTCAATTATGTGTCTGTGTGTCCTGGTATGCGCATGTGACCGCAGTACCCGAGGAAGCCAGAAGAGGGTGGCAGACTCCCCCGGAGTTAGAGTACAGGCTGGTAGGAGTTGTGGGATCTGGGAACCTGGGCCCTCTGCAAGAGCCCAGGCTTAACCACTGAGCACCTCTCCAGCCCCTGTAGTAGACCCTCTCACTATTGCTAAGGAAGCTGAAGCAAACGGGCAGCTTGCCCACTGCCCCACTAGAGTTCTTTGATGACCTTAATGTGACTGTTCCCTTTTCTAAGGACTTTATTGGTTGTCATGCTAACCTATGCTTGGTAACACATCTCACTAAAATGAACCAAAGACATTTCGAATTCACTTTTAATTTCCTCGTTACCTCATGTTTCTTTTCTTCTAAACAGGATGCTTCATTTCTAAGCCAGATGTGATTTCCTTGCTGGAGCAAGGGAAAGAGCCCTGGAAGGTTGTGAGGAAAAGAAGACGGCGTCCGGGTAAGAACTGTCTGTCAGGCTTGGGGAGCACAACAGCTACTTGAAAAAGAGACACACCAGACAGGTGGACACTGAGCCGGCGTCAGCACAGAGGCCACACATAGCTAGAAAGCAGAGTGGCGGGCTGTAATGGAGAGCTGTGAGGAAAAGCCAGCAGAGGGAAGAGCAGATGCTGGCACCTCGGGAAGCTCTGCTGTGTTCGCGAGGTTTCCCCGTTTGTGGTGCTGAGGCGAAGCCTGGTCTCTTGCTTCATCGTCAGCCCCGGGAAGCTTTTAAGGTTATAACCAGGGGAGCATTCTGTCTCGCCTTCCCTCACACAACTTCACTTTTTTTTTTTTTTTTAAAGATTTATTTATTTATTATATGTAAGTATGTTGTAGCTGTCTTCAGACACCAGAAGAGGGCATCAGACATCATCATAGATGGTTGTGAGCCACCATGTGGTTGCTGGGATTTGAACTCAGGACCTCTGGAAGAGCAGTCAGTGCTCTTAGCCGCTGAGCCATCTCTCCAGCCCACAACTTCACTTTTTAAAGGACTTATTTATTATACGAGTGTTTCACCTGCACGAATGTATGTGCACCACATGTGTGCCCGGTGCCTGACGCGTCAGACGAGGGCGTTCCGTTCTGTCTTAGCTACTTTTCTATGGCAGTGTAGACACAGCGACAAAGGTGGCATATGGAGAGTTGATTGGTACTTAACCGTTTCAGAGCGTGAGTACATGATCAGCAGCATATAGGTTTGCTGGGGTGCCAGATTTTTTTTTTAAGATTTATTTATTTATTACATATAGGTACACTATCGCTGTCTTCAGACACACCAGAAGAGGGCCTCGGATCCCATTACAGATGGTTGTGAGCCACCATGTGGTTGCTGGGATTTGAACTCAGGACCTCTGGAAGAGCAGTCAGTGCTCTAACCGCTGAGCCATCTCTCCAGCCCCCGGTGCCAGATTTTTTTTTTTAAACAAGATTTATTTATTTAATGTATATGGATACACTGTAGCTATCTTCAGACACACTAGAAGAGGGTATCAGACTTTATTTCAGATGGTTGTGAGCCACCATGTGGTTGCTGGGAATTGAACTCAGGACCTCTGGAAGAACAGTCAGTGCTCTTAACCACTGAGCCATCTCTCCAGCCCGCAGATTTTTTAATGTTATTTTCTCAGTGAAATAAAACTATAAGGGTTATATTCTATGCAAACATAGTATTCCCGTTCTGAGAACCCAAATCTGAGATAGTCCAAAGTAAACCTGACCACCAACTACCTCTGAAATTCGTTATTAGTCACTTCCTAAGAAGCCTAGAATAAATACTAGAGTAGGCCCAGTATCTCCTATTCAGAACGCTGGGGAGAAAATGTGTTTCAGATTTCAGACTGAGATGCGTGTATTTCATGCCTGTTACTGTCTTACCTGCATGTTCGTCTGTGTATCACATGTGTGTCTGGTGCCCAAGGCAGTCAGAAGAGGACATTGCATTTTCTGGAAATAGACATATAAGTGTTTGTGAGCCACCATGTGAGAGCTAGCAATGGAACCTGGGTCCTCTCCAAACACAGCCCTCTCTTCACTGCTGAGCCATCTCTCCAGCCGTATGCGCCATTTTATACACGGGCTGATAAGACACAGAAACCAGGCTTTAGGTGGGAGCTGTAAATCCTGGGGAAACAAGTAGAGAGTAAAAGCTGTTTTTGGAAGAACTGTGTGGGGTCACCTCAGTGCTGTGCTCTGTCAGTGGGCGATCAAAAAGGCTGCTCCGGAGGCTTGGGGTGGAGAGGCGGCTCGGCAGTTAAGGGCACTGGCTGCTCTTGCAGAGGACCCTGGTTCCATCCTCAGCACCCACATGCAGCTCACAGCTGTCTGTAACTGCAGTTCCAGGGCATCTGACACCCTCACACAGACATGCATGCAGGCAAAACGCCAACGCCCATGAAATAAAATAAATAAATCTTAAACAGAATGCTGCTGAAAGATTCCTGGTAATCCTTGTCTCTGGAGTGTCTGTTTAGTGAGCTGGAGAGGCTCCGGGAAGGCCGGCCTTTCATCTGCTGGATCATAGAACCTCTGGGTTAGCACGGTGCCCGTGCCAAGGCCGCACGCTTAGGGGCAGTGCGTTCTTTTAAAGCCGTCTTTAGTGGGTGTCATGCCATAAGCCAGGTTCTTAGTTCTTAGCTTTCAGCTAAGTTTAGATGGACTCTCCCTAAAGCTTTTCTATTCTTGGCGGCCAATTGTATTTTCCTGGGAAACAGCTGTTTTAGCTAGGCTTTGAATCCATCGCCAGTGGTCTATGTTCTAAAATGCCCACTTTGTCATTTATTCATTTAGCTTTGTTTGTCCCGAGACAGTCCTCTGCCCCGGCTTCCCAAGTGCCACTGCTATAAATTGTAATCTTGTATTAGCACAGGCATGTTATGCCATTTGTTACTTCTGTGTTGGCTCTTGGGTTGCTGTTTTGCTGTTGTCGTTTTGGTTTTCGTGCTGTGTATAGAACCCAGGACTTCACCCCTTAGGCGAGCATTCTACCACAGAGCTACATGGCTACATCCTTTGTCCCTTTCTACATGGTGTTTTGAGACAGGGCCTTGCTGAAGTGCCCAGCCTGGAATTAACTGAGTTTGCCACATTCTTATCTCAGCCTCCCGAGTGCTGCGGTCACAGCCCTGTGAAACCCCACCCACCACTGTAATTCATCTTCTAAAAAACAAGGATACTATTTTAAATCTTTTTTTCCTATTGACCTAAAGGTTATCAAATTTATATATTTTAATTTTTATACTTAATCTTAGCCAAAAGGCCAAGAAGTGATATATTTAAAATAAAAAATTTTTTTTGGTTCTTTTTGTTTGTTTGTTTGTTTGTTTGTTTGTTTTGAGCTGGGGACCGAACCCAGGGCCTTGCGCTTGCTAGGCAAGCGCTGTACCACTGAGCTAAATCCCCAACCCCTATATTTCAATTTTTAAATGAACTTGCTGTTTTCATTCTTTCTGGTTTTAGTAGAAAATACCCGTATGATTTCAACTTTTTACACAGGCCCACAACCGTAATGATTGAAAACCTCATTCTCTTTGACGTGGGTCACTGAGCACAGGATTTCCTCTGACTCCCGCTCTGGGCTTGCTGTCCTCTGGCCTTTAGGTCCTGCAGTCCTGTCAGCCAGCCCTTCCATTCAGATACGTGCGAGAGCTTTTGCTGCCATTACCTAGTTACAGTCTCAGAAATTCAGAAAGGTCTCTAAGGAAGGAAGGGGGTGGAGAAGAACAGAGCAAGGGGAGGAGGACAACCGAACATCTGAGCAAGGGAGAGCAGCTCCCCGTGCTGTGCGGTGACAGACACAGGGACAGTGACCGCAGCTCCGTGACGGGGGCAGGGGGACGGAGGACATGATGGATGGATGGACACTGACAGGAGGGAACCCAGCCGAAACAACCATATGAGAAGCCTCGAGTACCACAAGGAAAGGGGAAAGAATGAGCAGAGGCAGCTGCAAAGGAGGAGGCCTGAGTGAGCTCCCTGTCCCACATGTTCATATAACGGCACGAGCTTAGAGTCATGAGGAGGACAGTTAGCCACTGAGAGTAAACCATGACGGGTTAGGGGCAGAGCCGTGTGTTCAGATAAATAAATGAGTCAAACTCCATTGTGCTGTGAGCTTACTGTTTAGTGTGGAGTAAGTTAAGATTGCATCTGACTTTAGGCGCCTTTCAGGTAAGGGAAGTTGAGGCTGAACTATCTCAGTGTAAGCTGTGTAAGACCTGCGTTCTACCTCGAGCACTTTTTATAAACTTACTAGAGAAAGGAAAAACCAGTGATAACTGTGAAACTGTAAGATTATCAATGATGGAGACGTGGAATGGGAGAGAAGTCTCGGTTGTCAAAGTGCTTGCTGTGTGAGTAAGGGAACCCGAGGGAAGAGTCAGCGTCTATTTAAACGATGGCTGTCTCAGTGCTGGGTCCCTGGGGCTTGCCGGCCAGCCAGTTTAGGTGAACTGCTAAGTTCCAGGTTCAGACTGACAAGGCATAGGAACTGAGAGACCCGCTGGGTCCATGGTTAAGAGGACCGCTGCTGTCGTAGAGCTCCCAGGTTCCCTTTCCAAATCCACATGGTGGACCACAAACATCTGTAAATCCCTGGCCAGGGGCTCCAACACCCTCCTCTGACCTCTGTGTGTTCATAGCACCCATAAATACGCGTAGACCAAAGGCATACCTATCAAATAAGGAAATCAATCTGCTCTGCAGGAGTAGGAGTGCTCCTAACCACTGAGCCTCTCTCCAGCCCCCAGATGAGAGTCTGGTTTGGGGAGCTGGCACAAGTTAAAGTGCTTGCTGCACAAATGTATTTGGTTCCCCAGAGGCAGTGTAAGGGACAGGCGGGTGCGTGGATCCAGCGGAAATTCCACCCTGGGAAGGCAGAGACAGAGGATTGCCTAGAGCACGCGGGCGGGCAAGACTTAGCCATGTTGGTGAGCTCTGGGTTTGTTTGAAAGACCCCGTCTGGAGGAGGAAGATGAAGGATAGATTGAGGGTGGTTCCTGACATCAACCTCAGGCCTCCTCATGCTCCCTTCCGGTGTGTACCCACACACATGCAAAATATGTCACACATACACATCCCACATACAAACAAAACATGAAAAATGGAAGCAAGAATTTTAGTCTCATCCAGGTGGTTTTGGTGGCATTTAAACAGTATTTGGGTTTTATCGTTGTTGTTTATTTGTGGGTTTTTTGTTGTTTTTGTTTTGTTTTCTTTTTGAGACAGGGTCTCACTGTGTAGCCCTGGCTGTCCTGGAACTCCCTGTGTAGACCGATCTGGCCTCAAGCTCACATAGATGCTCCTCCTTCTGCCTCCCAGGGGTTGGGATGAGAGACGTGTGCCACCACGTCCAGCTTCGAATGGTGTTTGTGATAAGCTTCTCTGAATATTTGAACCACGCCTCATCCCTGCCCCAGTGACTAAAACCGTTTGCCTAATTACTACTCTCTCTTATACGAGCTCCTCTTTGCCTCTTATTCTATTCCACCCCTAATTACACGAGACGACTTTGAGTTTGGTTGGCCGTTACCTTCATCGTCTTCTATTTCTAATGTAGAAAGTTCGCTTCTTTAGAAAAAGCAAGCGGCATGTGTTTGCTTTCCTGCTTTCTTTCAGATTCGGGAGTGAAGGATGAGACCCACCGGTTGTTCTCAGAGAATGGTGTTTATGCAGTGAGTTTATCCCAGTGGAAGATAATGGAAAGAATCAGGAACAGTGGCCTGAAGAGCCTCCTGTTAAAACATGAGTGGGCATCAAGAAGAAGACAGAAAAGACAAGAGGGTTCTCGGGAGGGCTCTCTCAGTCAGGTGGAACACACATCCGAAAGAGTGTCCTCGTCCGAAAAGCGCACGTTGACTACACGGCAGAGGATCCCTTCTGTGGAGAAACCCTATGAGTGCGACGCCTGTGGGAAGGCGTTTCGAGTCCGCCAACAGCTCACTTTTCACCACAGAATCCACACCGGCGAGAAGCCCTATGAGTGTAAGGATTGCGGGATGGCCTTCAGGCAGACCGCACACCTCACCAGGCACCAGAGGCTGCATTCCGGTGAAAAACTGTATGAGTGTAAGGAGTGTGGGCAGGCTTTCATCTATGGCCCAGACCTCAGAGCGCACCAGAAGCTTCACACCGGCGAGAAGCCCTACGCATGTAAAGAGTGCGGGAAGGCCTTCAGGGTGCGGGGACAGCTCACTCTCCACCAGCGCATCCACACTGGGGAGAAGCCCTACGTGTGTAAGGAGTGTGGGAAGGCCTTCAGGCAGTACGCGCACTTCACCCGACATCAGAAGCTTAACGTGGCCGACAGACTCTATGCGTGCAAAGAGTGTGGGAAAGACTTTTTGTGTGGCTCTGGCCTTAGAGTTCATCACAAACTTCACACTGGGGAGAAGCCCTATGAATGCAAGGACTGTGGGAAGGCGTTTAGGGTTCGACAACAGCTAACACTGCACCAGAGGATTCATACCGGGGAGAAGCCCTATGAATGTAACGAGTGCGGGAAGACCTTTAGCCGGGGCTATCATCTAATTCTCCATCACAGAATCCATACTGGAGAAAAGCCTTACGAGTGCAAGGAGTGCTGGAAGGCCTTCAGCCGGTACTCCCAGCTTATTTCACATCAGAGCATTCATATTGGGGTCAAACCCTATGACTGTAAAGAATGTGGGAAAGCCTTCAGACTGCTCTCACAGCTCACACAGCATCAGAGTATCCACGCTGGGGAGAAGCCCTACACATGTAAGGAATGCGGGAAGTCTTTTAGATTGCGTCAGAAACTTACCCTACACCAGAGCATCCATACTGGTGAGAAGCCCTTCGAGTGTAAGGAGTGTAGGAAGGCCTTTCGACTCAATTCCTCTCTTATCCAACATCTGAGAATCCATTCTGGCGAGAAACCCTATGAGTGTAAGGAGTGTAAAAAGGCCTTCAGACAGCACTCACACCTCACCCATCATCTGAAGGTTCATAGCGTCCAAGTGTAACAAAGTCTTAGCAGTCTCCTAGAACATTCTGTGAGTGTCCACACTGTAACTGACCTGGCATAAGCAGTTTTAGATCATGAAAGGAATATGACAATGTAATGAGTGCCACTGTGCTCCAGTCTGCTCTCCACCACAATGCTTCAGTGTGCTTCTTCTACAGTCCTGTGTGTGAACAAATGCGGGGAAAGTGACACCCCTGTTCCTTCACTTCAGTTAGGTTAAAGCACTCAGATGCTCTGCTCTGTAGTTTCCCTCATTTGTGAAGTGCTGATCCAAGACTGGGAACAAATGGCTGCAAGTTCTAAACTCCATCGAGTTGTTCAGCCCTCATCCTTTCCTCGGACCATGGCCAGATGCAGCTCTGCCCAGGGGAGCATAGTAGCAGCATTCCAGGACCCCTGCCAGGGCCCAGGCTTCCCGGTTAGGGCTGCCTCTCTCAGAATAGCCTCTCGAGTCCTGAACTGGGGATTTGAAAATCTGGCTGAAGAGACCATGTGGAGAGGCCATGGGGACTATACAGGTAGGCAGAGGCCTTCACCGAAACCCACTTCTGTGTATGCTCATGAGATTAGTCACTGGACTGGAATAGTTTTGGATCTTCTCGAACAGCCACCAACTGAATGCCACTGAGTGACTTCAGCTGACATCATGCAGAACAGAAAAATCAGCTGGCCACATGATCATAAAATAATATATGCTCACTGTTGAAAGATATTAAATTTATGATAAAGACTTACTATTTATTACTCTTTAGAATTCATGTAAGTGATTCCAGGTCTGATGACTATAGAAATGCCTTCCAAAGTTTATCTCTCCTTGAACTTTAGCTGTATGAACCTGGTTTAAAGCGTTTGCTTTTGTCATTTTATGGGGTCTTACTGTGTAACCCACACTAGGCTGAGACTTACCGTTGAGCTCGGACCTTGAGCTCCAGGTCCTCCTACCTCAGTCTCCAGAACGCTGGAGTTCTAGGTTCGCCTCATCACGTCCAGTGTGTGTGTGGCTGTGCTTGTGTTTGTATTGTGCTGTGATGGTACAGGACTGAGGATTGAACCCAGGGCCTTGCAGTGAATATTCCCCTAGTCCACTCATTAGAATATTCAGTGTGAAATTCTTTGCAATTTGCCAATAAAACAGTCTATTTTCTGCAGTTCCAGTCAATATTTAGTAAAGACAGCATTTAAAAAAAAAAGCTAATCATCTATGATAATTCCTATTTTTTAAAAATATCACTGTATTGTAGCATTTTTTAATGCACCAAATTATCCTATTTTAGCTAATGGGGATCCCCTGTGCTCACCCCTTTGTCCTCTCATTGTGACCACCATAGCCATTTAAGAGCTGTTCCCTCTGCCTTCTTTTTCTTCCTTTTCTCAAATGGATTGATCTGCTACAAAGCATACTAGGACATAGTTGATAAAGGAAGAATGGAATATGTATCCTCTCATTTCATAACAACCATTGTCAATGAAAACTTCCTTATTAGAAAATTCTAAGGCTCAGGACATCATGGTGCCACCTTTAATCCCAGTACTCTAGAGCCAGAGGCTGGTGCGTCTCTGAGTTCCAGGCCAGCCAGGGCTGCACAGAGAAACCCTGTCTTGAAACACTCAAAAAGAAAAGAAGAGGAGAAGGAGGTGGAGGAGGAGGAGGAGGAAGAGGAGGAAGAAGAGGAGGAGGAAGAGGAAAAAGAAGAGGAAGAGGAAGAGGTGGGAAGAAAATTCTAGCCACCAGTGATTAAGTGATAGAATTTGAAGTTATATATTTTTATGGGCAGGAGGGAGTTAAGTTTGGTTTTCCTCCTCTCTCACCCTCTCCTCATCCAAGACCTGCCCTCACACTTAACCGTAGCAGAGGATATTCTGGGACAGGTCTGATGCTCTCGCCTCTACTTGCCAAGGGCTGGGGTCTCAGCTGTGCGCGGTCACAAAGGCTTATCTGCCCAGATGTCTGGAAGTGTTCTAGAGAGCTGTACTCCTTCTTCATGGCACAGAAAGAAAATGCTGTTGCCAAACAACCCTAGATACTGTGTCTCCTCGGATCCCATGGGTTATTAAAAGGACAGCAGAAAAGGTTTCTCTTTATCTAAATCAGTGTGTCTCAGGCCGCACCACGGAACTCCCTTTTGCATTACCTGTTAAAGGTGAGGCGCTGTGCAGACCAGGCTGTAACCAAAACGCAAGGATGGGAACCGCAGCATGGCGGCCGGGGTTTGCCACTGTATGACAAAGAAAGCATCTGTCATGTGCAAACAGGCGCTTGCTCCTTTGGAATGAAAATGGTTATTCTTAGGGGATGCAGAACAGCTCGGTGGTAAAGGGCAGGCAAAAGGCCCTGGGCCCCACCCCAATTCTGAAACAAACCCCAAACAACTCAAAATGTGATTTTTTTCAATCAGAAAATTACTTGCCCTTTCTATATGTACATCTATTTAGACCTGTATATTTTCATTTTCCCTTTTGTGTATGTGGTGTGCATGTGTGTGTTTGCATGTTTTGTATGTGTGAGAATTTCTGTGCATGTGGAAGCCTAAGGTTGATTTTGGGGAATCATCTTCAATGGCTTTTCCACTTTATTCAATGAGGCCAGGTGGCTCAGTCAGACCCGGGCTCACCAGTATGGCTGTTCTAGCAAGCCAGCTTGCTCTAGGTGTCCTCTGTCTCTGCCTTTCAAATCTGAAATTACGGGTGGGTCCGCCATGCCCACCCAGCCTCTATGTAGGTTCTAGGGATCTGAATTCCAGTTTTTAAGCCTTCCAGTTTTTAAGCCTGTGTGGCAAGTAATAAACCTCGGAGCCATCTCCACAACCCTAAACTACTTATTGATCAATGCTGTATATAATCACGGAAAAATGCCTTATTAAAAATCAGTATGTTTCTTACTCTGTGTAATAAGTTTTGTAAAGTGTTTAACAAAAAGCAAGATTATTTTTATCAGTTTATACTCTTTTTCAGTATCTTCAACCAGTAAAATTGCCCCTTTTACCCTCATTCCTGACGTGTGTGTGGTAGCTGTGGTGTTTTGAGACATGGTCTTATATAACTCAGGCTGGCCTTGAGCACCTGATACCTCCTACCTCTACTTCCCAAATACTGAGATTTTAGGCGTGTACCCCTATGCCGGAACTAATATGTATTCTAATATTTTCCTGATTAATAATGAATTGAACATCTACTCTATGACCAAACTACAGAACTTGCTAGTTCACATGTTTTGCCGTATGTCTCTTCTATCTCCCATTGTTCTTGAGATAGGGTCTCACTGTAACCAAGGCTAGGTTTGAATCACTGGTAATCTTCTTGTATCAGCTCTGAGGTCTTGGGATTACAGGTGTGAGCTACTGTTCCCAGCTCCATGCTTCTCTATAAAACAAATTCACAAGGCCAGGCATGATGGATCACGCCTTTAATCCCAGCACTTGAGAGACAGAGGCAGGTAAATCTCTGAGGTTGAATCTAGCGTGGTCTACAGAGAGAGTTCCTGGACAGACAGGGCTACGCAGAGAAACCCTGTCTCAAAATTTTAATTTTAAAGAGGAAAGAAAAAAATCCATACCAGATATGTAATATTTTTAAAAAAGATTTTATTTTATGTGTATGTGTGTGAACTACACACATCCCTCAGGGCAGAAGAAGGCTTTAGATTCTCTGGAACGGAAGTTACAGACAGTTGTGAACCACCTGTGTTGTGTCTGCCAGGGTGTAAGGGCCCTAAGTCACTGAGCCATCTCTCCAGCCTGAGTTGTCATGTTGCTAAAACTGAAGTCCCAAAGCTGGGAGTGTTGATGAAAGCCTCTAATGGATGCTAAGAGGACCGATCAGGAATTGAAGCCCAACGCTGGCTGCCTAGCAAGCGTGAGTGAGCCAAGACACCTAAGTGTCGGCGCCAGCCTGCGGGCGAATCGGGCGAAAGCCTGCGGGATGAAAGAAGCACACACACAGGTTATTCGTGTCAAGCCAGAAGAGGAAGAGCTTCCGGTTTCTTTATTGACCAAACTATATATCCAAAGAACAGCGCTTAGCAGGTATCTGCCAAGCACAGTGGGGAACCCTGGCTGAGACTTCGGTAACAAAGGACCGACTATGTGACCTGAATAAATTAGGAAAATAACCAGGAAGGCCAACCTAATTCTTTGACTCAGGTGAGAAGTACCTGGCCAGACTGTTCCCAGTAGGGGACAAAAAGCTTCCACATGCAAAGGCAGGGCTCAGCAGGGGTCAAACCTTGCTGGAGACCCAGAAGGGTCTTGTTCCGGCTGAAAACTTTCCGTGAATGCAAACTTCTTGTGCGGTAAATTACAGGGAGAGGCTTTTGATCCTACACTCTAAGACTAAGGCCAGACAGTGACAAGGCAACCAGGCCCAAATCCAATACCGCTCCCACACCTAAGACCCTGGCCCAATGCCAATCCCCACCCCCACCACTGAGTTTTACATAGAACTAATCTGTTGTAAATTATGGACACTTCTGCTAGGTGGTGACTTAAACCTGTACTTGTGATGTCACATAAATTAAAAATTCACATATAAAATTTAAATATAGGTCCAGCCGTAGCTTTCTTAGGAAAAATTTCAGGGTTGGGGATTTGGCTCCAGTGGTAGAGCGCTTGCCCAGCGCAAAGGCCCTGGGTTCGGTCCCCAGCTCGAAAAAAAAAAAAAAAAAAAAAAAAGGAAAAGTATTTCAAGAGGTCAGCAGCACCCCTTTGAACACACCAACGGGTAGAACATTCCCAGAGTCTTGGTTTCCCAGGTAGTCATCTTTGTCAAATGAAAATAGATAAAGTTATGTGAAGATTTTTTCTGGATATCTATACTGGTTTTAAAATTTTTTAAATTTGTGGCAGAACCCCCAAAACAAGGCTTGGTATCCACGATACTAGGAGCCATCCAGTCATGCTCCTGATTTCAAGGAAATGACTTGGCATGCTGTTCATGATCGACTAACGTGGATTTCCTCTGGATCCATTTCACACAGTTCTTAAAGAATCCTTTTGTCAGAGATTCCGATTCGATGTTGTCAGTGTCATCTGGCACTTGGACGTGTTTTTCTCCTCGCATGTGTTAATGTGCTCTGTGCTGCAGCCATTCAAACAGTGTGGTATCGGTGCAGAAATGAGGAAGAGGACCATTGGGACAACAGCCCGTGGCGTATGACAAAGACTCCTCTGTAGTGCGGCTGGAAAGTCGTCATCTTTTTTCTGTATGAATGTTTACATGCATGAGTACTAATGTTTGTGCACCGCATGCATGCCTGGCGTGTGCTTGGCAACAGATCTCTGGAACTGGAGTTACAGACAGTTAGGAGCCTCCATGCGTGCTCGAAATCATACCTGGGTCCCCTGCAAGAGCATCGGGTGCCCCTAACTGCGGAGCAAACTGTCCAGCACCTCCCCTCCCTTTTGTGAGGCAGGTCTCTCAGTGTAACTTTTGACCGCTCTGGAACTCACGATGATGCTGGCTTGGAACTTGAACTCACTGAGGTCCACAAGCCTCCGTCTCCAGAGTAGTGGGATTAAAGGCAGTCTTGTCAGTAAGAAGCGTTGGGCAGCATAAGTCACAGTCTATATAGATCAAACGTTAAGAGTCTTTCAATAATCGGGAGAGGTCACTCGCAGGTCTATACACCATATGAAAGACAATTCCAGGTAGCTTAGTGATGTAGACACAACAGAGAGATGCATAGAAGAACGTTGTAGGGGAAGTACCGTGATTGAACTCAGGCTTCACACATTAGACAAGTGTTCTACTACTTAATAAATTAATTTAATTAATAATAATTAATCATACACATTCATTCTATCAATTCTGTTCCTCTAGATAACCCTGATTGATACCCTTGAACCCACTCTGAACACCCAGACAGGTCTTGTGTTAGGTCTCAAACGTGAGACAAACTGAGGTGCCTGCTTAACATTTCTTTAAAAAAAAAAAAAAGATTTAATTTATTTACTGTATATGAGTACACTGTAGCTGTCTTCAGACACACCAGAAGAGGGCATCAGATCCCATTACAGATGGTTGTGAGCCACCATGTGGTTGCTGGGATTTGAACTCAGGACCTCTGGAAGAGCAGTCAGTGCTCTTAACCACTGAGCCATCTCTCCAGCCTGCCTGTTAACATTTCAAAGTAGATGCTGGCCATCAGCTTCTATCAGCATCCCAGCACCTATTACAGAGATATTGTGATGTTAACATTTCAAAGTAGATGCTGGCCATCAGCTTCTATCAACATCCCAGCACCTATTACAGAGATATTGTGACTGACATATTTTGCCCACTCTACCCCAAACTCTCCAGCCCAGGACTGGGCTTCCCTTCTCCCAGCTTCTCTGATTCCTATATAGCCCAGTCATTTTAGCTACATGGTCTTTTTACACTTCTTGGCCACTGCTCTTGGCCTCTTGGCTTCTAACTTGTCCTCCTCCCTTCCTCCCCTCCTCACATGGACTGGTTCAGTCTGCCAGTCTTGTTCACTGTGGTCGCTTTCGGGTGCCTCTGTCTGCGCTCTCCCTTAAGCCTCAATCCCTTAGGAGCAGTCATGTTCTCCTTTTATTCCTATTTTTTCATTCATCTTGAATTTGCGGTCTGCATGCCTCAGCCTCCTGGCCCGGACACAAAGATGTCAGAGCAATGGTTCTCAACCTTCCTAATGCTGCCACCCATTAATACAGTTCCTCATGTTGTGGTGATCCACAAACCATATAATTATTTCAGTGCTACTTCATAACTGTAATTTTGCTACCGTTAGGAATCCTAATGTAAGTGTCTGTGTTTTCTGATGGTCTTAGGTGGTCCCTGTGAAAAGGTCGTTTGCCCCCCAAGGGGGATCTTAACCTACAGGTTGAGAACCACTGTGATAGAAAAAAACAGAATTATCTCCCCAGTCTTGGAGGCCTTGGTTTCATCTCTAGTTTGCAAAACAAAACCTAAGGACTATACCAACGATTAGAGCAATACACACAACAGCAAGAAGGGACAGTGGGGGAGACGGAAAAGCAAAGGAAGAAATCTAGGACTCCAAGGAGCCTGAGCAACTTTCCCTGTGTAGATGTGCTGCACCCATAGAAGACATTTCTTACTGAGTGCCCTGATCATGCCTACACTTTCGCTGGGGGTACCCACTGTGTGCTTATCTCACACATTAAGCGTGTGATAATGTGATGACGGGTAATCTCAGCCCTGGTAGGGCGACAACACAACCCCCAGCCCAGTGAGCTACGTTTGGGGTCAGGGGGCAGCAGTAAATCCTAGCCCTTCCAGCTGGCCCAAGACGACACCCAGAGGCCTCCAGCCCCTCACAGCCCGGACCACGCTTGCGCACTCCGCTGCGGCGGACCAGTTTCTCCCACCATGGACTACATTTCCCACATGCCTCCGCGCGGCATTCTTCCGGCTGCCTAGCGCCGGTCCGTTCCAAGAGGTGAGTCGGTCACTTGCATTGAGGAAATGGGCGCGGGGTTGGCGCGGGTTTGGCTTTCAGTTGGTTTGAGAGACTTGGAGTCCGTGGCGCTGAGTGGACATCGCGTGCCCCGTCGCGTCCTCGTCTTCCTGCTGCAGTGCCCAGAAACCCAGCATGGCTAAGTTTGTGTGAACCCCAGAGTGAGGGCCCTTCGTACAAAAAGACACCGCAGCTGCCCTGGCAGGGCGGCTTTGTCCTCTCTCCCTCCCCGCCAGGCAGCCCCGGTGGCCGGTGGCCATCGCCTCTCAGGCCTGACCCTCCGGTGGCAGCAAGTGTCGCTCCATCCGCGGCGCTCCATTTCCAGTGGGTTATGTGTGTGGAAGTGTTGGAGTAACTGGTTGCGGGGGGTGTGTCCCTAGGTCACCAAGCTTGCACCTTTCCGATTCGTTCTTTTTCCCCAATCTTGTTGATTTTATGGAAGGCGAGGGAATAAATGCAGTAAATGCAGGAAACGATTGTTGTTGCTTACATAGACACCCAACATTACCGTGGAAAAAAAAATTAGCCAAGTTACTTTCTTTCTCGTCCTATGAAGTGCAATCCTTATTTTTCCCAGGCATGGAGACATTTGCCCCTCATTACTGTGAAAGTGAAAATGAACTTAACCTGGAAAGAAGCAACGAGTTTGGTGTTAACTAGGCCAGGGTAGAAGAGACAGATTAATACATATTAATAGAAGCCATCGCTCTGGGGTTGGGGATTTAGCTCAGAGATTATGTCTTGTTAGGAAATGAAGGTCCCCAGAACCAAAAAAAAAAAAAAAAAAGAAGCCCTCTCAGAGATTATGTCTTGTTACAAATCTTCTTTGTTTTTTTTTTTATCTTTTTATTTGTATCTCTGTGTACACATACCACCAGAAGCCAGGAAAAGGCGTCTACTTCCCAGGAACTGGAGTTACAGAAGGTTGTGAAACACCATGTGGGTTCTGGGAATCAAACTTGCACCCTCTGGAAGAGCAGCCACTGTTTCTAATGGCTGAGCTATTTCCAGCCTGGCAGGTTTTTAATTAAAAAAATTTTTTTTTTAATTTTCATTTTTTTCTGTATATGGTTGTTTTTTTTTGCTTTTATTTACATGTGTAACTGTGCTGAGTGTGACTGTGCCTGAGGAGCCCTGAGGAGGGCATCTGATTGTCTGGAACTGGAGTTGCAGCAGCCATGTAGGTGCTGGGAGTGACCTGGGTCCCCTGCAAGAGCAGCCGTTGCCCGTACCTGCTGACCCATCTCTGCATTCCAGGCTGCAGCTTTCTTACCCACGAGGCTTTGCTAGTTTGCTTTTAATTACTGTGAAAGATTCATTTGCTAAGCCACTCTTCTTTTTATTTTAAGAATTATTTATTTATGTTATGTATGTGAGTACACTTTTGCTGTCTTCAGACACACCAGAAGAGGGCATCGGATCCCATTACAGATGGTCATGAGCCACCATGTGGTTGCTGGGAATTGAACTCGGGACCTCTGGAAGAGCAGTCAGTGCTCCTAACCGCTGAGCCATCTCTCCAGCCCCTAAACCACCCTTCTTACCAGAATAGCATGTTTTGTTTTTGTTTTAAACAATTTGTACTCATACCGACCAGAAATTCACTGTAACCCACGGGACCTCAAATTTGTGGGTGATCCTCCTGCCTCAGCCTCCAGGCTGCAATGTGTGCCACTGTGCCCAGCCAGGATAGCATTTAAGGTTCTATTAATCTCTGTCTCTTCTAATCGCATCTGAGCAACAGCAGCCAGTTCCAAACCCCTCAGCTGCCAAGCCTCTTCAGAGCCGTGTGCCTGGGGGCTAGGAGTGAGAGACAATGCTGACCGTGCCTGTGACTCAGCCATGCTGGATCTTTGTCAAACAGCTGTGCCGACTTCGTGGCGTTCCCATTCGATATGGCTGTGCCAGCCAGATAAAGCTGGCCAGCTTCTCTTTAGCTTTGCTTGTGAACCGTCTAAACACAATTGAAAAAAACACAGCTCTCAAGCAGAATCCATTTTCGATCCTTGGGTGAATAACTACCGGAAAGGAAGAATTTGTAAAGACTCTAACCCCATTAGTCACTGAGGCAGAAGGCCAAAGCACCGGGTTAAGAGGTCACTTTGGACGTGAAAGCTTGAGATTAACTGGCAAAAGCCCATGTCCTGCTACAAACTCTGGGTTGATGCGCTGCGGATGGGAAGGGCCCAGGAGCATCTAGAACATGGTGGAAGAGATACAGGTGAAAGTGAGCTCCCCGCTCCCCCACAAACCTCAAAGTAAACCTTCCATATCATCCTTTCCTCAGAAAGTGTTCAAAATGGAAGATGGGGAGGAAGAGAAGGAAGACAAGCCTCTCTCTCCCCGTGAGAAGACTTGGAAGAAGAGGCCTAAAAACCATCACAATCCACTTTGGCCTCCTTTAACCTCCAAGACCCCATCCCAACTTACCAAGCCTAAGGAAGGAAGACTTTGCTGCCACTTCAGTGGGATGTGAGGGAGCGCCTAGGCAAGCTTCCATCGGTTGCTAGAGCAGCTTGGATATTTCCGTCTTCTTTAATGATGAATGGAATGAGGAGCCCTCCTGAGAGCCCCTGCCTTATAAATTCCTCAAGGAGTGCAGTTCTGCCCCTGCCTCTCCTTATGTAGGTGATGGGTGACCCCCTGTGATGGTTCTCATGTTGCTAGGTCATGTTTATCTGGAGGGAACATTTTATAGAAAGCAGAATGTGAGGAATGGGCTAAAGAAAAAAAAAAAGGTTGCTTCTCAAAAAGTTGCCAAAAAGGTAGCAAGCATGTCCTGGATATGCTAATGGGATCTGGGGCCTGGTTTTTGGTATGCAATCAGTTACATCTTAACCAGGAGGCTCTCAGTGCTCAACTGTTGCTGTAGCTGCATGGAGGAGGCTCCCCTCTGCGGATGATAAAACCACAGGGTTAGTTAGTATCATGCAGAAGGCTGAGGAAGCTTTGGGAGCCTGCTTGTCCCGATTGACGGAACATAAGATGGTCGCACAAGACGAAGCTGCACAGATTACAGTTAAGCAAATGGCCTTGGAGAACGTGAGCCCTGCTTGGCAGACATTGTGGAGACCAGTTAGGAAAACAGCAGACCATGTGCGGAGGTCAGCCCCTCCTATTCACAGGGAGTAGCAATTCATGTGCGGAGCCCCCCCCCACCCATTTGTAGGGAGTAGCTATCCATGTGTTGAGGGGACACACACACACACACACAGGCAGGAAGTAGCTATTACAACTGCTCCAAGGAAACAGCCCACTGCTCAATTTTTTAAGAATCAAGAAAATAGGGCTGGGGAGATGGCTCAGCGGTTAAGAGCACCCTACTGCTCTTCCAGAGGTCATGAGTTCAATTCCCAGCAACCACATGGTGGCTCACGACCGTCTGTAATGAGATCTGATGCCTTCTTCTGGTGTGTCTGAAGACAGCTACAGTGTACTATATATATAAATAAATCTTTAAAAAAAAATAAATTTTTCAGCGGTAGAAAAAAAAGGCCTGGGTTCATCCCCAGCTCGGAAAAAAAAAAAAAAAAGAAAAAAAAAAAAAAAAAAAAAAAAAAAAAAAAAAAAAAAAAAAAGAATCAAGAAAATAATAATTGGGGGAAAAGAAACAAGGCTTGCTTTGCATGTGGATAACCTGGCTGTAGGGACTATTCCCAAAATAAAGGGAAAAGATTTTCTGCTACAGGGACATCTCCAGGCTCTGGCAGAATGCCACAGGCAGTCACAACTCACACTAATGTGTCAAAAAACAGCACGCCCTTGTTGTCCAAAGGGTTTTCACTGAGAAAACTACTGCTGTTCCAGATGCCATGAGGATGGAGTATTGCTCCCTCCTGTCAGAGCTCAGGGAGAAACACCTTGTACAGGAGAGAACGAGGTGATGTCTCAGCCCCCTCCGCCAACACCAAATACATCCAGTGACTCTTGCCGTTAGTCTCCTCTCTACAGATTTAAGTCAGCCATATCGTGGTATCAATGAAAAGTTGTGCAAGGTATGAAAAGTAGTCCTACCTTTCATGAAAAGTTTGTGGCTATGACTTTACAAACGTTAGAGATGAGCACTCAGGCTTATTTGCTTCATTATGTGGATGGCATCCTCTTTCCCCACGAGGACGGAGCCTACCTACAAGAAGTATTACAGCAGCTGGTTTCTCAGTGGTCTGCCCATAGGCTTAAGGTGGCTCCAGACAAAACACAGTGTGACAGCCTTTTAATTATTTGGGTCCTGTTTTAAGGACACAGACAATGACCCACCAGCCTTTAGCATTAAGACTAGATAATGTTAAATGATTTTCAAAAAGTTTCAGGAGATATAAATTGAATTCTCCCTTTCTTAAAAATCACTACTGTTGAACTTAAGCCCCTATTTGACATGTTAAGATGAGATTATGGGGGTTGGGGATTTAGCTCAGTGGTAGAACGCTTGCCTAGCAAGCACAAGGTCCTGGGTTTGGTCCCCAGCTCCGAACAAAAAGAAAAGAAAAAAGAGATGAGATTGTGACCCACGCTTTCCCAGAACATTGACCAAAGAAGCAAGACAAGCCTTACAGTTAATATGATGGAGATATCTAGCCAACAGCTAGAGAGACCCATTTCTATATATACAGCATAGGAGCCTGGTCATAGTACCCCATTCCTACTGGATGTCTCCAACAGAATGGGCCACTTGAATGGATCCATCTGCCAGTTACAGCTAAGAAAGTTATAGCCCTCATACCTTTTTTTTTTTTTTTTTTTTTTTTTTTTTTTGAGCTGGGGACCAACAGGGGCCTTGCGCATGGGCAAGCGCCTACCACTGAGCCAAATCCCCAACCTGCTAATACCCTTCTTATTGCTTCTCTGGTTCTTAAGAACTAAGAGCAAAGAGATTTGGGGGGCAGGATGTTTTTAGTTTTATAATACCCCATAGTGTAGAACAATTAAGTCACCTTCATACATATGGTGACTCACGGCATATAAGTTTGATTAACTCCACAGGACAAATATTACACCATCTCTCTTCTCGCCCCCTTTTACAACTCCTAAAATTACATCCCATAACTTTTTCTTGAAGAGTGTCACAGGAACCCTTACCTCAGCCAGCGGCTTTGGTTTTTATAGATGGTCCCCTCTGATGGGACAGCTGTAAAAATAGTAAATCAAAAAGGTCATTCATGGGCAACTCAGGAAACCGGTTCAGACTGGCGTTAGGTGCTGTAACTCAGTCTTCTCTCATCTGGTGAATGAGGACTTTAACTTATATTCTGACTGGCAATATATGGTCAGACTGTTTTCCACATATTGGAACAGCCTCTTTGCCCTCTGGGAAAACCGCACTTTTACAAACATTACAAGATTTAATTTGGAGAGGAAATTACACGCTGCCTCCAACCCAGAGAGCCACCTGCCTCTTCCTCCTGGGTAACGAACGCCTCACCCAACCCAGTGTCACATGGGTTGTCATTGATCTCAGCTGCCCCAGGCTCAAAGCAGGGAAAGATACAAAATGTTTTGCTTGGTAACAGGGTCTTTCACTTTAGGACCTTTTTTTCTCTTTCTAGTGCTGGGGTTCAAACTCAGGCCTTTATGTGTTGAGGCAAGCGCTCTCCCTCTGAGCCTTGTCTCTGAGAGTCTTCTGCTTTGGAGGCTCATGAGGAGAGAAGTGAGATGATATGGTTCCTAGGGAGAGGTCTGTGGTAACAAGAGAGAAAGTTTAAAGTTTTCAGAGTGTGAGCTTGTTGGAAGCCACTGATTTAGGTCTTAGAGGAGGCAGGCCAGGGTAGTGTGGGTTGGGGGGGGGGACGGCCAAGGTTCTAAGCTCAGACCTCAGCCTTGTACTGCTGTGTTTTCTCCCTCGTGCCGTGTATAATTCCCTCATGTCTGAGACGACGCCTACTGTACTGGATTGTCCTGAGCAAGCGAGGGCTCTGCATATGGAATAGTGTTTGTCTACCGTGTCCAAAGCCTGAGATGCTCTTCTCAGTGCAACAGTGGCGACCCCTCTAGGAAACAGACAAAGGCATAAAGCCCACAGGTAGTACTCGGCCATGGAGGAAGGGCTCAATACAGTGTTAGCTGTGATAACACATCCTGGCTTTCCTCATCTCCTAAGTCCAAAAATCACGAGTAATTTACCACATTGACTTTATCTACCTGTGTACTCTTTGGCTTTTTGATTATTGATGGCCAAGAATTGCCTGTCAGCTGGGCTTGGTGGCACATGTTTTAAGCTTATTTTATGTGAACAGTGTTTTGCCTGTACCCCACCCATGCCTGGTACTTAAGCCAGAGTCAGGTCTCCTGGGGCTGGAGTTGCAGATGGTTGTGACCCACTGGGTAGGTACTGGGAACTGAACCTGGGTCCTCCATGAAAGCAGGAGACCAGCAATGACTGCTGGGTTTCCTCAGACCTTTCTGTATAAACCTCTGGTTTGGGGGTGGGTTTGGGATTACGGATGAATATAGTAATGAGAAGTGATTTGGAAGCAGGAACGACAGGGGAAAAACCTATCATTATGTAAATTACTTTGAGAACTTCTAGGCACATCTGGATTCACGATTCTTTCTATTCCAGCTTTGCTTATCTGAAACCCAGTTTTCTGTAAAGAAATACTGAAGAAGAGCCAACCGGTTCCTGCAGCTCTCACACTATGGCCCGCGCTCAGGTAGGTTAAAGATTTTCTCCATTCCCCCAGACTGGCCTTGATGTTTGATCCTACTGTCTGCCTCCTGAGTGCCGGAACCACAAGGGTGCACTGCACACGTGGTGCCTATTTCCTCAGAACACTCGGTTTCCCGACAGTCACTCCTTTCCTTGAACCTGCTGACCTAGCGAGCTCTGTGAGCGCCTCCCCAGCTCTCAGAGACAGCCCATTGCTGTACACGCTGCCTCCAACCAAGGCTCAGCCTCCCCCATCTGCACGTTGTTCCTTCTAGAGCCATGGGGATCGAGCCCCGGTAAAACCCACGAGAAAATCCCAGATGCGCTCTGCGGTCCCCTCTCAGTGTTTACCCGTGGGGCATCTTTTTGATTTAATAATTACAGGTTTTTTTTCAGAATGTTTTATTTTCTGTGTGTGTGTGTGTGTGTGTGTGTGTGTGTGTGTGTGTGCACGCACATGTACATGTGTATTGTGGTGCACATGTAGAGGTCAGAGGACACTGGTTTTCTGTCTTGAATTTTATGTAGGTCAAATCCAGGGATCAAATTCAGCTTTACCCACCGGGCCCTCTGGCTAACCCTAAATTTTAGTACTCAAATTCCAGGGGAAACTTCTTTTCTCTTATTTATGTCCCCAGTACAGTGTGGCATTTTATCATCTTCATTTTTTAAGATGTGTGCATCTGCCTGTGCACACGTGCGTGGAGGCCAGAGGCTGAGGCTGGTGTCTTTCTCAGATTGGGTTTCCACCTTATTTTTGAGACAGTTTCCCTGGACATGGAGTTCAGTCATTTTGCTAGATGCGCCGGCCAGCAAGCGCCAGGAGTCTCCGTGTCCCTTCTCCAGTAGTTACAGGACCATGCCTGGCCTTGTACATGAGTGCTGGGAGTCCAAGCCAGGTCCTCATGCTTCTGTGCAAGTGCTTTCCTGACTGGGCTGCCTCTCTAGTCCCCCAAATGGCACTTCAGCTGTCAAGTGCAAATTATAAATGTGTAGCTGAGGGAATCTTCATAAACCGAGCGGCCTTTGCTTCTGAGTCAAGAGAGGGATGGACTAGCAAGCACTCCAGCTGTCCCCTCAGTCCCTTCCCACCCAGACACCCAGACAGACTCTTCACTTTAAGCACCACAGGTTAACTTTTCCTATATTTGAACTTATTTTTCTTTTTTTCCTTGTTTTTTTCTTTCTTCCCATCCCTTTTCCTTCCCAGACCCACCCCTGCTCTCACCTCCTCTCTCTTCCCTTGTCCTCCTCTCCCCTCTGCTCCCTCCCCCTCTGTTCTCTTTGACAGGGTCTTACTGTGTAGCCCAAGCTGTTCTTGAATGTGCAATCCTCCTGTTTCCCATTTAGACAAATACAGTGACTACCCAGCTTTCGTTTGTAACCATGAACTTTAAATGGAATGATTTAGCTCAGTACATTTTAAAAAAAAAACTGTTCATGAGAGTCTAATTATATTCTATGTAGAATGCTAGGCCACCAGACCCCTGTGGCTGTCTTAAAATGCATATATCATTAATGTGAACATATAGAAAGACACTGGACACCCACCCCTGGCTTCCACACGCGCTGAGACCTTGAGCTGTCCGAGGCTTTACCATTGGATGGGTTAGGTAGGGATGTAACTGAACGCTGATGTGATAAAAATCTAAACATCCATGTGAGAGTGGACATGGAGGTGCACACCTTTAATTCCAGCACTCAGGAGACAGAGGCAGGAGGATCTCTGTGAGTTCCAGGCCAGCTTAGTCTGCATAGAGTTCCAAGCTAGGCAGAGCACGTAGTCAGACCCTGCCTGGAAAGTTAAAATTAAACAAATCATTAATTAGTATGTTGTCGTCTTTGTTAGGGCCCATGGCCTAGCTGTGGGCTCCCTGCTTGTACCGGCTGTGGCCGGTCCACACGCCTTCCTTCCGAGCCTGCTCCACTATCTGCGGGTTACTTCCATCTTCCCCTCTTAAACCTAATAGGTTTCAGGACATTCATATGAGCCATTCGTATTTCCTGTGGGAACCAGCGACACCTAATCCTCTTTCAAAGTCTCTCCAAGGGTCTGTCAATGGCTTTTTACATCTGTATTTTGTAGTTTTCTCCTAATACAGCTAGATTCCAATAATCAAGACTGGACTATTAATTTATCAAGCTTTAAGGGCACAACAACAGAACACTCAGTTTTAATCCTCTAAGCTAATCTGGCCGCCTCCCAGTCAAAGTCCTCACGATAATTGTATTTTAGTATTGATCTGGCTCTCTAGGCTCCATGTTTTTTCATGTTCTGGATTCTTTCTCCATGGCTAATCCCCACTTCCTTTCTCTCTCTGCTCCTTCCCTGGCTGGGAGGACGTCTAGCCGTATTGTCTCCCCTGAACAGTCATTGGCCGATCAGCTAGCTTTATTGACCATTCAGGGAATAATTGGGGAGCAATATTTATACAACATTGAGACAGGAGATTCTTAGACTAAGGATTGCAAGCAGATATGGGGGCTCAGAAGTCAGCATTTGAATAATATAAGGATAACCTTCATACAGTGCACAATGGTGTCATGCCTACATAGGGCCTTGCTCTCTTCCTTCCTGAGGGTGACCTTTTGTGACCTTGCATGATGTGGGAAGCCTTCCCTGAGGCTATTGTTGTCAGTCTCAGCTGTGCCACATCAGCCTTTAGGTGGCAGACAGCGATGAGAGCAGGAATATACACAAAAGACAAAGTCCCACGTCTGCCTTGGTCACGGCGCTACATCCCTACAGTCCCAGTGCTCAGAGAGTTGAAGCAGGAGGACCTCAAGTTTGAGACCAGCCTGAGTTCCATAGGAAGACCCTATCTCAAAAAGAAAAGATGGATTTCTTCCTGAGAGAAGAACCCCTTAAGAAGCCCTTGTGTGTTTTTATGGGATGTACTTGATTTGAGCAAGATTTCTCAACTTTGTGACCACTGACATTTTGAACCAGAAAAATATTATATAGCAGAGGATTGCCTGTGCACAATAGGTCATGTGACAGTAGCTCAATAGGTCCCTGGAACATGCACACACCTTTCCCACTGTTGTGCCAATCAGGTTGTATCCAAATATGCCTTTTTGAGAAACAAAATTAATCTTTGTTGAAAAACACTGTTGCTACTGTGCGTGGCGGCAATCTGACCCTTTGGGGACTGGAGGCAGGAGGATTACTGTAATCATGGCCTACATGGAGGATTTAAGGCCCACCTGAGTTTATCCCCTGGGTCTCATGTGGTGGAGAGAGAGCTGGTTCTGGTAAGTCGCCCTCTGATGGATACACATATAACGAGTAAATACATGGATGAGGAAGGAAGGAAGCCACTGTCCAGGGTGCTGCCCGCAGAATTTTCATGACATAACTGCAACTTAGAGAAGACATTCCGTGAGACCTACTAGGCAGGGCAGGGAAGATGATAATAGTTACGTGAATTTTTTGAAATTGTGCCAAGTTTACACATAATTGTCTGTCTGTCTGTCTTTTTCTTTGTTTTAGCTAGGGTCTTACTATGTAGCCATGACTGGCTGGCTTTGAAGTCACAGAGATCCTCCTGTTTCCGCCTTCCAAGTGCTCTCTCAAATATCTAAGTATTAGAAGGGACATTAGACATATTTAATGTAACCAAGATGAGATCAAGTTTCCAGCAAAATTTTAAACGTTAAAGAATTGATCGTGCCAGGGAACATGTTTGAAATACAACCTGGCTTTGAAGTGCACCTGAGTCCCTGTGCCTGGGATATTTTGTAGCGTATTTGGAATGAGTTTTTTTTTTTTTTGAAGAAAACTTTATCTGTGTGTCTTCTTGATCTAGGAAGCTGAATGCCGTGTTTCTGTAGAATGTACAATGGGAGCACATAGTGTGTATAGCAGATGACTGCTGTGCCGTTGGCTTCCTTTGTGGGTCTCATCATAGTCGTTTCCAGAGTGAGTGAAAATCTAATCCTGGGCAGCAGATAGCTTGGATGGGGATCTGACGTGATATGGGGAGCTGGCTGTTGTGGTTGTCCTCTGACCTGTGTGCATGAGCTGTGGGATGTGTGTAAGTGCACACACATGGGAAATAAACTTGACTTATGTGCGCGTGCAGGACTGTATAGGAGCACATCACCACTCTGCTTCTGAGACACCGAGTCTCCTGCTGTCTCTGTCACAGTTACACTGTTCAGCCCATGTTGTTTGTGCCCTGTGGGCTCCCACTCCACAGTGTGGCAGTGTGGTCTTCCTTCAGTCTCCACTGTCTCCTTAAAAGTAATGAAAAAAGGAATTTTCTCATGCAGTGCCACAAGTTTCTCCCCCCCAGGGGTTAGTGACGTTCAGGGATGTGGCTGTGGATTTCTCTCAGGAGGAGTGGGAATTCCTGGACCCTGCTCAGAAGAACCTGTACAGGGATGTGATGTGGGAGAACTACAGCAATTTTATCTCACTGGGTGAGTGTCTCTAGCCTGGGGGTTAGCTTTCTCTCCTGTGCTAACATAGCTCATTTCTATTCCATGTTCGGTAGACTGGAAATCGGTGTTTCCATTTCACGCCTAGCCATTTTGGCCTGAGGAGCCCTTCTCACGTTCTTCAGACTCTGCTTCCTTTGTGTCCATGTTTCCTTGGTATCTGGGATTGATATGGCAGAGGTATTTTCTACAAAAGCAGGTTTTATACCGCATTTGCACCCAGAATCAGTGTAGACACTTCCCTCTTCTCTCTGATTTTGAAGGTAATGAATGTGGGCAGATGCGAACTTAAAACTCAGGGAGTTCTGGTTCAGTTCTGGGTAACAGACCTCTAGCTGTAGTGTGTGTGTGTGTGTGTCTGTGTCTGTGTGTCTGTGTGTCTGTGTGTCTGTTTGTCCCTAGGTTCAATCAAATAGTTAAAAGTCCAAGTGAGCTGGAGAGATGGCTCAGTGGTTAAGAGCACTGGCTGATCCCCCAGAGGTCCTGAGTTCAAATCCCAGGAACCACATGGTGGCTCACAACCATCTGTAATGAAATCTGATGCCCTCTTTCTGCGTGTGTGACAACAGTTCACTCATATACATAAAATAAATTTTTAAAAAAGTCTAAGCATTTTGTATTTTCCAGTGGACAGATCTACTAGAAAGGCTGTAACACTGCTTCTAGGAGCGTCTTACCCTCTCAGCCCAGGGAGCACTGTAAAGATCAGAGGTAAAGCTCTGTGTCCTTTGTACTTAGTGACCAGCCGCTGCTCTGAGTGTTGTGCAGTGGCTACAGCCTCACAGCTGCTCCGAGAGAGATGATATATCATCCCCACCACAGATGAGAACACTCTACACTAGAGCCTGAGGAGATGACGTTGTGGGTAAAGCATTTGTGCAGAGAGGAGGGCCTGAGTTCAAGTCCCCAGATGCACAGAACATGGGACAGGAAGTGCATCTGTAGCCTCAGCACTGCTCTGGTGAGATATGGGGGAGAAACAGGAGGATCCATGGAGGCACTTATGCCAGCCAGCCCGATAAACTCAGCAATGAACAAAGACACCCATTTCTTTTTTTTTTTTTTTTAAAGAGAAAGCGCTTTTTTTTTTTTTTTTTTGTCTTTCTTTTTTTTTTTTTTTTAAGATTTATTCATTTATTATATACATAAGTACACTGTAGCTGTCCCCAGATACACCAGAAGAGGGCACCAGATCTCCTTACAGATGGTTGTGAGCCACCATGTGGTCGCTGGGAATTGAACCCATGACCTCTGGAAGAACAGTCGGGTGCTCTTAACTGCTGAGCCATCTCTCCAGCCCAAGACACCCATTTCTAACCATGGAAAACTAGGACATGACCAAACCCACTCAGCCAACAGGGTCTCGAGGGAGGGAATGAGGATTAAAGAAAAAAAAAGAGGCAATTAGACACTATAACATGAATCCAGCAGGTTCTGGTGTGGTTTTATTTTTCCCCAGTCTGCTTTTATATTGTTCTAGGAACATTCGAAGAATATGGTCGGTTCTAAGGCATAAACGAAGTAGTCAAGGAACAGACAAGGCATAAGGCATAAGTCTTATGGTATCCAGGGATTTATCAAGATGATCGAGATCCTAAGCTACTTCCTTGTCCTAGCCCAATGTCAGATTCTGGCCAATATCCTCGAAGTGACACCAAGAGCCCTCCACATCTCTCCATTTTATTTCACAGACAAGACTGCATCTGCCTGAGGTTGTTCTGACAAGAACGCTCTCCTTACCCGTCATTGAAAATGCATTGTCCAATGCAACGAACGTGTGTCTCAGGTTGGTCAGGCTCTGTGCAGAGTCACACAGGCCATTGACTGCCAGCCTGTTCAATTAGTGCCTCTGTCTGGGGACCGATTCTAAGTTTCAAGCCGTGTCCTCCGGCCACCAACATATTGATGTTGTGAAAGGCAAGCTTTATCAAAATGGGCGGGAATAAAAGTATTCCCAGGACAAGACGCGCCAACACAATAAAACTATGTTTGCCATTCCTGACGCTTGACCAAGATGCAATTTCTGACCTTAGGCCACAAATAATCTATCAGCAGTATCCAGAGCATTAAAACTCAGTGAAGCAGCATTCTTTTTCTCCCAATTACAGTGACTGTCATTGTAAGTTTTAGAAGTGACACAAATCCATCCATTTAGCATGGTGTCGAGATGGCCTCTTACTCGTCATCTCTGAAGCTGCTCTCCATTTGGATAGTTTCATAAAGAGCATCGTCCGTTGTTCCAAACACCTGTCTAAATCTTCTGGAGCGCTCAGAGCACTGGTAACATTTTTGGCTAAGTGACTAACAAAAGTGTCTGTCTGTCTTCTCGCATCAAAGCGACTGCAGAACAGTGGTGCCAGCTATTAACGTAATCAAGGCTGTTACACCGGCATGATCAAACCCACTGCCCTCTTGCTTCTACTTAAAGCCCGATTCACTTCTTCCAGCGTGTGTAAGCCTTTTTCAGAATACCAAGGTTCGGAATAATTTACAGGAATCAAGCAGACCTCATCCCTGCTTATCTAATGAAGCCCAACCTTTGACCCGGAGGAGCAGACAGCATTTCACCATTTTAAACAAGAACAACAAAAGAGACCATGTGGTTATGTGTATTAATATAAAGACACTACACCACAAAACTCAGCATCCGTTCCTCATCCAAACAGGCAAACCAGCCAATCCTAGTGGAGGCAGGAGACTGTGGGCATGGCCTCTCTTGTTGGTCTTAAGTTGTTATTTTGTGTGTGTGTGTGTGTGTGTGTGTGTGTGTGTTGAGGAGAAAGTGTTCATGTGTGAGGATGTACATGTGTATGCACATGCATGTGAAGGCAGAGATCTGTGTATGATACCTTCCTCAGTGGTGTTTTCACTTTATTTTTTGAGACACAGCCACAGTGAACCTGGAACTCATTTACCGGCTAGAGTGGCATGTTAGGAAATCCCCAGGGTTCCTCATCTTCTGCCCGCCTGGTGCTGGGATTACAGAAACACACTGCCACCCTGGCTTCTCACATGGGAGCTGGGGATATAAGCTCAGGCCTGCATGTCACATGGTCACTCAGCTGTGGTCTCAGCTCCTGGACGCCTTCCTCCATCCATCTGTCTGTGCTTTCCTCCAGTAGCCCAGAATTCCCAGAGACCCACCTGACCCTGTCTCCTGAGTACCAGGATTAAATGTACCACCATACCTGGCTATGATTCTTTATTGTTTTGGAGACAATGTCTCCAGATCCCAGGACATTGAACTGCTGATCCTCTTGCTTCCACCTCCCCGCTGGGATTATTATAGTCAAGCACCACCACACATCCCTTGGCATCTGTCTGTCTGTCTGTCCGTCTGTCTGTCTATGAGACTGACTCTCTTATGTTGCCCAGGCTGGCTTCTAACTCTTTGGGTCAAGTAGCGCTTCTCCCTTAGCCTCCCTGGAATCTGGGAAAATAAGCAGACATCACACCCAGTTCAGCTTTCCTTTTGGTTTTAGAGATGATCTTACTTTGTAGCTCAAGCTGTCCTGAGACTCTGTGTAGCCCATGCTGGCCTTAAATTGCAGCATCCCCCTGAGTGTTTGGATTGCAAATGTGAGCCTGCTTGGGCTCATTTTCACGTGTGTTGTCTCTGCATCTGAAACAGGGGCTTATTTTTTTGTTTCAATATTCATGAGGTAAGCTTTGGCCACAGTGAACACCTTTCCCCCCTTGGCAGAGCAACTGTATGGCATCGTGAGTGTTTTGTGTGTAGTTGTGTGTCAGCTCCTGCGCTTTTTCCCGTGAACTTAATTATTTTTGGTGCAGGATTTTGTATGGGATATGGGTTTGGGATGCATATAGGTAGGCTTTTTTTTTTCCCCCAGAAATGCCAGTTTACAGGAGATACAGTTCATCACCTACAGTAAGCATTGCTTTAGGCCCTGCTGTCTGTCCATAGAACTTTTCTTCCTTCTAGAACAGGGAACAGTGTGTTTCTTTCTTGTTCTCTTTCAGATCTGGAGTCCAGATTCAAGACTGATACTTCATCTTTAGACAAGGACATTTGTGAAGTATATTCGGTACAATGGGAGTTAATTGAGAAAATTAAAAACCTTAGCCCTCAGGTTTCTGGTCTTAGTGATGATCAGGAACATAAACCCAAGACTGGGCTACAAAAGGAACCACAAGAGGGTTATTTTGGGCAATTGAAAATTACCTCCAAAAAAGTCACGTACGAAAAGCACAGTTTTCTTTCCGAGTACCAGAGAGTTCAGAATGGAGAAAAGCTCTATGAGTGTAAAGAGTGTAGGAAGACCTTTATCCGCCGCTCAACACTCAGTCAACACTTGAGGATCCACACTGGCGAGAAACCTTACAAATGCAAGGAGTGCGGGCAACCCTTCCGACAGCGGGCGCACCTCATCCGACACCACAAACTTCATACCGGTGAGAAGCCCTATGAGTGTAAGGACTGCGGGAAGGCGTTTACGGTGCTCCAGGAGCTCACACAGCACCAGCGGCTTCACACTGGCGAGAAGCCATATGAGTGCAAGGAGTGTGGGAAGGCTTTCCGGGTACATCAGCAGCTGGCTCGGCATCAGAGGATCCACACTGGGGAGAAACCCTACGCGTGCAAGGACTGCGGGAAGACCTTCAGACAGTGCACACACCTTACCCGACACCAGAGGCTTCACACTTCTGAGAAACTATACGAATGTAAGGAGTGTGGGAAAGCCTTCGTGTGTGGCCCGGACCTGCGAGTGCATCAGAAGATCCACTTTGGCGAGAAGCCCTATGCATGTAAGGACTGTGGCAAGTCCTTCAGAATATGCCAACAGCTGACGGTCCACCAGAGCATTCACACTGGGGAGAAACCCTACGAGTGTAAGGAGTGCGGGAAGGCCTTCAGACTGAGACAGCAGCTTGTTCGCCACCAGAGAGTCCATACCCACAAGAGACCCTATGAGTGTCTGGAATGCTGGAAGACCTTTAGCAGTTACTCCCAGCTGATTTCACATCAGAGCATTCACGTTGGCGAGAGACCCTATGACTGCGAAGAGTGTGGCAAGGCCTTCAGGCTTCTCTCACAGCTCACACAGCACCAGAGCATCCACACGGGCGAGAAGCCTTATGAGTGCCAGGAGTGTAGAAAGCCCTTCCGGCTTCTCTCGCAGCTCACACAGCACCGGAGCATCCACACGGGCGAGAAGCCTCATGAGTGCAAGGAGTGCGGCAAGACTTTTAGACTTTATTCCTTTCTTTCTCAGCACCAGAGGATCCACACTGGTGAGAAGCCCTACAAGTGCAAGGAGTGTAAGAAAGCCTTCCGACAGCACTCACACCTCACCCAGCACCAGAAGATCCACAGTGGAACCTGACAAGCCTTCAGCTCTATCCCAAGTCGCAACATGTCAGGAAATCCATTTTAGGGAATAATTTATCTTATGCGTGTAAGTCAGCACAACTAAGACTGTGCTGCTTTAAAAGCCCTCCATCCTCACTTACATGTTACGTATCTTCAGCAAATTCCCATCCAAGAATATTTGATGAGTGTAGAGAAACGTCTAGCCTCATCCATTGTCATCCACATCTAACCACCCTCTTCCAGTGCAACACTGGACAGGACCCTAAGCATCAATGCCTTGTTTTGCTCACTGTCAAAATGGGTGATAATAGCAATCACACATACGATTTATTGATATGTAACAAATCAATAGAAAAACAGTAGGTTGAATAATATACGTGTGTTGTCTAAAGTTTTCCATAGATCAAGTGGGGACCCAGGGTCCTCAACTTCTTTTTCTGTCCGGTGAGGGTCCGTACCTCGAGCCCCACGTTGGGCGCCACTTGCCTCCACCACCGGGGACGCAGTTATTCGTGGGGGTTAAGGGGGACCCATATCTGCAGGAGGAGCGAGACCAAGCAGTGTCCTTGTCAAGGTCTGTTTATTGAGAGGAATGTACAGCATTTAAAGCTCTGAAGCAGGAATTGAAGCAGGAACTGAAGCTTAGGGCGGGGGGAGTACTGGGAAGTGCCCAAGGACATAAGGTGAATCATTAAACCGTGAGATATTCTCCTTAGACAACGAGACTACAGTCTTCTGGGGACATGTTCTTTCTTTGAAAAGGTCAAGCCTTCTCAGGAATCTGCTCAGGGCAGGGCTCTAGCTTTGCCTAGTCCGGCAGTCCGTCCCCGACATCCAGGAAAGCCTTAGTTGGGTCTTTGAGACTTCAGCGAAGGCTGGCTGTCCTCTGACAGGGAGCAGGTTAGACACCTGAACACATTCCTTTAAGAGCTGATCCATTGGGATTCTCAGGTTCTGGATGGCCATCAGCTGAAAGATAAGTGAGGCTCCTGGCCGTATTGACTGTCCCAGGGTGGCTGCTGTTCTCATGAGACTGTACAAGCCAAGAAAGGTGGCTGCTGGCAGGATGGAAGCCAGGTAGCCAGAGTAAGTGATCCTCTATGCAGTCTGATCACAGGAAGAACATCCAGTCATAATACCATGTTCTACTGGTTAAATATGGTAATCAGACCAGCTTACTCTCCAGAAGGTCTTGTGAAACTGGATACCGTGGGAAGTAGGCCGTGAGTGAGGACCAGGTTAGAGCCCACCTGCCGTGCCGCACAGTCGCATGGATGACGTCGTTAACACGTGACCAGTGAGCAGTCATGGTAGCCTGTATCGCACCATAATGTCTTATAATTCTTACAGTCAGTATTGTCAATTCCTGCGAAAGGAAGATGAGCCCACGGACGTAATAAATACAGAAATGCCTCCTTTCACATCTCTGCCTTTAAAAACCTCAAAGTCATTTCTCCTAGGTAAGACCTAGGGAATTATAGCAAATGGGAGATTTTTGTCGCTTGAGCAAAAATGTCATGTTGAAAAGAAACTGAGTTTCATGAGTGTGCTGTTAAAACTCAGCTATTAAGGAATCAGAGGAAACGACTTCTTCAAATTTCAAAAAAGCAGCTCATTTAGAATCCCTTCTCTGAGCACATTCATATTGAATCACGACCTCCAGGATAGCGTTCAGGACAACCGGCTGCCTGGGGATCTCCTTTTTATGCACACATATATGTAAGTATTGGGGCCGGGCATGTGGCCCTGTGGTTAAAGTGCTTGCTGTGTAAGCACGAGGACCCAACCTTGGATCCCCAGAACCTAAGTGAAAGGGGTGGCTCATTTGTAGTTCCAGCCTCTGGGCGTAGAGACCAGATATCCAAAGCAAGTTGGTTAGCAAAGCCATATCTAGCCACATCGGTGAGCTCTGGGTTGGATTGAGAGCCCCTGCTCCAGTGCGTACAGTGGAAAAGTGATTGGCGATGACTCCCGAGATAACCTAGGAGCTCCACATGCACCTGTGCACAAGTCCACCTCCATACACACAAACGTATGCAAATAAAGACCAGGCACACAAATATAAAAAGTTTTATAGTCAATATATGTTCAGATTGCTGCATTTTCAATCCATGTTTCAAGATGGATCTTCTGACAGGATCCTGCTAGTACTTTGGTAATTTTCAAGGTTATGGCTGACCAGTCTTCTCAGAAATAGATGACGGTAGGACACCAACTGATTTATTTATAAATGTATTTGTTTACTTATTTATTTGTATTTGAGACAGCGTCTTACCATGTTGCCTTGGCTGACCTGGAACTATGTGTAGACCAGGCTGGCCTAGAACTCACAGAGATCTGCCTGCCTCTGCCCCTGCCGCCAAGTGGGATCTGATGCCCTCTTCTGGTGTGCCTGAAGACAGCTACAGTGTTCTCACATACATAAAATAAATAAATTAAAAAAAAAAAAAAAAAAAAAAAAAAAAAAAAAAAAAAAAGGGAGCTTTAAAAAAAAAAAAAAAAAAAAAAAAAAAAAAAAAAGAAAAGAAAAAAAAAAAAAAAAAAAAAAAAAAAAAAAAAAAAAAAAACAGACCACATCAGGGAGACGGCTCAGCAAAGTACACACTGCTAATCATGACGACTTGGGGGTCTCTGGCAACCATGGGGAACAAGGGGAGGCCTTTCACCTGCCTGTAACCACAGCCCAGGGCAGTGGCCGCCGCCCAGGGCAGTGGTGGTGTGTGCGTCACTGACGGATCCCTGGACCTGCCTGTAAGACTGTCTGGCAATCACAAAACAACAAAGTGTGCCAGGCATGGGGATGACACCCGTGATCCCAGCAGAGGCAGAGGCAGGGGGATCTCTGAATTTGAAGAACCCCAGGCCAGCTGGGCATCCACAGTGAAACTCTGTCTTGAGTTGGGAAGCTGCTGAGGAAGATACCTGATGTCAACCTCTCATCCCCTCACCTCCACGTATGCTTACACACGCACACACACACACACACACACACACACACACACACCACAACGCACAACACACATAAAAAAAAAAGCTCTGAAAAGCAGTATGTAGACAAGCTTCATTCTTCCAAGCCATGTCTTTTGTGATGGTTTGTATGTGCTCGGCCCAGGGAGTGGCACTATTGGAAGGTGTGACCCTGTTAGAGTAGGTGTGTCACTGTGGGTGTGGGCTTTAAGACCCTGATCCGAGCTGCCTGGAAGCCAGTCTTCTGTTTGCCTCCAGAACAAGATGTTGAACTCTTAGCTCCTCCTGCACCATGCCTGCCTGGACGCTGCCATGCTTACTGCCTGGATGATAATGAACTGAACCTTGAACCTGTAAGCCAGCCTCAATGAAATGTTGTCCTTGTAAGAGTTGCCTTGGCCATGGTGTCTGTTCACAGCAGTAAACCCCTAAGACATCTCTCTAAGTCTAAGTGAAGATTTGTAAAGTTTTACCTCCCAGTGTATAAAATGAGGGCATGATCGCTCCAAGATATGGTTGAGGAGGTTTTTGTTGTAGACGTGAGGGAGAGCACAGTTAGAGGCATCTGGGAGAGTCCAGAGCAGAGAGAGAAAGTACACTGTGCACGGGCAGTAGACTGATCCGGGCCGTGAGAGGAGAGAAAAGAGAGAAGGGCAATCAGACCAAGAGAGAGGACCAAAATGGCCAAAATGATGGGGTTCCATAACCTGAAAGCTGGGAGGGGCAGCCCATGAGCTGAGATGTTTAGGGTAGGCTTCGGGTGAGAAGAGGAGTCAGGGTACAGCGAGGACTTTGTAATAGCCTTGCCATGCTGAGAGCCCACAGGACAGCATCACTTCGGTCCGCCAATAGACACCACAGGCAGCCCAGTCTCTTTTGGACCTGACATCTCAGCCTCTTCTTGAAGATAAGGATGACATAATCTCTTCTGTCTCTGCTTCCTGGCTGAAATGAGGGTGTCCTGTGAGGGCCCAGGGAGGCTGGTCACCCAGAGGCTGGGAAGGGAGAAAGGCACGCAGGCTGGGGACATGTGCTGTGTTCACTGCCCAGGCTTTATGGGACCGCCTGACACGCCTGAACTGCAGGCCGCTTTGACGCAGTCTGGGATGCAGGTTGTGAAGGAATTACCTGGGCCTGGTGAGTTCTCAGTAGTTCTGGAGCAGTTTGCAGTCTTGGATTGATTGGAAATCTGCTGGAACAGACATAGATAGACTGAGGACAGAAGGCGGAGTTAAGGACCTCAGGGGAAATCTATCTTGAGTTTACACTTGAGACTTCCAGGCCTGTAGTTCTGGTGGTTGGAGGGAGACCAGAGGAAGTGGGAACTACACTTATGGGGAAGCTAAGTTAGGGACAAGCAGTTGTTTGACTGGAGCACCTTCCCTGGAATCCCTTTGCGATGTGAGAGGCAGATCCAAGTCACAACTCCCTGAGGCTTATGTGAACTTAAAAAATGATTATGTATTTATTTATTCATGTCTGTGGGTGCACTGTTTCAGACGCGCCAGAAGAGGGCATCGGATCCCACTACAGAGGGTCGTGAGCCACCATGTGGGTGCTGGGACTTGAACTCAGGACCTCTGGAAGAGCAGACAGTGCTCTTAACCGCTGAGCCATCTCTCCAGCTCTATACGAACTTTTTAAGTTTACAAAAGAGATAAAAGTTTAGATGTATTAGCATTGACATTGTTTCTTATGTGCACTGAAGTCCCCATCGTGAGTGTCTATAACAGCAGGAGGAACTCCCATCTTCAAGTCATAGCAAAAGCTAGTTTGGGGTTTGAAGCATGAGCACTCTTTCCTCTGTCTGGAGGGCAGAGACTGGATGAGAAGCACTTTATTTAAAGTCTTAGAGAACAACCAAAAGAAATTTGAAATGTTGAGCTGTGACTATGATGATAACTGCCAGTGCCTACCAGGGCTAGATTACTGGCTTATTCGATCTCCACTGATTAATGTAAAAACTCTGAACTTCTGAAGTCTTAGTACAACAGTTGCACACCTTAAATCTCGTCCTTTACAACTCGCATTTGCCCATCTTAACTTACGTTCGTAAGCCCTCACAACTTAGGTAAACTTTAGACCTTTGCTTTCCCTCCACTCACCATGAGACCCAGGTGGTTGGTAACTGAGAACAATCATCCCCAAAAAAGATCCTTTAAATGAAGGAATAGTCAAGCGTTACATTGAAACGGATTTTGTGAGTTCATCCCTTTCACTGTGAAGTTGGCCAGCAAGGTAACTACCTTTCTTGGCAGGAGACCTAGGAGGTCTAGAAAAGTGAGGTCAGGTTTTACTTGGAAATGAACTGACCAGGCAGCCGCAGCCTTGGGGAAGGAGATTGCCACTCCCTGCTCTTCAACTGATAAAGCTCCAGTTAGCCCTCAACAGCATACGAAGTCTGTCTGATAAGGATAAACTAGGGCAGGAAGCATATTTCAAAATTATCAATTAAAATGACATACTTATCTGCCACCTGGATGGCTACCTGGCTGGGAGCTGGCATTTCTGTCTACCGTGGGAGGCTTTTTTAAATTAGGCCTCTGAGGACCATGGATTAAGTATACCTGATTTCAAATGTTTTATTTTAGTGCATGCTTCAGGCTTAACCTTGAAAACATATACAGAAAACTAAAGTTTGCCCCTACAAATGAATTATATTTGTACTTAGCGTCATGTGCTGGGTAGTTTTATGTTAATTTGATGCAAACTAAAGTCATCTGAGAGGAGGGAACCTCAGTTAAGAAAATGTCTTCTTAAGAACAGGCTGTAGGGGTTGGGGATTTAGCTCAGTGGTAGAGCGCTTGCCTAGGAAGCGCAAGGCCCTGGGTTCGGTCCCCAGCTCCAGAAAAAAGAACCAAAAAAAAAAAAAAAAAAAAAAAGAACAGGCTGTAGGGTCTGGAGAGATGGCTCAGTGGTTAAGAGCACTGACTGCTCTTCCAGAGGTCCTGAGTTCAATTCCCAGCAACCACATGGTGGGGCTCATCACCATCTGTAATGGGATCTGATGCTCTCTTCTGCTGTGTCTGAAGACAGCGACAGTGTACTTATTTATAATAAATAAATACATCTTTTTAAAAAAGATTAGACTGTAGGTAAGGCTGTGGGTATTTTCTTAATTAGTGACTGATGAAGGAGGGCCCATCCCTGGGCTGGCAGTCTGGGTTCTACACGTAAGCCTAGCAAGCTGTGAGGAGCAAGTCAGTGAGCAGCGTCCATCCATGGTCTCTGCATCGGCTCCCGCCTCCAGGTTCCTGCTCTGAGTTCCTGTCCTGATTTCTTTCAATGCTGAAGCAATACAGAAGTGTAAGCCAAATTAAGCTTTCCCTCCCCAGTTGCCTTTGACCATGCTGTTTCATCATAGCAAGAATAATCCTGGGCTGGAGAGATGGCTCAGCGGTTAAGAGCACTGACTGCTCTTCCAGAGGTCATGAGTTTAATTCCCAGCAACCACATGGTGGCTCACAACCATCTGTAAAGAGATCCGATGCCCTCTTCTGGTGTGCATGAAGACAGCTACAGTGTACTTATATATAATAAATAAATAAATCTTAAAAAAAAAAAAAAAGAATAATCCTGAGTAAGGCAGATGGCCATGCGCATGGTTCTTTACATAATAAAGAATTCTATCATTCATAATGGGACTGACCATTAACTTGTCAATTATCTTTCACATTTTACATGTCAGTAGCTTATATAAAGTTAGGGGTTCATAATTTTATCCCTGTTAGGGTATAGCCTTCAAAATTTGAATTGAACATCCTTTAGCATTAAAATCAAACTTTAAACGATAAATACAGTTGTAAAGGCAAAGAGACAGGAGATATATCTTCAATTTCTGCTACTGTGAATAGATATGAGGCATTTATAAACTTTACTTATCAGAGATACTCGTTGGTAGACATTCATCTCTGAGCCAGCTGTTATTAATCTGAGTAGGCCTTTATAATTTTAGGAATTTATAAATCTTATTTATTAACTATTTCTTATATATCAAACATATGTTGCTTCCTATCTAAGATTTTTCCGAATCCTGGTTTTAAGTGCAGCTAGCAAAGACATAAGTGGACAGGCGCACATCTCTAAGTCCATTTCTATTAATCTGAGAAGATTGTTATAATTTTTTATAATTATACTAAAGTCCATCCTAATTAAAAACATCTGGATACCTACTGAAGCCTCCTTATTCTAAAAAAGAGATAACACTGATACTGTAGGATTTATTTAATTTGCTTTACAGCACCATAGCTGGGCAGTTTTGATCTATTCTAGTCCTCTGAGGTAAACTGACTACCTCCCGGCCGAAATCCATGAGATACTTACATTTTAGTATTGGTCTGGGTCTCTGGACTTCGGGTGTGTTCTCTCGTGATGTCTCCAGGCCCCACCTCACCCCCGACCTTCCAATCCTCCCCACCCCCCCGGCTGGCAGAAATTCTGTCCTATTCACTTTTCTGCCCAGCCATCTGTTGGTCATTTTTTTATTGACAAATCAGAGAATAAATGGGGAGCAAGGTTTACACAGACTTGGACTAAGCATTACGAGGCCAGGTCTGGACTGCAACAAAGCACAGGGCAGACAAAAGAGCACTTGAATAACAGAAGGGTGACCTTTATACAAAGCACCACACCTGCAGAGACTTTTAAACCAGCCACCTTTGTTAGAAGGTCTAAGCTAATTTTTGTTATAGATTTTTTTTAAAGATTTATTTTATGTGAGGACACTGTCACTCTCTTCAGACACACCAGAAGAGGGCATCAGATCTCATTACACATGGTTGTGAGCCACCATGTGGTTGCTGGGAATTGAACTCAGGACCTCTGGAAGAGCAGACAGTGCTCTTAACCACTGAGCCATCTCTGCAGCCCTAATCTTAAAGATTTTTAAAATATATGAGCTGACAAAGTGAGCATGATTTTAGAGATTTTTAAATTATACCCAATAAACTTACTAATCCTGAAATAGTTAAACAATGGTGTTAAAGAGATTTTGGTTTTGAGAGCAGAGAGCAAAGAAATCACAGAGATGAAAGAATTAAAAGTGGAAAATAGAAGGAGCTTAGAGATAAGAGACTTTTGGGAATTACAGTAGAGAAAGTTTAGATATGAGTCTTGGGTGTCATTTGTTTGTGCAGTGGTGGAAATTGTTATCATATGAGAGAATGTGAAAATCGAGTGTGCCGACTGTCGGCCATGGATGGAGCTGTACTGAGGCCAAGTCATTTGCAGTAGGTCAGGGAGGCTTTAATGAAATCTGAGCTGAGGAGGACAGGAGTAAAGGTCACTAGAAATCTGCCAGAGGGAGAGCTCCAGTAAGCTCAACAGGGAGCTGAGAGACAGAGAACAGGGTGGCCAGGAAGGAAATGGTCACTCTTGGGAAGTCCATGAGAGGGAGTGTTCAAGTATCCTAGGGAGAACTAAGGAAACTCCTGGTGTGTCGGGGACTGCCGGACTAGGCAAAGCTAGAGCCCTGGCCTGGGCAGATTCCTGAGAAGGGCTTGACCTTTTCAAAGAAAGAACATGTCCCCGGAAGACTGTTGCCTTTGTTGCCTCGTAGTCTAAGGAGAACATCTCGCGGTTTAATGATTCACCTTATGTCCTTGGGCACTTCCCAGTACTCCCCCTGCCCTAAACTTCAGTTCCTGCTTCAGTTCCTGCTTCAGAGCTTTAAATGCTGTACATTCCTCTCAATAAACAGACCTTGACAAGGACACTGCTTGGTCTCGCTCCTCTTTCTCGCCCGTTCTCCCGCAGGTATGGGTCCCCCTCGACCCCCACAAATAACTGGGTCCCCGCTGGCGGGGGCACTGGTGGAGCTAAGAAACTGTGGGGAGGGAGGGGAGGGTGGGGGAGGGAAGGGTAAGTGTTCTGGTAAAAAGATTAGCAATTGGCTCATCCCTAAGTGGACTCAGAGACTGTCAGGGGCAAATGTCCCCAGTCACAGAGGAGAGGTATCCTTTTCCACATGATGACCCAGGAGGGCCGGAGCTTTCTGGCCCACCAGTGTGGCTTTTAGAATTAGACAAAGCAGCTGCTCCAGGGTGACCCCCAGGAGAGGAAGAGAGACATGGCTGAAGAGATGGGAGATGCTTTTGGGCAAAGGGAGAGTTCTGTCGGAGGGAGAGGGGTACGTGTCTTAGCAGAGAGGTGCCCACGTGACGGGCATAACAGACGCCAGGAGCTAGAGAGTAGGTGAGGTGGAGGGAAGGTCAGAGCAGGTAGAAGAAGCAGTTGAAGAGCGGGCCTATAGAATTTGTTGTCCAATATGGTGGGTGACAGAAGCCAATGGAGACAAATAATCCATACGTACCTTAGGAGCTCTGTCTTAGTCAGGGTCTCCACTGCTGTGACAGACACCATGACCAAGGCAACTGTTATAAAGGAAGCCATTTAATGGGGCTGCTCTACAGCTTCAGAGATTCAGTCTGTTTTCATCAAGGCAGAAAGCAGGGCAGGCATGACGCCGGAGGAGCTAAGAGTTCTACATCTTGATGCAAAGACGGCCAGGAGAAGTCTTCCAGGAAGCTAGGAGGAAGGTCTCAAAGCCCACCCCCACAGAGGTACACTTCCTTCAACAAGGCCACTGCCTGGGCTAAGGATATTCAACCACCACACGCCATTCCCTGGCCCCATAGGCTTGTTCAAACACTTGAGTTGATGGGGGCCATACCTAGCCATAGCATAATGCAAAATATATTTAGTCCAAGTTCAAAAGTCCCCTGTCTATCACAGTTCCCACCATGTTTAAAAGTCCAAAGTGTCTTCTAAGATTTATGCAATCTCTAAACTGTGATTTCTAAAAAAATAAAAAAGCAGATCACAGACTTGCAACATATTATTTTTCTTATGTGAAGGCGTGTTCTGGCTATATGTCCACCACTTGCATGTCTGGTGCCCACAGATGCCAGAGCTGAATGCTGTATCCCTGGGCCTGGAGTTATGGATGGATTCTGAACCACTCTGGGGATGCTGGAATTGAACCCAAGTCCTTTGGAAGAACAGCCTTAACCAGTGAAGCTACCTCTCCAACCCCTCTTTCTACTCTTAAAAAAAAAAAAGACCTTTACTGAGTGACCTCATTCCTTTACCCTTTATCTATCATCTATCTATCTATCTATCTATCTATCTATCTATCTATCTATCTATCTATCTATCTATCTATTTGCTGTTTCCCACCTGCCCACTCTGTTGCTAAGGCTTTCCATTGGACCTTTAATTTGGCTTACTGGTTTTTTCATTTCCAGAACGATTTCAGTTTGCCTTTTTTTTTTTAAACCTTATATGCATCGGTGTTTCGACTGCATGTATGTGAGGGCATCGGATCCCCTGGGACTGTAGTTACAGATGGTTGACAGCTGCCACGCAGATTGGGAATTGAACCCAGGTCACCTGGAATAGGAACCAGTGCTCTTATCTACCAACCTCTCTCCTGCCCTAGGTTGGTTTATCTTAATTCTATTTTATTGGATTCTATTCTATTTAGGATTGATTTTCTTATTTTCTTTATTTGCTCTTAGAGCACATATGTCTTCCTTAAGTTGCTTAAAAGAGTAATTTAGAATTGTCAAGTTCTTCCAAATCATTTTCACTGGGAACCTGTTGTGTGTAACAATGAAAAAACCAACCCACACTATCGCCATTTACTCTCTGACCTCATCACTAACACCATGCGGCATATACCCAACTTCTCAGGGTTCACTTGCTCAGGAACCCCCTTACATTCCCAGTCATCTGCCCCCTGCGGCTAGCCGTCACAGATCCCTATAATCCAGTGAAATCAAAACTCTAGAGGCTTGTAATTTATCAGTCAGATTTGTATCAGTAAATTCTCAACCCACAGAACTCCCACATAATGAACTCAGAGCCAACTGATATTGATACAAGCTGCCTGCCTAGACTGGACAAATTGTCCTGTTATTCTATCCCTTCTATGATATTCATAGCTACCTGTGGCTATTTCAAGCCATGTTGATCTGATTCATCCTCTTCCTCCATCTTCTCTGTCCTTTTTTCTGTCTGTCCCCTGTCCTCTCTCTGAAACTCTTGGCCCCGCCTTCCTTTTTCATTGCCCAATCACCATCAGTATGGGCTTGGTAAGACATGTTAGCTTGTTTTCTGTTTCTGCTATGGGACTTCTACATCTGGAGTTCATTTTTTGGTTTTCCAGTGGAGCGTACAACATACGGACTTGAGTCATGGGCTCAGGTGGTCTCCTCTGAGCAACTGGTATTTAGGGCCTAGCTTCCCCTGAGGTCTCATTTTTTTTTAAGGTTTATTTATTTTATGCATACACTGTAGCTGTCTTCAGACATACCAGAAGAGAGCATCAGATCCCATTAGAGATGGTTGAGAGCCACCATGTGGTTGCTGGGATTTGAACTCAGGACCTCTGGAAGAGCAGTTGGTGCTCTTAACCGCTGAGCCATCTCTCCAGCCCTGAGGTCACATTTCTGTCCTTGGTCATCTTTGGTCTTGTCTGTAGCCAGACAGACCCCACCATGACTTGTGCTGGGGCCATGGAGCTCCCTCTGCCTGTGCAACTCACTCCAGGCCACCTCAGGCTTCCTTTCTGAATCTGCAACTTCCATAGAAATTTTTGGAACACCCTGTAGGTCCTACTTGGGTCCTAACAGTCACCTTCTGTTGGGACTTCACTGGTTTTGGCAGACATGTGCCTCCTGAGGTGGCCCTGTGGGTCTCGAGGCTCTCACTTGTCAGCCTTGGTAATGACGACAGTGTGGTACTTCCCGACCATGCCGGAGTGCACCAGGCCTGTGGCTTTTACACTAACTAGCTTGACCAGCTTGTAAGTGCAGCTCCTTGGTTCTGCTGACTGGTCTTTAAATGAAGTCTTTATTACATCCCTCGGTGCTGACATGTAGATGCTATCCGCTTCTGTTGTTCTCTCATGAATCTAACAATTGCGTCTGTCCTTGGCAATCCCACACACGTCTGAGAGAGTGAGCTGTAAGAGGATGCAAAGACTTTACATCGCCCACGTGTGATCTGAGTTTGGTTTTATAGACACCATTGTCCTCAGCTATGCTCTCCGCAGACAAGAAATGGCTTCACAAAGACTTCACCATACTTTTCTGAAATGATTTATTTTATTTTATAAAATCTCAACCCAAACCAAGCAAACACAAACCCACGCTTCAGAAATACTGGGCTAACATTACACATAGGGAACCCATTCTCTGCGTTTTTAGGCAGGAAGATTAAAGCCATAAAATATGAAAAACTATTTGAGGTAAAAGAGATTTCAAAAACAAAACTAATAATACAGATAAACACTACTTAAAACGGATGGGAAGGCACACCTTACAGGCTTGATGTGGCCAGTTGTTTGTTTCTGTGAATGTTTTATTGATACACAGTGGTATCCAGTTCTCTCCTGACCAGAAACACACTGACGCTTTGGAGTCTGACATCATTTGTTTGGGGCTGTGTAGTGCACCACAGGACACTGAAAAGGATCTCTGGCCTCTGCCCACTAGACATAAGCAGCAGTCATCTTTAAAGTGACAAAAATGCCCCTGGACGTTGGTGAATGTCTCCTGGGGACGTGGGAGAAGTGGCTGAGAACCGTTGGCTTGTGCAGGATGCTCTACGTGGCAAAGGCTGCAGAAACACAGGCCCCGCCTGAAATACTCACTGTCTGGCCCTTCATAACAACGTCTGGTAACTATGACAGAAACAGGGGCAAATGACAGATACTAGACTAGACAACAAACTGCCCATGTGTGATATGATCTCTTAGGCCTATTACAAAGTGAGACAGATAGCAATGTGCAATTCACAGAAACAAAGCTCAAATGACCTGCAGGCCAGGGAGACACTCCACCTCCCCAGCCTGCAAGGAAGTGCAAACGGAAGGCACGTTTTTCAGTCCTGGTTAGCAAAGTTGAGAAACACACTGGTTCCCGTGAGCTCCACACGGAAACAATAAGGCACCAAGCACATTTTAAGTCTGCTTCACTAAGGCAGTTTAGCTGCTCTCTAGAGACAGAGGCAGCCACCTGAGGTAAAGCATGGTTTCTTTCTCACTGCTGATGGCGAGGCTAACGTTTGCCAGGAAAGAACAGGCTGCACGCACGGGGCCTGTCTGTGCTATGAGACAGGCTGTGAGTAGTGACTAGAACCAACCCTTAGGACACCAGTGTGTGAGAAAAGGAGCCTGTATTCCTGTGTGCACAATCCCACTCTCTACATTCTTCCCCGCCTAGAACCTGCGATCAAGACAAGTCTAGGCTTGCGTGCGTCTCCACAGAGAATGGCAGTGTGGCACCCACTATTAGCACTCAGCAAACAGTGCACGCATGCCGCTTTCTAAGTAACTCACTGCAGGATATTTTTGGTTTCAGGGGCATCATGATACATACAATTGGGAGAGGACATTCAAGTCTTGGAAAAATACTGTATATAGGAGCAGAAAATTAAAAAGCTATCTTCCCAACTCTAAAATCGGTACTAAAAGCACCCTTTTAAAATGTTTATTAATTCAATTCCTATAAAATGTGCAAGTTCTCCTCTTAGAAGAAGTTAAAATTTTCAGATAGATCTATTAAGTTAATACACTAGTGCAGATTAACACTCAGTTATTTCTCCCTTTTAAAAATTACTTTATGGCTTGGGAGCTGGCTCAGTCAGTAAAGTGCTTGCTGCATGCGCAAGCCTGAGGCCCTGACCTCCAAATCTCCCCAGAGCCCACATGAAAAGGCCAGGCGATGTGTGCACCTGTGTTGCGTTCCCATGCTAGGGAGACAGAGCTGAGTGAGTGGATCCCTGGGGTTCACTGGTCAGTCAGCTGAGCCTAATGGGCAAGTCCCAGCTCCTCCTGAGACCCCGAATTAGAAAACCAAAGCAGACGGCTGAGGCAGGACCCTAGCCTGACCGCTGGCCTCACGCCTGTGCACCCATGCCCACATGCTGCCTCAACTGTCATGATTGCTCTGCAGAAGCTGTCAAGTCATTAGCAGCTTTCACTAACACAGGAGGTGATGCTCTGCAGGGAGATGGCAGACTGCTCTCTCCATGGCCGCTTACAGACCAGGAAGGACAAGGAGGGGACTTCACAGCTGACTGTACAGTCCTCACTTGCCCAAAGCACCTCGCTGCTCATTTCCTGGGCTGCTGGGTACCATACACTGATACGGGCTGGTAAATATCCGACTGGATTCCCAATGCTGCTGCCCTCCCCACATCTGGTGAGGTTTGCTGCCTTCCCACCTGAGCGCCTCACGTCCTGAAGAGGTAGAAGGTGTCTGAGCTGTCGGGTGACTGTTTTAGAGGAAATGAGCAGCTTCTCCTTGGCTCTAACTTCAGTCAGGAAAACAATACTTTTCCAGGATTTAAGATATACTATAAAAAGCAGGATATAAAAACACACTATCAAATGCTCTAAGTAAATATACTACATCTTATTAAATTTAAGTTGAATATATATTTCAATAATATGGCTAAGAAAATACTTCGGAGAATAATGCTTCTTCATGTCAGATATACTATAAAAGGCTGGATATAAACATCCTACGTTACTGAAACTGAGTATATCTGGGTAGAAATATTCTTACATGCTGCATTTCCAAGCATTATATATACGGTAAAGATCTGAGTACTAATGTCAGTGTCTGCATTTCTATTCTGTAGGTCCAGGAAAAGGAGAGCTCGTGGTTCCACAATGCCACAAGGCCAATGACAACGTGTGTCCTATGGCAGTCTCAGCCCCAGACAGCAGGCACCACCTGGTGGCATGATGTGCTCCCTGCAGCTGGGAAGACCATGTCCCTGATCTCTTTACTAAGCCCATGGTGGTCTCCTGCCCAGTCAGCCACACCTGAGACCATGGCACAGCCAGGAGAGCAGGCAGGAGACCGATTAACCTCGGTGGATGGGCAGAGCCTACGCTGTCTGCTCATTCGAGCCGTATTTCAAACTCGCTTCATGTCCTGCACAACACTGTGTTTGTCTCATCTACTCCAAGCTTTAGCTTTGCCAAGTTTAATGTTGTTCGTTTGTCAGCTGGAGTTTTTATTTGCTCTTCTGTTCCTTAGAATAGTTACTGAGAACTCCCGGGACTAGGAACTGTAACAGGTAATACAGAATCCTAGACCTTACAATTCCCATTTTTTACACTATGATGGGAAATTCATTTTCCTCAGAGAGTAGTTTCAGTCAGTGTACAAATTTCAATATATAGTGTAATTTATTCCTAACGGACCTTCAGATATAAATGTATTTATATCGGCATCTTTGACATTTCCTATGGAGGATTGGATCTTGGCTTTACTTTAAGCTTTACTATTTTCCAGTCCTCTCGTGTATAGATGACAGCCTGGCTTTTGTTTATGAAAGTTCTGAGACTTCAGGCTACCCACAGACTCACCAGTAGACCAGGAGGGACCTGAATTCCTGTCCTGTTCCTAGCTCCCAAATGCCTGGATTACAGGACATAGGTAGCACCACAGGGAGGCTCAGGGAGGCCTTAGTAAATTATCCCAGTCCCTTCTCAGTGACCTCACCACATTCCAATTATGAGGCTTCTGACCAGCAGAAGGGTAAACTATAAAAGAAAGCTGTAAGTCTTTCTTCCTAAGAATTCTCTAACAGTCAGAGACGAGGCACGGTGTCCCTCCAGTTACTGGACATGTAAGGCGTTCCTCTTGTAAGACTGTTATATAAATTTCACAGTTATGATAATAACAAAGAAAGCAGCTATATTTGGCATAATTTTTTGTTTGTTTTTTTACTCTAGAGTCTCCAAGCTAGCCTCAAATTATCTTCCTACCTTCGGTTTCCAGGTGCGTACACTATCACAGGCGTGTAACAGCACGCCTGCTGCTCGTGGCACTCTTTAGACACTAGCTGGACGCTATTTCACAAACTGTACGCACCCTTAGAGCATAACTAGAAACATGGGGCTGACACTGCTACTTTACAGAAGAACTGAGTAGTCAGTAAATCATTTGCCCTGAAGACATGTAAAAAGTCAACATGGCCGAATCCTTTCCACACTCCAAAGTTCAAATTAACTGTATAAACTAGCAACCATTCCATGAACGTAGAGTGGGTGTGGCAAGTGTACTGCATGGTAGCATTAGTGTGGCCTGAGGTGTGACAGAAGATCGCACTTGGATACTGAGTTCTCTCACGGAGGGCTGGCCCGGGGCAGGAGCGGAAAGGCTCCAACCGCTAATCTCTCAGACATGCCCACTGCCCTCCTGAGGTCGCAGATATCCATCCCCAGGCCTGTTTCTTTGGCTCTAGCTATGGAGAGGCATTCCTCCTCTCTGTACATTCGTGGAACTTTCCAGTTTTTCATCAACTAAAGCTTTATGATAAATTCTGAAGCAAGTCCCGATTTCTGTGATTATAAGGTTTCTTTCTGGTGACATGTGACCAATCACTCTGGACATAACTGGTGTTTGAGTATGAATTCTAGTGCCGATGAGAAACCCTGAAACTTTGTCTTCGCACATTTGTCAGCCACCACAGGGTTTTTAAACTGTATGGGTTTTCCGAAGGCAGCTCACTCACTCCTCTGTCCCGTGTGAGTCCTCTGATGCTGGGTGAGGTGAGATCCCCGAATGAAGGCCTTCCCACACTGCTTACACTTGTAGGGCTTCTCCCCGGTGTGGATTTTCTGGTGTCGACTGAGCTCTGAGCCGCGGCCGAAGGTCTTCCCACACTCCTTACACTCGTAGGGTTTCTCCCCACTGTGGCTTCTTTCATGATGGGTTAGCTCTGACCTGCGAATGAAGGCCTTCCCGCACTGCTTGCACTTGTGGGGTCTATCACCAGTGTGGACTTTCTGGTGTCTAAGGAGCTCGGTGGTACAAGTGAAGGACTTCCCGCACTCCTTGCACTTGTAGGGTTTATCACCAGAGTGGGCTCTCTGATGTCGGGCAAGCTCTGAACCACGACGGAAGCCTTTGCCACATTCCTTACACTTGTAGGGCTTCTCACCAGTGTGAACACTCTGATGGCGAAGAAGGTGTGAGTCGGAGATGAAGCCCTTCCCGCACTCCCTACACTTGTGGGGCTTCTCTCCGGTGTGTGTCATCTGGTGGAGGGCGAGCTGGGAGGCACAGCTGTACACCTTGTCGCAGTCCTTGCACTCGAAGCGCCTGGCCCCAGCGTGAGTGAGCAGGTGGAGGCTGAGCTGGGTGTCGTAGCGGAAGGCCTTGCCACACTCCTTACACTTGTGGGGCTTCTCCCCGGTGTGGATGCGCTGGTGCCGGACCAGGTGCGAGGGGCGCATGAAGGCCTTCCCGCACTCCTTGCACTCAAAGCACTTCTCGTCGGTGTGAACTCTCTGGTGGAGGCTGAGCTGGGCGTTCGAGGGGAAGGCCTTCCCACACTCCTCACACTTGAAGGGCTTCTCACCTACATGCAGCTTTTGATGGTGACTGAGCTGGGAGGGCGTCTGGAAGGCCTTCCCACACTCCTTACACTTGTGCGGCCTCTCACTGCCCTGAGCACTTGGAGGTTTCGGGGTGTCAGAGCCACAAGGGAGGGCGCTTTTCTTATTCTCACTGCCTTTTCGGCTTTCTTGAGGTCTTTGGTGCACTGCCATGTCTGACGTGCAGCTAAAGACCTTCCCACTTTGTGCGAACTCACTGCCCTTTTCCTTACTGTGACTTTGCCCACGTTCACTGGGAGGTGCCTTGCGCACGGGCATTTTCTGACATTTCTCACACATGCAGGGTTTTCCTCCAGGGTGAGCCTCCCTATGGGCTGTGCACTGGATGGAACCAGGCCTCTCGACAGAGGGTACCACAGCTTGTCTCAAGTGTCGCTCCTCATGGACCTGCTGACTCTCCAACTCGCATGTGACCTCTCTGTTACCTCTGGCCCTGCTGTCCTCAAGGCTGGGGCGTGTACGTTTTTTTGCCATCTTTTGTTGTGATGTTTTAATTTTGGAACTGTCCTTTGGAAGGAAGTTCTTGGTTTCTGTCGTAGACTCCCAATCTGTAAGACAGTAAGAAGTGGAAGGTTATTTCCACACAAATAATACAATGATAAGTTAAACAACTTGTAACCCAACATTGGAATTAGGAGGAGGGAGCTGAGAGATCGTGATGACAGCCCCTTTAGGGGACTGTGAAGTCTGGCATTCCTTTAGAATATTCTGGCAGATACCTTCCAATATGGCTCACGGGGTTACTCTGCTCTGGCCCCTAATCCCAGCTACACATGACCCTTCATAGACTAGGGAGCTCGGCACTACCTGCTGTTGTTATAGAGCACATTTATTACACATCATCTCATCTTTTCCAGTACTATGAACCATGTCAAACGCGTACAGGAAAAGCAAACAATCCCATCACCCAGACTGTTCTGTGCACTGTGCTCCATTTGCCTTCCTCTGCATTCGGCATGACACTAGGTAACTTCCATGCTGTCCCATTTTTCGTGGTTTCTCCTCTTAAAAAAATCTCTCCAATACACTTTTTTATTGCCACCCCACTGTAACTGGCTTTTATTGCCTTACGTAACTTTGATGTAGCCAAATTCCAATAGTTAATCCTCTCAGCTCCTCTCTTAGCTACCAGTTGCCCCCATCCCCACCAGATAGGGTTTCTCTGTGTAGCCCTGGCTGTTCTGGAACTCACTCTGTAGATCAGGCTAGCTTTGAACTCAAGAGATCCACCTGCCTCTGCCTCCTGAGTGCGGGGACTGAAGTTGTGAGCCAGCAATACCACATCTTTTATCTAATGCCAGTGTTCAAAGTGATGAGTTTGTCATGGCATTTCCTCACAGGTGTGCCACTATGGTCTGTCTGTCCCCTCCTTCCCCACCTGACCTCCTATGTTAGTCCTTGTTTCACATCACATGCATCCAGTTCTCTGTCCCTTCCTTCTTAAGCTAAGGCTGCTCTCAGGGTTCTGTGAACCCCTCAGATTTTCCTCTGAGCAATCTACCCCTCCTGCCTGGCTCTCTGGCTAGATGCCCAGGGCTGAGTCTTGTAACATTTCCGCTTTCTCCTCTTAGAATGATACAAGATTTACAGCTTGGCAACAGTGATATAGACAAACACTACATTTCCCAGACAGCCTTGCAATTCAGCTTGAGCACACCTGTGCTTGAACGGCAACCGAGTGGCAAACCCATACACCATCCATCCTCATGGCATAAGTGCTAGGGTAAAGCTGGGCTCTGCAGCTCTGCTACAAACTGCCTCGGGACAGAGGCATCGGTGACCTGTGCCTGTAGCACCTGATGGTCCTAGACCCTCCATTAGCTTCTTGCCGATACTCATTAAGCTCACATCCTCCACACACTGCTCTTCTCACCTCCTTCAGACTCCCTCTCTCCTCAGGTCCGCTTTGCCCCACCCATGTCCTTCCTTAGACAACCATCCCAATATAATATAATATAATATAATATAATATAATATAATATAATATAATAGAGCTTATGACTCTCTGACTTAAAACACAACTACTTCAATATTTTATTGCCTCTTAAAGAGCACATATGCAATCATTTTCCTCCCACTAGAACATGCAGTCAATCTGACTGCATGGGCCTTCCCTTGTTCACTGTTCAGTCTGCACTAAGACAAGGCTGTAGAGCGCTCAGTCCAAGCCTCGTGCACATAAACAACAAATGTAAAAGGTTTTCCCACTGTTAGGTCCAGAGAAAGTCAGACAAATGGTTAACTGAAGTGACTGACACATCAAACAGACGCTGGCAGCCAGGTTCTCCAGCATGGCTGAGCTCTGCACGCACCTGTAACAGAGCCATCTTGGCTGGCATGTCCCCTACTCATGTCCTCTCCTCTAATCCTCTCCAAGCGAGGCTTGCTGTCCTGCCCAGCTTCTCCTCTCCTATTCAGTCTAGCCATTTCTGCCCTCGGTCTCATGGCCTCTTCCTACGCTCCCCCCCCCCTTCTTCTCCCTGGCTCCCTCCTTCCATGGCCTGGGGTTCAGCGTGGTCTCTTCCAGCTGCTTCTCCCTGGCTGTGCTCTCCTGTATATCCACAGCACAAACCTCCACCCACACCTACAGCCCTTGTGTCCTCACTCGTCATTTGCCTATGAAAAGCTTAAACCTAAAAGGTTTCATTGTTGAAATCTAGCACTGAAGTCATTTAGCATAAATTCTTTTTCTGTGCGTGTGTTCATGCGTACGTGTGTGTGTGTGTGTGTGTGTGTGTGTGTGTGTGTGTGTGTGCGTGCGTGTGTGGGGGGCGCGTACCTGTACCTGTGCATACAGAAGGCAGCTCATCCGTTACCCTGGGCTGGCTGACTAGTGAGCCGCGGGAGGCCTCCTGTCTGTCTCCTGAGACCAGGATTAAATGTACGCATTACCAGGCCTGGCATGGATGTGAGCTTGGACTGAACTCGGCTTCTCATGCTTGTGAGGAGTGTGCTCTACTGGCTGGAGCTATCTCTCAGCCTTTAACACAAATTCTTAAAAAAGAAAATGTTCTCAAAAGTCAGAAAAAGGAAACTTTCCCAGCTAGTTCAGTATTACCCATAGTTCTCTTTGGATGTGTGCTTTTACACAAGAATTCTAAAACCTTTTAATGACAATGATCCTAAGTGACAAAAGGGACAGCATCATGACACTGTATCAGTGTGAAAGTGAGCAATGTCCTGCCTGACATCACTAATGGGAAATGCCACATCAGGGCAGGCACAGGCTCTACCAAGAATGGCTGCGATGGATACGCCAAGTCAACAAATACTAAAGCTATCCCGCCACGTACTTTACACGGATGAGTTTTATGATCCATGAGGCATATCTCAATGAAGGTATTTAAAAAAGCCAAGAGAGAGGGTTGGGGATTTAGCTCAGTGGTAGAGCGCTTGCCTAGCAAACCGAAGGCCCTGGGTTCGGTCCCCAGCTCAAAAAAAAAAAAAAAAAAAAAAAAAAAAAAAAAAAAGCCAAAGAGGGCTGAGATGGCTGGAGATGGGTTCAGGATGGCTCAGATGGTAATGACTGCTCTTCCAGAGGTCCTGAGTTCAATTCCCAGCAACCACATGGTGCCTCACAACCATCTGTAATGGGATCTGATGCCCTCTTCTGGTGTGTCTGAAGACAGCTACAGTGTACTCATATACATTAAATAAATAAATTTCAAAAAAATAAAAGCCACAAGAGCTGGACAGAGTGCACGACTTTGGTCCCAGCACTCAGGAGGCAGAGGAAGGCGGATCACTGTGAATTGGAGGTCAGCCTGGTCTACAGAGCAAGTTGTAGGGCAGCCAGGGATGCATAGGGAGACCTTGTCTCAAAAATCAAAAAGCCAAGAAAATTAGATTCAAAATACAGGTAAAATGCTTGTCATGGGTTCTTTCTGGGGGAATGGTAGGAAGTGTGAGGAATACCAGTGTGAGAGTGGGGAGTAAGAGTTCCTGACCTTGTGCTAGGACACACACCCCCCCCTCAGTCAGGCCTTGCCTGCAGGCAGTTTTCCCAGAGTGCCTGGGTGACATCTGCCCTGCCCCCCAGCCCCACAGCCCATCACTCACCAGCACGCCACACTTTTGTCCCATTCCTCATAACCATCCAGGGCTCCTTCCCCTGCTCTAGAAGGGAGACCACACGTGGCTTCCTATTGGCAAGACCTGTCCAAAGACAAAGGGGAGTTTATTGTGCACTCAGAGTGGCTGCAGTCCTAGTGTTAGCCTGCACTGCCATCACCTGCCTCAGATATAAGAGGACTTTGCCTCACCGGTTCTCTCTGGTCCCAGGTACAATTCCTGGCCAGCATCTCTCCCTCCCTCCCTCCCCGTCCTTCTCTGTGCCCCCACTCTCCCTTCTTTAAACTCATGGCTCTGCTCTGTTCTATTAGTCTGTATACATGTTTACTCCTCTGCCTCTATCCCTTCTCCATGTCCTTACTCCCCTCCCTTCCCCTAAATAAACCCCCTTATACCAGATATGCTGCATGGCAAAATTACTCAGGTAACCTGGCCTCATTACATTTCATTACACCTAGCAATCTAGAGGCAGAGGCAGGTGGATCTCTGTGGGTTCAAGGCAAGCCTGGGCTACATAGTAGAAATTAAGTCCATGTTTGCCATGAGAGAAAAACAGGTCTCGGCCAAGAAAGGGGAAGTGGCCAAAAGCCCCACTCCTAACCCAGAAGCTATTCTCTGGAACTGACAACTCCCACATGGGAAAAGTTAAATTTTCTCCAAAGGACTCTCACTGAGCATAGAAACCGCACTTCCTGGCAGGCCCCATGCTCATCCAAAACAAACTCCAGGGTATAGCTGGAGGTTCTGCCTCTTGACCTTGTCTCTGAGCCTTTCCCCCTTTAAACATTAGCAGATCTTTTGCTTATACATTATGGTTTCCGAAGGCCTTTTATGTGTGGAAATGTGCCCCCCCCCTCTTATCTCCGGCCCCACCTCCATTTGTTCAGTCCTTTTGTGGCTTATTTTCTTTTTCTTTTTTTTTTCTTTTCTTTTTTCGGAGCTGGGGACCGAACCCAGGGCCTTGCGGTTGCTAGGCAAGCGCTCTACCACTGAGCTAAATCCCCAACCCCTGTGGCTTGTTTTCTAATGACAGAAAGAAAGACTGGATTTGGGGAGGGGGAATGTAATCAGCATATTGAATGTAAAAAGGTCTGTTCAATAAAAGACAGAGAGATAGGGGACAGTGTGTGTGTGTGTGTGTGTGTGTGTGTGTGTGTGTGTGTGTGTGTGTGTGTGTGAGGGAGAAACTGGCCCAGTAGGATGGCTCAATGAGTAAAGGCCTGGCAAACTAAATTCTGTCCTTGGAACACATGTGAAGGTGCATGGCGAGGACTCATGCCACAGAGTTGTCCTCTGACCGCTATGTGCATGTCACCCCACACTCATAACAATAAAGAAAAATAAAATTTCTAAGGATCAAAACGAAGGAATGTTAAAGTGCCGGAGAAGATCACATGCTTGCATGCACATGTGTGGGTGCACAGATGCGTAACATCATTCATTTAATCCAGAGCTTAAAAAGTGCTCATGACAAACTCGACAAAAGCTATTGGTGGTGGTGCATGCCTACTTCCCCAGCACCTATAAAGCTGAGGCAGGAGGACTGTCAGTTTAAGATCATCCTGGGCTACACGGCAGACTCTGTCTCAAACAAAACAAATCAATAGGAAGTGGAGAGGTGGCTCAGCAGTCAAGAGCACTTGCTGCTCCTGAAGAGGATTGGAGTTCAATTCTCACCACCCACATGGTGACTCACACCTATCTGCAATTCAAATTCTAGGGGATCCAATGCCCTCTTCTGGTTTCCACAGGTACCAGGCACGCACGTGATACACAGATATAAATGTAGGCAAAACACCCACACACATAATAAAAAAGAAAAAGCCAACATTCTCCATAAAGGACATGAAGATCACACATGGCACTTCTGAAGTCTGTGGGTGGGCGAGCTTACTCAGTGAAAGCAGGTTGCTGTAATTATCCAACATCACAGCTCGGTACAGATTCCTGTGGGAATGGTGCAAGCACTCCCACTCTTCCAGAGAGAAGTAAATGACCACATCCTCGAACTTCAGGTCCTGAAACCACATACAGACATGCTGTTTGTACAATTAAGACAACAGACAGCAGAGAAGACAGTCCCTGGAATACCTGCTGCGCCCTGACACGGGCAGGTCAGTGTGGGAACAAAGAACCCACCTGCTCCTTGGCACTGCAAATGAAGTCCATGTAACGTGGTGTTTCTCAATGGAATGGAATTGTACAATTGGACAGCACCCTCTAGTCACTGACTCCATGTTCTAAAGCGCACGCGCGCACACACACGCATACGCACACACACACACAGTGCTCCATGTCTCTCTTCTCTGCACCTATAAAAATCTGTCCTACATTTTTACATCTAAATAGTCTCACTATGGGCTCTCACATCCATGACCTAACCTGAACACCTCCTGTCTCATGCTGCACTGTTCGCTCCAAAGAACTTATGACAGTCACACCTCCAACCAGTGCCCCCACACTCAGTCTCTATGTACGGAAACTCAAGAGTGTATAAAAGAGTCTTCTACAGTGAGCAACGATGGAACTGGAGATCAACTATTGGGCTGAGCACTCTGATCTGCCCTAATAACTGCAGGAAATGTATTTCCCACTGAGGACAGCCTTTTTAAAAAAAATAAAAAGATTTATTTATTATATGTGACTACACTATAGCTGTTTTCAGACACACCAGAAGAGGGCATCAGATCCCATTACAGATGATTGTGAGCCACCATGTGGCTGCTGGGAATTGAACTCAGGACCTCTGGAAGAGCAGTCAGTGCTCTCAACCATTGAGCCATCTCTCCAGCCCCCTAGTCTTACTTTTAAAAACAATGGCCTAGTAAATGAGAGCAGGTGAGCTGTCCCTGTCCCTCCCAGGATGCAGCACTGAGAGCAGCCTGCATGCTGCCTAGGTAGCATAGTAGTGCTGGTCCTGAAGGGGAAGCCATGGGGAGCCAACCCCAAGTGTGAGAGCATGGGCGTATTGGTTCAGCCCCTTGCAGGCTACACCACTTGGGAGAGTGGGCTGGAGCCTTGAGTGGAGGGGTCTGTGTGTGTGTGTGTGTGTGTGTGTGTGTGTGTGTGTGTGTGTGTGTGTGTGTGTGTGTGTGTGATGGAGAGAATGTAGCAAAGGCAAAGGGTAGATGATGGGAAAATGAGTGGGATGATGTGAAACTTCCAAAGAACCACAAGAAAGTTAAAAATAAAATAAAATAAAATAAAAAAAAAAAACAAAAAACCCAAAGACCTAGGAAAGGGGGAGTCACTGTCACCAGCTGTGTAACCACTGGTGACCAAACCAGGCACAGCACAAGTTCAAATGCAAGAATGACAGCTTGCTGTAGAGGCTCATATTTTTAGTCACAGCATTAGGGAGGCAGAGGCAGGAGGATCTCTCTGAATTTGGGTCATCCTGGTCTTTAAAGTAAGTTCCAGGCCATCTAGGGCTGTACAGTGAAACTCTCTCAAAACAAACAAACCAATGTGTGAGTCACACAGATAGCCCTGGTTAAACTATGGGTCACAAAACGAACCTGGGAAAGAGACTGGGGTGCTATTGGGATGGGAGGAAGATAAGAGAGGGTCGGGAAAGAGTTACCAGGATGTATTCTATACCCACATGAAACTGTCCAACGAGCATCATTCAAAAGAAAAAAGAGGGCTGGAGAGACGGCTCGGTTGTTAGAACAGAGGTTGCGGGCTCAATTCCCAGCATTCAAAGGGCAGCCCACAACCGTCTGTAATTCCAGTCTGCGGATCCACCATCTCCTAGCTTCCATGGGTACCAGGCACGCATGCAGTGCAAAAACACATACATATACAGGCAAAATACCCACGCACATATAATAAAAATAAGTCTTAAAAGGTAGAAGATTTTAAGTCACCACACAAATGTCACCTTAAGGCTGGGACAGGTGCTGTGGCATGGCCGTGGCACTCACAGGCTCACTGCAGCCCCTGCCCAGGCCCGATCCTGCAGCACCATCAGCACTAATGGGACTCGGGGTAAAAAAGGCCTAGAGGGACATCGGGCAGTCTGGAGGAGGAGACAGGGAAGGCTGAGGATGCATGTGATCAACAGACGCTATTGTCAAGGAGTAAATAACGGTTTACTACTGAGAACTAATGACATCGCCATAGTTGTCTCACAGGGTTGTGCCTAGGACTGAACAAGATCACAATTGGGAGGACCCTCACACCACCATGACACAAAGTGTTTAAGCCGGTGGTTTCTGTCAGCATGTCCATGCACTGGAAACAGAGTCTGGGGCCAAGCATATGCAGAGCCAACAGACTCTGAAAGCAGTAAGCACTGGGTGCCTTCTGGGTGACTAATGTTCTTATCAGTTCTCAACTTTTCTACAGAAATCTTCTTTACTAATGTGCATACAGAACGCAATCAGGGTTTTCCATCTTGTGGGAAAATGAGTTGAAGAGGCCAGGCCTACCCTAGGCTGTTAGAACTTTTAACCAAGAATGTCATCATTGCAGTGACAACACAGAGGCAGCATTCCTCAATTTTCAGCAGCATTTAGAAACCAAGAAGCTTTTCCACGAACCAAGTGGCAAACTCGGCTTACCTTGGCCATGTCCTTAGAGAGAAAACTCTTCATTCCTCCTCTTGCAGCTTCTTAGAAAGAGAAAGAGGTAGGAAATGGTTAGGATACTGTGCTCAGAGAGATCCTCCTGCACCTACCCCCAAGAGGACAAAGAGGCCAGCCCTCACCGCCTTCTCCCACTTAGTAGAGGTGACCTTATGACCCAGATTGGGATCCTGGGGCAGAGTCCCAGATAGAGCTCTATTAAGAGAGAGCCGTCTGCAGCCACCATCTGTAACAAGTCAGATCTCATCCACCGCTGACTTAGGTAAGCAGGGCTGGGCTTGTCTGGTTAGTACGTGGATGAGCGAGAATCTTACTCCACGGTCTTCAGACCCAGCATTTTACAGTGAGCCCAAGTCTGGCTCTAAGGCACTGCTGTCCGACAGTCAGTGGCAGCTAGCCTGAGCGAGCAGCATTCACAGCACCGAGATGTACCGGGAGGTGTGGAGAGTGGCGGTAGCTGTGGTCCTTGCTGCTGGGCACAAAACCATACCATGAGTTCAAAGGTTTCCTACACAGTAGAAGCACATGCTAGTCCGTCTCCAGCCAGTGTAGACCCAGCTCCCGAAGGCAAACGTCCACTGTGCTCACAGAAGGAAAAGACTGCGTGCCCTGGGGCATGGCTGGTCCTGGGCATCATGGAGTGTCCCATATACTCATCTACTAATGTCCCTAAGATAGGAGCAAGGAAGAGGAAAATGCAGCAACCAGAGCCAGGAGGAGCTCTCTTCCTTCGGTGTCCCTTTTGTGCCCTCTACTAAGTCCGACATCCGACCAATCACAGCTCACGCCACCTCAGTCAGGTCATCAACTGTAGATGGCAGCCTTTCCTGGCCGACGGCTGCTCAGTTCCTCTGGACTAGACGCACACTTAAGCGACTCTTAGTCCTTCATAGCAATCTGCAGCTAAGCAAATGAGAAGATGCACAATCCTAGTAGCTGACCGTCAGCACTAACTGGCTAGTTAGTGGCTATATCAATCACTTTTCAAATTTAGGTGCATCACACAAAACAGTCTTTACCTAAATAGTAAGTTATGGCTGGCTGTGTGGTGCACGCCATTAGTCCCAATATTCTGGAGGCAAAGGCAGGTGGATTGAGGTCAGCCTGGTCTACAGGGGGAGTTCCAGGACAGACAGAACAACGTAAAAATAAAAAACATAGATAATATCTAAACACATGTAACAAGAGAAAACGGACAGTTACTAGCAGCCTTTACACTGCAATTGGGTACGTGTTATGCTTGAGGGCAGGGGCTTCCTTTTCAAGAATGCGCTCTGTGCCACTGTCCTTGGACATGCGTGTACAGGGCCGCTCGTGTCCAGAAGTCTTACAAGCAGGGCGGCCTAAGCCTTCACTCCTGAGGTCGAGCTCCTCAGTCGTCCCCCGCCCCCCACTGCTGCCATGCCCCAAGTCACACAGACGGAGCAGAGCAAGCCAGTGCCTCCTGGGCTCTATCGTCCCCACTGCCTCCTGCAGCCACAACCCAGTTTTTCATGAAATCAATCATTCCAACCAGTAAGGTGCATTTCTTCCTACTCATTCTCTTTCTTAATCTCCCCCCGCCTAGTGTGAGTCCTGCGAGCTACCTGACAAAGTAGCTGAGTCTGAGGAGCTATGTGACCTCAACGCATAGCCCTCATAGCCCTCATAGCCAGTTGACCAAAAGTTAAAAACCACGGGAGCTTCTGAGTAGGGGCAGTGTCAGAACTCACTTTTATTAGAGAACACCCAGATTATGTCGGCTGCACCAAGTGTATGGGCACAGACAAATGAGAAGTCACCTTCATTAGTGACAGCAGTCATCCCATAGGACACGCCTTACGCTTACTGCATCACCTCCTGTCAACCATCTCTCGGGTGGACTTCAAGTCTGTCATTTTAATATAAAGATCAAACAGGCTCAGGGCTCCTCATGGTACAGTTAACATGGCTTACTTCATCTTCAGTACTGGTTTCTTTCCTTCTCTTCCCCTCCCCCATCCCTCTGACCCCCTATCTCAGGTTTCCTGTCTGGAACTCTTTCTGTAAACTAGGCTGGCCTGGAACTCAGAGACCCGCCTCCCTCAGGCTCCTGAGTGCAGGGACTACACGTGTGTGCTGCCACAGCCCAGCCTTCCGGAAGGTAAGCTGAGAGCGGGTTTTTCTGGAAAATCCTAGTACTGGGTGAGTGTGTCCTCCAGGCTTGGAGCAAAACCTACTGCCTTTCTAAGGACACCTATTCTTCCTTGGTTTATCATCTGTGACATCTGTCATGCTAGGAACGGGGTTAAAGATTCATGAAGATTGTTTCTTATTCCTCTCAAGTGGATAAAAATCTCATAATGGGTCTCAAACACTTTACACACTCAAGACACCTTCACACAGTTAAGACAGCAAAGGGACATGGTTCCTAGGTCACAGCCTTTTCTGCCTTGGAAGCTGCTGTCCTCTCTGCCATTGTTACAAAAGCCGGACCTGCAGTGTGGTGGTCTTGGGAGGCTGATCTCAGAGTTCCAGGACAGCCAGGGGTACACAGGGAAACACCATCTTGAAAAACAAAATAAAACAAAAACCAAACAGGAAAAAAAAAGCCCCTCTTTCTAAAAAACCCCAAATCCCTCTACTGGGGATGGCCAATGGCCACAAGCCTTCTTCCCTTTGTGAAGCAAGCAGCCTTGCACAGCTTTGTCCCTGCTCTGATCGGGGCCAGCTGCTCGGGTTAACACCCGGGTTCTCTGCTCACTTCCCAAGCTGGTGGGAGTGAACACTTGCTGTGCAGCCAGGGCCTGCCTCCAGAAAGGCACACCGAGGAACCTGCCACCTTGACCTGGTGTAAAAACCCCACCACACCTACACTTGCAGCTCCCTTGGCCAGACAAGTACCAAGTTCTCAATCCCTCAAAATGTCCACCCTCTCTCACAGAGTCCTTGACAACCTAACTCCCTTCCCTCTGTCTGCATCTCCTTAGCTGCCCTGCAGTGCCCATTAGCAAGAGTGGAAAGCCCAAATGGGTCTATGTCTCATTTTTCAAAAAAGATTTATTTTATGTATATAAACGCTGTAGCTGTCCTCAGACACACCAGAAGATGGCACCAGATCTCATTACAGATGGTTGTGAGCCACCATGTGGTTGCTGGGAATTGAACTCAGGACCTCTGGAAGAGCAGTCAGTGCTCTTAACCACTGGGCCATCTCTCCGGCCCCCATATGTCCCATTTTTAGCTGGAAGTGACAGCTACTTCAGCAGCTGCTTCAGGAGCATAACTGACACCTGCGCCCATGTAACTGTCTAGGGTGACTCACTGTCCATTGACACAATTCCTAAGACTTCCATGATAAGTCTTTATCCACCCATGCCCAGCAGGAAAAGAACGACTCAATTCACAAGTGTCCCCCTTCATCTGGCTAATTAAAAAAAAAAAAAAAAAAAAAAAAAAAAATGGGGTTGGGGATTTAGCTCAGTGGTAGAGCACTTGCCTAGCAAGCGCAAGGCCCTGGGTTCGGTCCCCAGCTCTGAAAAAAAGAATTAAAAAAAAAAAAAAAAAAAAAAAAAAAAACAAGGGGTTGGGGACCAGTGGTAGAGCAAGCAACCGCAAGGCCCTGGGTTCAGTCCCCAGCTCCGAAAAAAAAAAAAAAAAAAAAAAAAAAAAAAAAAAAAAAAAAACAAAAACAAAACCAAAAAAAACCCAAAACCCTCAAGAATGTTAGCTAGAGGCACACCAGCGTCTGACCGTCCTCTACTAACTTGCTTTTCTGGATTCCCGCTCTTCCCCACTTCCAGGCAAAGCCTGCCTCCAGGTCATAGAAAGCCTCACTCAAGCTACTGGTTACCCACCCTTCAGACGTGTGTAGATAGGAGTCCTAGAACCTCCCCCTTCTAGGACAGACAGAAGGGACAGACAGCCACTCTGAGGCACAGGGCTGCATTCCTGAGAGCCCCCCTGTGTGTGTGTGTCTGTCTGTCCTCTGTGACGTTAATGACTTTTAATAAGCCTCATACATAAAAAGAAGAGAACAAGGCATCGAGAATCATGCGCAACGGATCTAAAATGGGGAACCAGTGAGCTTCTGCCAGGCTCACTAACAGACTATATTAGGAATACCTGGTGAATGCAAATGGCTTTTTGTGTTGTTAAATTTAGTTGGAGCAGAAGCAGCGCCTGAGGTTAGTTACGAGGGACAGGCGGGAACAGGTGTCAGTCGGCTCCTGAGGCAGCTGCTAAAGTTTCCCACCCGCCCTCGGGCCTGTTTTGTGCAGCTGACACCCATTTGTTACTCACTGGTGTAGTCATCAGTCAAAATTACCACTGTGACCGAATTCCCATGGTTCGTTGAGCTAAGAAAACAAACCATGCGGATGGAATCCACAGCACAGTGAGTTTTCATAAACACACGCCTCACACTTCCCAGGCACCCTCACCTCACTGTTCATCTAGTCAGGAGAGATGAAATGCTTCTCTGTATGACACCTCCTGCACACGCTATGGTTGCTTTTTCTGACAGCCCAAACTGTAAGCTGTTCAGCTGGTCACCGACAGGTGACTAAGTTAGTTGTGGGAACATTACTAATGGAGAGAAGCCACTGAGACATCAGTGTGGGAAAGCTCCCAGGATCTGAGCAAATGAAGGCAGCTGCCACAGATACCGACAGTGCAGGATTCCACTTACATGACACCATAGAATGCGCAAACTAATTCACCAAGACGGAAGCTAGAATTGCTGGTTTTAGATTGGAGTCTTGGAGGGATGGGGCAGAGGACACTGTCAGAAAGTGGACTAAATATTCTATTTTTTCTTCTAGGAGTAGAGACATGTCTCTCTGGGTAAATTTATCAAGATGCAGACTCTTTTAAATGCTTCCACTTTTTAAAAGGAAAAATTTTAGTCTTTAAAGAAGTAGATACAGTTTCTGGAGTCCAGGCTTGGTAAAGAACCGAGAGAAGGAATGAGAGGTTACGCAGACTATTTTGGAGCAAAAGTAGGGAGCAGCTAATACGCTGGCTTCTCATTTTGAGTTTATGAGGCTTGGGAACCTTTTTTAAACTCTAACAAAACGATTTTAAAAACCGACATCTTCTTGGACCCACCTAAACACTGCGACCCAGGGGAAACTATTCCTCCCAGTTCTGAGACACACACAGGCAGATGTGCAACCACAGAAAACAAGTCATGGGGTAGAAACCCCACACTCCAGCTGACGGATTCCCAGCCGGCTTTACTGAGCAACGCCAAGTCCCAATCTCAGGAGAGCACCCAGACAGTTTGATGAGTTTCTTAAAAATAAGGGGCTGGAGAGATGGCTCAGTGTTAGAGCACCCGACTGCTCTTCCAGAGGTCATGAGTTCAATTCCCAGCAACCACATGGTGGCTCACAACCATCTGTAAAGAGATCTGATGCCCTCTTCTGGTGTATCTGAAGACAGCTACAGTGTACTTATATATAATAAATAAATAAATCTTAAAAAAAAAAAAAAAAAAAAAACCCAGGATGGAAAAAAAAAAAATAAAGTGGATTTTATTTAAAACATAAGGGGGCGGTATCCATTTTGGTTAGTCAAGTTGGCCTGTAGCATTCTAATAGGATTCTAATGCCATCACACAGATTGGCATGCCAAGGGCACTTTGAATGCTAAATACAAGAGTGAAGAGACTGACTAGTTTGGGTGGCTGAAACATTACACCCACCCAGCAATTTCCCTCCCCTTTTCTACAAATCCTCAGGCAATGCCATACTTGCATCTGGCAGCTCAAGTTTCAACATTTCAAAGCAGAAGGGTTGAGAAGCTGGCAAAATGAAAAAAAAAAAAAAAAAGCAAGGAAGAAAGGAAGAGAGAGTAAACTGAGAAGTGTAACCGACAGAGGCAGCTGCCACTGTGGCAGACCAGAGACCAGTCTCAGGTCAGTTTTTTCTTCGCAGTTGCTCTGACATCTTCCCAAGCAGGCTGTGCTCACTACGCTCTTGAGCAAATGTGCCCAAGACTCAGGACAGAGAAGCCTGGAGAGCAAGCAGACGGGTATGCTTTGATCCTGCTCCTAAGGGGTCCAGGTGACCATGGAGAGCCACAAACTGGGGCAGGACTGAACCTCGAGCAGTGGGGTTTCCTTCTCCTGACCCGCACAGCCTCAGCAGCTACAGCACCTGTCACGCTCCCCGGCAACAAAGCCCAGCAAACACATGCCAAGCCTGGCTTCCATTGCCCCTCAGTGTGTCTGAGCTGCCCACTGTCTACTGAGCAGCATACACAAGACAGAAATAGGTAGCACCAAGAAATAATTGTAGTTGTCAAAGGTCTGTTCTCTCTCTCCAAAATTTCCGCCCCACTCCTAGAGTTCCAACCTAAGCCTGTCTAGCATCGGGAATGGCGAGTGGTGGAAACAAGCACTCAGTCAGGCAGCAGGCCTTTCCGGCGGGGAAGAGCCTCAGTCTGAACTCTAGCTGCCTCACCAGGTTCTTAGTTGAGACCACAGAAACTCTCCACTGTGCCTCTGACAGGAGGGTGGGAAAGTCACCTTCTGAAAAGCACCCAGACTTTCTGTTCCTCACAAGGCCAGCCCTAGGAGCCTTATGCAAGAGCCTAACCTTGTGGGGTTTCATTGACGCTAGCCTGAAAAAGGGGGTTCATTGCGGCCACCCGCTTTACCTACAGGGTAAAGCTCAGAGGCACTGTAAAGGTCACAGTTTACTGGACGATGGAGATCAGCTAATCCCTTCACATCAGGTGAGAGAGCAGGGGCGACTCACTGGAAAGGGAAAAAGTGACTTCAGAATGGAGATGCTCACAAGATTCCGGGTTTCCTTCCTCTGCCCACACCTGACCACTATATCACTATAGGTCTGTTTCCTGGAGTTACTTTTGTCAAGAAAAGTCTAGTTTTCAATAAAAAACAAATTGCAAGGCACAGTAAAAACAAAACACCAGAGTTAGTACAAGAACCCAATTCAGGTATGACAAGACCATTACAGTTGAGCAGATGGGATTTAAATAGAAGGGCATGCTAACGGCTTGGGGGAGGGGGGTGCGTGGCGGATAAAAATTCCAAAAAACATAAAACAGGAACCAGTGGCACAGATCAGAAATACTGCAAAGGAAACAAAGAATGCCTTTGTGGGCATACAGCTACAACTCATGTTTACAGAGAAAATCTCTGAGCTCCTGCATGTTTTGGTAGAAACTTCAAAAGCTAATAATAAAACAGGGAAAGGGAGAGAATATCTAACTCCAGAAAAATTATAAAAGGGTTAAAATATGAGATACAGATTCAATACACAAGTAACTTTGAAAACAGCAAAAGGTCCAGAAATGTTCACTGGTAAACTTTACCAGACAAGAAAGAAACCACATCAGTTCTGAGGAATTGCTTCCTAACTCATCCTGGATAGGCCATTCCTAACAACAAAAAGACAGTTACTGTAAGACACAACCAACGGCGGACTAATACATCTCTGAACACAGACGCAAAAATCCTGAACAAAACATCAATCAAAGTCCAACCAGATACAAACAGAACCACGCACGCACGACAACCGAGAGCTGCAAGTGTTTAATACGCGGAGGTCTGTCAACGTGACCCATCGCACCGATAGGCTTAAGAAGCAAATCCCAAGGTCGTGTCAAAAGATACCCAGACAACCATGATGAGATTCAGTGCACGGGCACCATTTCTCTCTGAGTACTCGATGCATGTGTGTGTGAGGCAGACACCGTGTGTCACACATGGAGGGCCCAGGCTAATTCTGGGCATCTCCCACTGCTCTCCTCCACCTCAGCTCTCAATCAGGAGCTTCCTCACACTGGTAGACTGAAGAGTTTCAAGAAACTTCCTGGTCTGCTCTCCGACAAGGGCTGGGGCTACAGGCACGAGCCACCTCACACGGCTTTTGTATGTTAGGGCTTGGAATCTGAGCTCAGGTCTTCAGGCTTGCACATCAAACACTTTACCCATTCCATAAACACAACAACATGACAACAAGAACCACCCCCAAACTCTCAAGGGGCCAGCAAGATGGCTTACTGGGTATAAGATACCTGCCACCAAACCCAACAACATGAGTTCAACCCTGGGATGAGCTATCTCTCCAGTCCCCTTAATGAAGGCTTTTTTTTTTTTTCTTTTCTTTTCTTCTCTTTTCTTTTTTTAGTGCCCAGACATCTTTACAGTCACTTCACTGAGGCCTGATTCCCACTCAGGTCTTGGTGACTCAGTACTGCTCACATGGGAACCTAAGGGAGTTCATCTTTTCTTAGAAGACGCTCCCTCCAGTCACCCTGTCTTAGTTCCATGGCTCTGCTTTCTTGTCTGTGCTGCTTCTGTTCATTTCTGTGTTCAAACGCTGAAGCTCCCCAAAGCATCAGAACATCAGAACATAGCTCTCTCCTATCCAGTCTCACAGCTTGAAAAATCAGTCAAGAGGACCAGGAGTTCTAAGACCAGCCTTGGCTATATAGGAAGTTGGAGGCCAGCCTGGGCTACATGAAACCTTATCCTTAACACCACCACCAACAACAACAAAAAGTTAAGAAAGGAAAACATCATTGGACATTGTTTCTTTAGATTCAAGACCTACATATACAATCTGGACAAATCTTTGGTGGGTGGAGGAATGGAATATGCATGGAGTTCAGAAAGCAACTTGTGAGATCAGCAACCTGTGATTCAGATCTCTCCTCCAACCATATGACCCCAGGGATAAAATGCTTGCTGTCCTGCTTGGCACAAGGGCCTTTACTGGCTGAGCCATCTCAAGTCTTTGAGAGAAGCTGAGCCTTCCATACTTAGAGGACTCCAAAGTGGCCAGGGAAATTAACAGCTAGGGAACTAAAGAAGGGGAAAATCATTTCTGCTATCGCCTACTTTAGGAAAGACAGACTGGGTTTTATGTTTAGTCAAGTCCCGCTTTTGAGATCAAAAGTCAACATGCTTCCAAGAAGTGTAACAAAATGGAGCATCTTTCTGTCTCCCCTTCATAATAACCTCTGCGTCCTGTGATTCCCCTCTCGAGCTCCTGACCCGCTCCACTGTGGTCCTGACACTTCTCTGGTTTCTGTAGTCACCATGTCATATATCACACCTGAAGACTTGAAGCTAGAACTACAGATGAGAGACAAAGTCTTTCTGGGTCTGGGTTACTTCTTTTAAAAGTCCATCCACTTACCTGAAAGCCCAGAATTTACACTGTTTACAGCTGAACAGTACTGTGTGTAAATGTAACCCGTGCTCATTATCCACTCATCTGCTGACGGACATTTGGATTGTCCCTGTTTCCTGGCTATAATAGATAGGGTGGCCACCGACACTGCTGGAGGAGGGGCAAGGGACAAAGAACACCAAGCTGGTTGATAAAGCCTCAAGGAATCATCCTCCCTCCCTCCCTCCTTCCTTGCACTTTTAGCATGATAAAACAGATAGTTTCCATATTTAATCTGTTTGGCGTTCTTTCACACCTATTGGATCGGTGGTCTGCCATCTTTAATTTTGGAAAGTCTTAGCTATTAGTTGTCAACATTTTTGTCCCTTTATCTTTTCCTTCTTCTGACAGTCTAGTGACAATTATGTCATCAGTTTGAAGAACTTCAGCTGATACATTTCCAGCGGAGTGTGTCTTTCTGTGGCTGTGCTCAGTAGGCTGAAGATTCTTTTGAGCCGCAGGGGTCTTCCCATCCCTTTGCTTACTACTCATCTGCTTGACACTTCCCACAGCAGCCCTGAACACTTCAATCACACTTATCTTAGTCTATGTCACAACCATGTCATTCCTGCAGTGTGTATCCTCCTGCTGCGGAAGGAGGGGAAGTACTCTAATTTTACAGCCATACTGAATGGTCGGCAGCGGAAGAGACAAAGGGAACAAGGAACAGAATAAAGACCCCAGAATCAGACTCAAATAACTACAGTCAGTTGGCCTTTGACAAAGGAGCACGGGTAACACAACAGGGCAGAGACGGTCTTCTCAACAATGTGTTGCAACAACTGGACATCTGCACCAAACCAACTGTGTCTAGACACAGACCTTACACTCGTCACAAAGCCAACAACCACAGCACCAAGGATAAGCACAACGCTGTGAACAGGACAAGGCCAGGGCCATGGCGGGGGGCTGGAGAGAGGGTGATAAGGACAAGGGCCTGATCAATGAAAAAAAGCAAGCTGAGTGCCATTAGAACATCAAAACTTCTGCTCCGCAGAAGACTCAGGCGAGAAGACAAGCACAGACGGAGTACGCACAGCAGATACGGGAGAAGGATCATCATATGGCATCATGATCATCATATGGAAGGATCATCATATGGCATACTCAAACAACACAGAAAACAAGCCAGGCAGTGGTGGCACACTCCCTCAATCCCAGCCCTTAGGAGGCAGAGGCAGGTGCACCTCTGAGTTCAAGGCCAGCCTGGTCTATGGAGCTAATTCCAGGAAAGCCAGAGCAACGCAGAGAAACCCAGTCTTGAAAAAAATAAAGCAAAACAACCCCCAAACTCCAAACAAACAAACAAAAGCCTTACGAGGGGAGGTGTGGCTGAACATGCCTGTGGTTCCAGGTGGCTCACAGCCATCTGTAATGGGATCTGATGCCCTCTTCTGGGTGTCTGAGGACAGCGACAGTGCACTCACATACATGAGATAAATAAATCCTTAACAAAAACAAAGGATGAGACAGTTCAAACTATCCTTCCTAAACACAACCACGTAAGTTGGCATGTGACTGCTGGACCTGCCCTCTGCGTGTCTGAGCATCAGACTCAGAACTAAAGAGGAACCATGCATGTTTCTTCGGAGACTAAAACAGGCAGCGAGCACCCACAGCTGGAAAGCATTTCTTTAGTTCAACCACAGGTACTTTCTTGATCATTTTTCGAGAAAGAACTCCCTCAACAGCTCACTCCTTTAGGACTAACTTCTGGAAGCTTAAAAGGCAGAGTTTCTTTAGTCCTTCTCCAAATTTGGTGAACCATTTACTTTCCTCACATAAACCCCTGACATAGCCGCTAGTCGCTTTCTTTGCTGTAACTGGACCTTACTATACCGCCACTTACACCTCTGTGTAAGAAAATGGCTGGGTCTCTATAACGAGGCAGGAGAAAGGTTTATTTCTGGAGAAAATGAACCAAAGAGGCTCTAGACTTAGAAGCAAGCAGATGCAGAAGGACTCAGGTTAACAAAAAGAGTAGGAGTGATTTAATGTTTATATACTGAATGCTGAGACCTCCAATCCTTTTCATTAGTGTCCTGCAGGGTGCTTGGCATGTGCCTCCAGGTACACGGAAGTTTAAAGAAAAGAACCCTGGTATTTGGGACACTGAATAAAACTTTTAGGTTCTGATTTAACCAGTACAGTCCACTACTCAAAACAAACATGAAAATTTGTATTGACTTTTTTTGATCAATAGATAAGATAGTTTTCCTAAAGGTGGGGAAGATAAAGTGAGATTAGCCACTGTAGGATCTGCAATTTCTATTGATTTTGGAGAAAACTAAACATGCATAGAAAAAAACAAAGAAATTGGGCTAAGGAGATGGCTCAGTTGGTAAAGTGCTAGTCTTGCAAGCAGGAGGACCCGAGTTCAATCCCCAACACTCACGAAGAAACAGAAGGATCTCTCTCTCTCCTTTTTTTTCCTTTTTTTCAGAGCTGGGGACCGAACCCAGGGCCTTGCACTTGCTAGGCAAGCGCTCTACCACTGAGCTAAATCCTCAACCCTGAAGGATCTCTTTATAACTCAAAGGTCAGCCAATTTAGCCCAACTGGTGAGTTTCTGGCAAAGAGAGGTTCAGCCTTAAAGGAAATAGATGGCATTTCTGAGGATATTTGTCCTCCGTCCTGCACACACCATACAGAAATAAAAATAAACTGTACAAAAGGAAAACAACAGCTCCATGAGAGCAAGAGACACAAACCACAAGTTCTTTTTCGCCTCCATGAACTCTCATAGAATCCTGGTAAATCTGTGCATTCTATATACCAAAGCCCAATTTTCATAAAATAATAATTATGAAAGCATTTGAAGATTAGATTGTCCCAATTAATTCCAATCCAAAACTGTTAGTAAGTATGAAGAGAATGTCAACTACCTAGTTATAATTTATTTTTATATATGCTTAATGAATGAGCCATATTTCCAATAACAAGTATACAGTGACCCAGAGTCAAGCCCCCTCTAATGACTGTCATTCTCAGACAGCAGGTGCTGTCATCTTGTCCTGTGGGTTTCCACACCTGTGAGTGCCATCAACGGTGAGGCACAGACTACGTTACACCTGCTCCGTTAGGTCTCCCAGGGATCTTTGTAACTTTGCTGCCTCTACATACAAGCCAAACGACACACACAATGAAAGAAAGAACCTTTCAAAGTCCTGCAACCAACTCAGGAACCGATTAGGAAAACAAGACACAGGTTTCCTCTTGGAGGGGAGCGGGGCTTCACAGTTAAGTACTGGATACCAAAGTGTGAAAGCAGCATCAGACTCCAATCCCTCTGGGGGAAGAAGAGCGGCAGGACAGGGACACTTACTGGGGACTGAGCTCAACATTAATTAATTGTTGAGTCCCCAGGTGAACGGAAAAGACACAGAGAGTTCTACAGTTCTGGAGGCATTGAAGATAACACTCCCACACTGTTGTTTCTAGAGCTAAGCGTCAGATTAAGGAGATGAGCACAGACATATCAGGTAGGCACACAAAAGGAAAGTGTCCATATGTAACTTACAATGACCTGAACCTGAAGGAACGAGGGTCCTGAACTGCACGGTGTCACGGGGGAGGGCCAGGGATGATAACATAAAGAAGACACAAAGCCGGAGTGAGGACTGCGAAAGCTATGGACCATGCCGGCATCGTTATTAGGCATCTTATACACTGCTTGCAGAGAAGCGGACAAAGCCAGCAGCAGACAGCTGTCACACAATGCGATGAAGTCAGCAGGAAGCTTCTCAAGGAATGTACAGAGGAACACAGGCTATCTTGAGTGTGCACAGATCGCTGGCCTTGGGAATGATAACCACAGCCCTTCCTGGGGAAAGAGTCTGTTTCCAGGAACTGAAATCTTGACTCCCTTGAGACCCTGGACCCTACCTCAGCTCTTGTCAAGTTTACCCATGGGCAAGAACACAGATGTTACTGTTTCCTTGTCCTTCCAACAGAGTCTCTGAAGTTTTCAAGTAGTCTGGTCCCTAACAGTCCAAGGGAAGTTGAGAAAAGGAGTCATGCAAAACGCATTTTATAAAACAAGAAGAAATAAACAGTGAGTGAGACCCAAAGAAAAATCCAAGGGAAGAAAGAGGAGAGAGGAAAGAGGAAAGCTATTTCCAAGAAGGGTGCTTTATTAGATAAATAGAGCAGAGGTTTCCCTGATTCAGTATGGTGCATCAAACACATCTCACTCTATAGAAAGAAAGAACAGAATAGTACATCCTCATTGAAACTTTTAACTCCAGAATAGGGCTAGAGAGGTGGCTCAGTGGTTAAGAGCACTGACTGCTCTTCCAGAGGTCCTGAGTTCAGTTCCCAGCAACCACACAGTGGCTCACAACCATCAGTAATGGGGTCTGATGCCCTCTTCTGGTGTGTCTGGAGACAGTGACAGTGTACCCACATACATAAAATAAATAAATCTAAAATAAAAACAAACTCCAGAATATAAGCAAAGAACAGAAAATGGGTTGATTAAGGTAGAGAAGAAGTCCAGAGCTTACTTCTCTCAGATAAGATATCTAGGAAACCGAGTTCTGCCAAACATAGACAGGTATTTTCCAACTCTGACACAGTGGAAGGAGGCGCCTAGCTGACTTCACACGGCACTGACAAAGGGCAGAGGAGAAACACTGAGTAAGCAGACGCAAACAAACTTTACTCTGGAAAAACACGCTGTTGGCACAGGAGGGTGGGAGGGACCAGAAGATAAAAGAATCATGAAGATGACAGTCCCTTCTGCTTGGGACAATGGGTAACCAACTTTGAACCTGATGGCATGGTCAGTGTGAAGCACAAAGACTTTCTATCGGCTCAGAACGTTTTTTTTTTTTTCTTTGTAGTGGATGCAGGAGAAGATACCGGGACAACGAGGCCCTGACAAACAATGAGAATCAGAAAACCACGCCATCAGATCTGTATAAGGACAGTACAGAAGCAAAACCCCAAAACAATCTCTGGGCTGACGGAGGTGGCTGCAGGTAGAACACTGGCGTAGAATGTACACACTGGGGAGGGTGTGTGTGATTCCTAGCACTGGAAACAACACTAACAAATGTGGGGAAGGAAGAAAGACAATCCACAAGTCTAAAAGACACTGATCACACTCGGCTGCGTTTCTAAAGCCTTAAAGAAAACACAACAAAGCAACTCCCCAGACACGAATCCCTGACTACTTGTGTGGATGATCAGGCCAAGTGACCTGAGGAGAAACGACTGGGCTTCTTTCCCAGCAATATTTAAAAGTGGAAAACGACACAGAACTGACAAAGGCTCACAAGATACTACCCACAGTAAAACTGTGGGAAAGAAAATAAGGCTTAAGAATTTGTTACAGGGGCTGGGGATTTAGCTCAGTGGTAGAGCGCTTACCTAGGAAGCGCAAGGCCCTGGGTTCGATCCCCAGCTCCGAAAAAAAAAGAACCAAAAAAAAAAAAAAGAATTTGTTACAGCCAACCTTGTCAAATGCAGTAATTTAGAAAAGTATTCTGCTGGAACTGGATTTACAGTGGATACGAGCTGCCCATTGTGGTGCTGGGGACTAAACCCAGGTCCTCAGCAAGGCACACGCTGTTACCTGCTGAGCCATTCTTCTAGTACTCAAAGGTATTTTCCTACACACAAAATAAATTATAGGCTGGGATGTGGCTCAGTTGGCAGAGGACGTGCCCAGCATGTAAGGCCCTGGGTTTAATCTCCAGAGTCACATAAACCCAACACTTGAGGTAAAGAGGCAGAGGGATCTGAAGTTCAAGAGATTTCAAGGACATCATGGTCTCTCTAGAAATCCAACAAAAAAGAAAGAAATCAAAGACCCATCCGAACACACACATGCTAACTTCTAAGATCCATGTACATAGACTTTGTTTTGTACGTTGTTACAGGCCCAGCTTCAAACAGCATTTTATTTTTACTGCTATTACTATAAATGGACATTCTTTTTTTTATGTCCTCTTAGTTGTGAGGTATTCGTGAAAGGTATTAGTTTTTGTGTTACCTTCCTAGTACCTCACTGGATTCTTATACAACTTGACACACCTTCTCAATTGGTCCTAGCATTTTCTAGGGATATAATCCCAACATCTGTAAATTCAAATGGTTTTATAATTTCATTTCTAGTTCTTTCAAAAATGTTTTTAAATTTTCATTTTGTATTATTTACTTCCCAAGGAGGCCAGAGAAGGCATCAGATCCCCTGAAAGTGGAGGTACAGACAGCTGTAAGCTGCCATGAGGGTGCTGGGAACCAAACTCAGGTCCTCTGAAGAACAGCCAGTGCTCTTAAGTGGTGGCCATATCTCCAGCCCCCTTTCAATTCTTAAAGAACTTGTTTTTTTTCTGTCTAATACGAAATAACAATAAATAACATACAAAATGTTAAAAAAGAGAACTTAGAAAGCTCCACTTCTCAAAGTAGACAGAAGACAGACAGACAGACAGACAGACAGTTTGGCAAACTCATACATCGAGTATAGTCCTAAGGAAAAAATCAGCATGGTTTTTCCAAAGAAGACAGTTAAATCTAAAATACATATGGCAAAATAACCAGGAGAGCTCTGGAAACAAGGGAGTGAATGCGGCTGAGAGAGAGAGGACAAAGTGTACTGATGAAGGACACTGTAACGTGTGTTTTTGGATGGTTAGCATTTTTTAAGCTAGTAGGCATTTGAGGAAGATGTGGATAAGTGGAAGGAGAGCCACAGTACTGTCTAAGGCAGGAACGCAACCTTCAAAACCACGGGACTAGTGAGGCCTATGCAGTACAATGGAAGGCGCCACTCACTTCAGAACACAAGGTGAAGCCTTCCAGAGTGCAGTGAAGCCAAGGACTAAGACTGTGTAAGAAGAGAAACTGTGAACATGAAAGAGGAGGGGTGCAAGGATCACAGGAAGGTACAATGATCACAAGGTAAGCGGAGACACACTGGAGGGCGGGCACGCTGAACTCACAGGGGTTCTGCCCTTCTGGAAGAACACAACTCCACAGAGCAGCCATCCCTAGAGTAGAAATGTCACACGATCTGACACGTGGCCCGTCACGCACACACCTCTCATTTAGGAGACTAGGGCCATTAGCGCAGTGTTGGGAAAGGGGAACGGAGCCCTCACCGAGCTCTGTCACATGGCTTTGTCGTTAAGAGCCTCTCCTCACTCCCTCACCTGGAGAGCGTCTCCAAAACATCTCCTCCTCCAGCACCCACGGCTCCTCTTCTTGTTCCAACTTGAAGATCACATCTGGTTTGGTGACATGACAACCTGGTTCAGAAAACAGGAGAGAACTTGCATGTTAATGCTGGTGACATCTACAGATATGGGGCTGGATCCGGTGTTGAGGACTTAGGAAGGAGAATCAAGGAACTTGCACACTGACACAAGTATCTACCCTCAGGGCTGGAGCACACACGATCATGAGGGGAGGCTCCTCCAGCCAACTCGGAGGGAAAAGCAATGTCAGTGACTGGAAAGCTCTCCTTACCCACGGTCACTAGGTTGCTGTAGGTCTCCAGCATCACATCTCGGTACAAATCCCTCTGAGCAGGCTTCATTTGCTGCCATTCCTCCTGGGTGAGGTCCACAGCCACATCCTTGAATGTCACTGTTTTCTATAGAAAAAAAAAATTCAAATTAATCTGAAGCCATCAAAATTAGGGCTTGTGATCAAAGTAAGTAAGAATCATTTGGCTGGTAACCAAGGGCCAGTCCTCATATCTGCCAAGCTTCACGTATACAGAGGGGCACTACATGGTAGTGAAATATCCTCTAAGGCCACTGAACCCGAGTCGGCGAGCATTCGCTCACGCTGTCACTAGCGACTGAGCTCTACTGTGAGGGATGAAATAGCAGAGCATGACTCATAAGGAAGGGGCGCAGACCTGACAGGCACTGAGATACTCCACTTAGCAGAAGGGAACGGGGCAGAGCAACAGGGAAGAGAGAGAGGCAAGAAGAAAGGCATGAAGATCTGAAACGGCAAAGGTGGAAATTCCTACTGCACTTCCAGATAAAGCATCCAGTATGCAGTGAGACATATGACGTAAGGAGCAGAGAATGCAGGTAATCCGTCTAAACTAGAAGATAAACCCATGGCAGCAGGCATGAACGGTTGACGAGAACATGTTTTTCAAACTTAGGGTCAAATATCCCAGTAGTTTTATGTTGGCTGGCCTCTTTCCTTTACATTGATAATAGAAAGCATGCCCCATCACTAGCTGTAGATGTCAGTTTCTTACTTTGTGTGAGAGAGGTTATGCAAGTACACTCCTTGATATGGGTGGGGAGAACAGGACAACTAGAGGAGTCGGTTCTTCACTTCTCCTCTGTGGGTCTCAGGGACAGAACTCGGGCTGTCCGTCCGCCTTGCACACGCTAGGTGAGATGCCCTCACTGAGCTCCAAGCCCAGCTCAGGAACCGCAGCCAGCATTCCTCCTGCTGAGCCATCACACCAGCCCTGCACTTCTAACTTATGAGTTTTCATTGGTGCTGGTGTGTTTAATGTATGGGTCACAGCCATTCTTAATCCACTGCAGCCTAGAGAAACGAAGAGGTTGGTCTAGGCAGTGTTTTCCTGGACACAATATGGGCCCTGGGCACTCCCACATCCATCTATCCACCCACCCCCACTCCCACCTCCACAGTAAACTAAAGAATATCAAATTATAAAAAAAACAAACTAGGCCAACAAGACAGCTCAGTGGATATGGGCACTTGCAACTAAGACTAACCACCTTGTTAAAAGCCTAGGACCCACAAGGTGGAAGGAAAGAACTGACTCCAGCCAGCTTCCCTCTGACCTCCATATCTAAGTCCTGGCACATGCCTTCTTCAAACACCAATTAGCACATGAAATGTTTTTGTTGTTTTGAGACTGGGTTCCATTATGTAACATAGTGGATCAAGCTGGGCTTGAACTCACAGATATGTGTGGGCCTCTGCCTCCTGAATACTGGGATTTAAAAGGGGGCTAACACCATGCCCAGAAAATAAATGCAACTAAAAGAAAGAAAAACCAAGGCCAAGGGTGGAGGCGCAGGCCTTTAACCCCGGCACTTGAGGCTGAGGCAGGTGGTTCTCTGACTTCAAGGTCAGTCTGGTCTACAGAGCATGCTCCAGACAGCCAGGGCTGTAAAATAGAGAATTTGGTGCAACCCCCTCCTCAAACGACAAATCAATCTAAGTGGGCAATGGCTCTCAATACATATTTCTTTGAAAACAGACACAATAAGCCGCATGCAATGTTAAATATTGCCAGGTATTATACATATGCAAATCAAACTCACACCGGGGCAGATGTCATATACAGCAGATGGCTACAGTCAAAAGAACAAATGACAGGGCTGATGAGGACACAGAGAAATTACATCCCTCATGTACTGCAGGGGGGAGGTAAAATGATTCAAGTATTTTAATAATAGTTTTTAATATTAAAGGGATGATTCCTTAAAAGTTTAAATTAAACATGAGACTCACCAATTCTGTACCTAGATGCACACACATGAGAAAACTGAAAATGTCATGGCTCAGTGGTTAAGAGCACTGGCTGTTCTTCAAGAGGACCCGAGTTCAATTCCCAACACCCACGTGGCAGCTCAAAACTGCCTGTAACTCACCCTCATACAGACACATGTGCAGGCAAGACACTAATGCACATGAAATAAAAATAATTTAAAAAACGTGTACTCGAGTGTTCTAAGCAGGATTATGCATAATCGCCAAAATGTGAAAGCAGCCAAAAGTAGGCACGCGCCTACAATCCAGCACTTTCGAGGCTCAGCAGGAGAGGGCAAGTAAATTCAGGCCAGTCTGGGCCACACAGGGAGAGCTCATCTCTAAAACAAAGATGGAAATGACTCAAATGTCTATTAGTCAACAGACTACATGTGGTATACACACAATAAAGTACTAGAGACTTTCATTAGGGATGAGGGTATACGTGTGTGGTATATATACGTGCGTGCGTGCGTGCGTGCGTGCGTGCGTGCGTGCGTGTGTGTGTGTATGTATGTAGGCCAACAGTCAGTCATGTCTGCTGTCTTTGTCCTGAATACAGAGCTCACTGATTTCAGCTGGACCAGAGTTGGAATTACAGGCGGCCACCATTCCCATCTGGCTTTTACATGACTGCTCCATCTACCCAGCTGTCTCCTACAACCTACTATTTAGAAGTTGAAAAAAGAGTACTAAAGACCCAAAGATGGCTCAGTTGGCAAGCATGGGGAACTGAATTTGGATCCCCAGCACCCATGGAAAAAAATCCAAAGACAGCCTAAACCACTAATCCCAGAATTAGGGAAATGGATGAAGGAAGCTCCAGGCTTGCTGACCAGGCAGTCTAGTTGATTTGGACTTCCGGGGCGAGTGAGGGAACCTGTCTCAAAAATAAGGTGGGACGCTTTAATCCCAGCACTTGAAAGAGGCAGGTGGGTCCTGTGAGTTTAAGGCTAGCCTGGTTTACACAGTGTTTCAGGCAAGACACTATATGCACTGTCATGGTGGAAAATAATTTAAAAACTGGTGTCCCCTCTGACCTCTGTAGATGCACACACATGCACACCTCCATGACTACGTTTACCCAATGAGACCCAAGGTGAGTACTGATAGGAGCTGCAACACAAATGAACCCTGAGTTGTGTTAGATGACTCTATTTAAAGGAGAAGATGTAACAGGCACACAGTTCTCACAAAGACTTATGCTGGCCAACTTTGGAGCCCTGGGAGGAACTTGGAAGTGAGAGTTAATAAACACTGTGTTTCTTTTTAGGGTACTGAATATGTTCTAACAAATCTGTGGCCATGAACTCAATTGAAAACAGTTCTGAGTTAAGGCTCAGTTCAAAGTTCAGGAAGGTCTCTACGTTTAGGATACTTTAAATCAGCATGAAACAGGTCAGTCTGGGCATGCACAACAACCTGAGCTGATTCTCAGGATGCAAAAGCCAACTTCCTGTGCTACTGTGATGAACTGACCATTAAACACACTTCACACGCTGCTTGTTTCTCACATGCCATCTGCTGAGGAATCTTAGTGCATGGGTGGGCAAATGCTCAGACACTCCTGCTCCTTAACCTCTGTACTCTAGCCATGTGACCCAGGGAGCTGCAGCCCTCACAAGCTCCAGGCAGAACAGACCTGCACAGCACGCATCAGCCCCAAAGCAGAGCTACCCGAGCAGTTACCTAGGCGGGCCCAGGAAGGACAATAAGCTCTGTTATGTTACTCAAAAAAACAAAGCACGGCTGGAGAGGTGGCTCAGTGGTTAAGAGCACTGACTGCTCTTCCTGAGGTCCTGAGTTCAAATCCCAGCAACAACATGGTGTCTCACAACCACCTGTAATGGGATCTGATGCCCTCTTCTGGTGTGTCTGAAGACAACAGTGCATTCAGATATATAAAATAAATAAAATCTTTAAAAAAAAAAAAAAACAAAAACAAAAACAAAGGACGTTAGGGTAACTGACACATTCTGGGCTGGAAACCCAGTTTCATGGTAGGAAGATATTCAAATAAAGCTGGATTTAGATGTTCTCACTGGTAATGATGCCATGGATTCTGACAGGGAAAGCCCAAAGCCTGGCTACAAATTCACTGTGCAACCCTGACCAATATCTCCTCTGTAAACCTCAATGAAGGTTCTAGAAATGGATCACCCCCTGGAATATAAACTAATATAAAAAGTGCTAAACAAAGCCAAGCTACTCTTTCCCAGTCAGTAAGTCCCACACAAAAACAAGATAAAAATCACAACTGACAAAAAAGAAAAGCCAAACGACAGGAAAACATAAAACAAAAAACGGTCAGGTGGCCTCTGGCTTGCGCTACAGTCAAGGATGGCCTTGAGTTCCTGCTCCTCCCTCCTGCCTCTGCTTTCCAGATGCTGGGAAACAAATGAATGCCTCCATACACATGTACTGCTACTGCTGGGTCCTGAGGCCAGGCTCTGTGCACGCTAGGAGAGCACTCTGTCAACCCAGCCACACCCAGCCTCAGTACTGTACAGCTTAGTCCATATTCTTGATGTGGTAACTCTCTGTACACACTCACATTCACAGCAAGTAGCAGGAGTCTTAACTAATAAAGCACAGACCCATTAAAGCAAAGATACAACCAATAGAGATAGGCCTTTGGCAACAATGTGCATTTCTTTACTCTTGGGTACCCGATCAGAGTGGGAGCACTGGAGTAAAATGAGTCACTGAACAGACTCATAGCTAATTAAGTCATTAAGTTTTATTCTTCCTTCCTTTTAAGAAAACCAGACTCTGGCAATAAGTGTTAAGATCTCCAGAGTTCTCAGTGTTTCCACAGCGCCATCCTCTCCATTTGAATAACAGATCAAATCTCGAAAGATAACAAGGTTTATACTGCCAGCATAAAGGTGGTCAAGAGTCAGTCCTGTGGCATTACACTGGCTGACAGCATTTTATACAAGTTCTTTCATTAAAATCGCGTAAGTATTAAATCAAAGTCTTTTAAAAGTCCACACATTAGTCCCCATTTCCAGCCATTCTGAATGTTTTGTTTTCAAAAATATTCTAGACTTGGTTTGAGTACATATCTAAGAATAATACTTCTTAATTGACAGAAATATCTGTAGATTATGGTTTTAAAAGTATTTGCATTGTCTTGGGTTCCAGAACTATCATATAGTTTTTTCTTCCACACCACACCAGGCCCAGCTGCTCTGCTTCCTGCAGGCTGGGATGAAGGCCGTGCCCAGCCTGCTCCGTGACAGCTGAGTGTCCTGTCTCTGCACCCTCCCTCCAGTGTCCGCCTTTGTCCTCCTTATTCATGTGCCTGGGTATCCAGAACTGAGAGCAAACAAATGCAGTAGCCTGAGCAGCCTGGCTGCGCCTCTGACCTCGGTGGGATGACCTGGTTTTCACCAATAGAGGAGGTATTGGCTTTTGGTTTATTGTGGGTGAAAAGGTATGTATGTACATGTGTGAACAATTTCTTTCTCCTTTTCTGAGACAGGGTTTTTGTATAACAGCTCTTGCTGTCCTGGAACTCATTCTGTACACCAGGCTGGCCTTGAACTCACAGACACAGAGATCATCCTGCTGCTTCTGCCTCCAAAATACTGAGATTAAAGGCCACCATGCTTGGCTGTGAACAGTTTCTTAACACTTGAAGGTCTAGGCATTCCTTTTTTTAAAGTTTTAATGAATTGATTAATTATTATTTATACAGCATGTGCCTGCAGGTCAGAAGACGGCATCAGATCCCATTACAGATGGTTGTGAGCCACCATGTGGTTGCTGGGAATTGAACTCAGGACCTCTGGAAGAGCAGTCAGTGCTCTTAACCACTGAGCCCAGGTCTTGGCATTCTTAACTTTTCTAACTTAAAGTAGTAAAGGACTGACAAGATGGACAAGCGGTAGGCATGGCGGTGGCCACCACTGATCTCAGCGCCTGGGAGGCACAGGTAGGTGGACCTGTGCGAGCTTGAGGCCAGACTGATCTATACAGTAAGACCCTGCCTTGAGACAAAAAAAAAAAAAAAGGACAAACAATGGGGAGAGGCCATTGGCAGAAATGATTGTTTCTTTACTCATGGTACACCATTAGGATGTAGACACTAGTGTTGGTTGGAATCCTAAGTTGACTACACACTGGTACTTGATTATATAAGCTTCTTAACCTCCATTTTCCACTTTCTTTAGCTGTAAAAATTAATGTAGGGGTTGAGGATTTAACTCAGTGGTAGAGTGCTTGCCTGGCAAGCGCAAGGCCCTGGGTTCGCTCCTCAGCTCTGAAAAAAAAAAAAAATGTAACGCCTATAGCACAGACTTCTGACAATGGTTATGTATTAACACACAGAGTTTATAGAAGAATAATTTGTCACAAAGCCATGCTACACAGCACCACAGAGGGTTGAGTGGCATGTAATGTATTCATACACAGTTAAGAGCTGCCCTGGGCAACATCTACATCCCAATTCTATAACAAGTTTAAAACTGGTCATTGCTCATTAATTGGAAATATACCTAAAAACTGTTAAGTGTCTTTTTATAACATAATTTTAAGTATTTGTTGGCCATCTGTATTCTAACTCTTCGTATTCCTTATTCATTTTTTTTATTTTGTTAATTATTGTTTTTGAGAACTACTAGTTTTCCTGACATTTGTGTGTAATGTGTGTGTGTATATATAAAAACATTTAAAAAATACCCCTTGCTGCTTCTCATAGCAAGAGTGGGCTTTACTGATGTACATTTCTGATAGAAACTAGGCAGTCTCCTCCCCTAACTTCTAGGCTACCCTGAGGCACTGGACAGCATCAGGGCATCCAGAGAGCAGCTCAGGGGGAGAGGCGACAGCTGAGGAGAACACAGGAGGCCAGCTACCTGTGGAGCACTCACTGGGTCCCCCTGGCGCCCTACATTCCTTTGGAAGTGACCCATGATAATCCTCATGTAGATGATGAAATTGAGGCACAAAGAAAGTGAGAGACTTCTCCTAACATGGTCGTGCACTTTAGTCACCAGACAAATGTGAACTGAAGTCTGTTAGGGCCAGAGAAACACTGGCAGCAGCAGGGAAAAGTCTTATGACAAGAGCCTTTAGGTCAGGGGTTCTCAACCTGGGTCAGACCCCTCTGGGGGTCACCCAAGACCATCAGAGAACAGATTTCACATTATGATCAGAACAGAAGCAAACTTAGTTATGAAAGAACAACGAAAATAACATTGTGGGAGGTGGGGTCACCACAAGGAACTGTATTAAATGGTACACTGTCACAGCATTAGGGAGGTTGACAATCACTGACTTAGGTTATCTAGAAAAAAGAGCATGTCTACTCTTTGACAATAAGAGCTAAAGAAAAAAGCAGCCAAGAGAAAAATGCTCAAAATACAGGAATGAGCAACTTCAAACAGAAACAGAAAGAATCAAGAGTGAGGTAAACAGAGAACATTAAGACAAGAACACTGCACTGAGCCAGTGAGATGGTGGCTCCGTGGGTAAAGGCACCTGCCACCAACCCTGATGACCTAAGTTTGATCCCCAGGACCTACAGGGTGGAAGGAGAGAAGCACCTCTAACAAGGTGTTCTCTGACCTCCACAGTTAGCACAGTGGCGTGCCTACTGCCAGCTCTACAAATAAATAGGAAGTGTAATAAAAATTGTTTAAAAAGAGAATACTGACAAGATATGGTGGCACATGCTTTTCATCCTAGCCCTGGAGGAGCTCGTAAGTTCAAGGCCAGCCTGGTCTACAAAGCAAGGTCCAGATAAACCAAGGCTACAGAGTGAGACCTTATCTCAAAAAACAAACAAAAATAAATAAATAAACAAACAAACTAGACTGCATCTTCTAAGACAAAAAATGAATGAATGAATGAATGAATGACAGAAGGCCATAAATATCAGAACCGCAAGGGTGCCACAGAATATTCATATAATTTAGTTCAACTTCCCATCAAAAGCTTAAACTGGAAAAAAAGACCAAACAAGCAAACAGAAAACTGGAAGATTATTCCAAAGCAATATAAATATTCCACTTACTCCTCTATTTAATTTTTCTTTGGTCAAGACTGATTTGTAAAAATTGAGCTTAAAATAACAAAAATCAAACTATTTTAGAATTTCTTTTCTGGCTTCAGGAACAATGAAAAGCTTTTGCTTTCCTTAAATTGTGTTTTCCTCAGGAAGTACTGGCCACAGAAAGGACTTCAGCTCTGTCCGCTTGACTCTACTTCACACCAGACTTTGAGCCCACCCCACCCGAGAAGTTCTGCTCATACCTATTCCTTCCGGCTGTGCCCCCTCCCCTGCTCTCATGTTTATCTGCATTTTCTTCACTTAATTCCATTCATGTCCCTTCCCCCAGCCTAGTGACAGATTACAGCAGCTGCACTGTGAACAAACCCTGCAGAGCGAAAATGGTGTTTAGAACGTACAGAAGGCCTGCTCATGTCCTCTTCTTCCTGGCCAAGTGCAGAATCCTCGGAACACCAAGCTGAGGAAAGAGAAGCACAACAGATTTGCTCAGAGTTCCCGACAAAGGAATGTGGAGATCTTTCTGACCAGATGGTCTAAGATCCCCTAGAAACTTGATCCTCAATGGTTAAGTACCACATCAATCTCCAGAGACTCTGAAGTGCACGCTGTGTGATGAGATCCCTGGGAGGTTAAGAGCCTACCTACTGGCTATATAGCAACACAGTATATTTCTTTAAGAAAGAGAAGAGCCCTGATGTGAATTATAGAAAGTAAAAACTTAATAAATCAAAACTTAGCGATATATAGGTGTTATTAAGAAAAGCAGTGGTTGGGGATTTAGCTCAGTGGTAGAGCGCTTGCCTAGGAAGCGCAAAGGCCCTGGGTTCGGTCCCAAGCTCCGGAAAAAAAAAAAAAAAAAAAGAACCAAAAAAAAAAAGAAAAGCAGTGATGAGCACCCAGATAAAAATGTTCTAAGTGGCTGGGAACAGAGGCAGGGATAAGGAGTGATGAAACAAGAGACATTACTTCCGGTTTATAACGCCACTTTTACAGTACACTGAAGTTTCTCTAGGAAAAGGATGGCACCAGCAAGACGGCTCAGCAGACGAAGGTGCTCACCTCCAAGCTGACAACCTGTGTTCTATCCCTAGGAGAGCATCAATATCTGCATGTTGTTCTCTGACCTATACACACGCTCTGTGGTACGTGTGAGCCTATACACATGTGCATACACAGACACGGACACACAAAGTAAGTAAATGTAAAATTCTGTCACATTAATGAAGTGAAACTGGTCTATCCCGTACACTCAGTAGTGCCCTATAAACTTCTGGGACAGGAGCACCAGGCCTCCTCGCTGCTCCCTGAATACAGCTCTCCCACAAGCCCACGCGCTCTTCCCTGCACCACCTCACCTCTTCTTCCGGCCATCTGGGACAGGCGCTCCATGCCCCGCAGCTGTTGCTGGTATTTCAAGGTTGAGACGGTCTTTAGTGCCTGTCGAGACGCCTGCAGGTCCAGTCCACCCTTTCCCAGGACCTTACAGCTGGTGCTGTGGTCTCAGGTCAGTTCTCCACCCACGACAGACATCTGCTCTCAGCCATCTTCAGGCTCACAGCACAGACCAGCCTTAGAGTTGGGAGGCGGGACCTGTGGGTTTAGACCAGAGATAAAAGCGGCCTCATGGGTTCTCACGGGCTCTGTCATAACGAGCCGCAGAGACAGCCCCAGCAGTCACTATCTTCTGGTATTTTTTGCGGTTGTCTAAAAATCACATTTTTGGACATTGTGATGCACACCATGCACAACATGGCCCCCAACACTTATTTCCTTGTTTGTTAACTCTCTCTGCAGCCAGAGCTACTAGATGTAAAAACCGGTCAGGGTAATGAAACACTCAACAGAGACGCGGAGTCTAGAAACAAGACGGTGCTCGACCATCTCTGGAGTCATTAGTGTGGCCTCCATGCAGAGACAGATGCATGGCTGCATAACAAAACGTACTGCTTCAGCTTGATGACCTGAGCCTACGCCTGGAACCCTCCACATTAACAGAGAACTGACTCTAAACTTGTCCTCTGACCTCCACCTGCATGCTGCGACTGACACGCGAGCACCTCACAAGCACACATGATAATAAAGGTTTTGGGAAATACTTAGACACAGAAATCCCTGGTTGAAGTAAATGGAGGTGCATCAAAAGGCCAGCTAGGGTGGGACTGGGAGGGAGGGATGGGGACCAGGAGCAGTGTCTGGGATGGGGGGGGGAGCCAGATATTACGATAGTACCATTCCCTACATGGCTGCCTTGGTAATGACTTCATTTGAAATAAAAATTATAACCATGTCACATGATACTAGACGTCAATAAGTAAAACGGTTATTAAAATACGCTATTTACCACCTATGAGTCTTTATTGCTAGAGGAAGAGAAAAAAGTGAATGAACTTTGCTCTGCATGAAAAAAATTAGTAAAGCAGAAAGAACTGTTTTAATAAATCTCGGTGTTATGCTTGATACATTTGCAGTTACTTCCATCTTTAAAATCAAGCGCTCTCTCTAATCCGGACTGGCCTTGGACTTGTTATCCTGCTTCTTCTGCCTCCTGGGTACCAGGATTATGCATGAACCAAAGGCCCATTCATCTTTACTTTTTATTCCTCAATTCTCAAATTCTAAGCGGCATAATTTCTATTACACTATCCATTCACCGCCTTCATGAAAACAGGAATTCTTTCTAATTCTGCCAATGATGGTTAAGTGTTCAGTGAATCAGATACGCAGCCCTTATAGAGCAGTCAAAAAGCTAATAGAGTAACCAATAAAATCGAGCAGCTCTGGGGTTGGGGATTTAGCTCAGTGGTAGAGCGCTTGCCTAGGAAGCGCAAGGCCCTGGGTTCAGTCCCCAGGTCCAAAAAAAAGAACCAAAAAAAAAAAAATCGAGCAGCTCTTCTCCTGGGGACATTACCCAAACTGACTGACAGCAGGGCTCAGACTCTGTGTCCTTTGTTTAGAGCAGTGCTCTGTGCAGGAGTCAAGTGGTAGCTTGCGATTAAGTATTCACTCATATACAACATACTGTTTAGGGTTTGAGAATTCTGCCACTATGAACCCAGGAGTTACAAAAGGACAGCTACACCGGACAGGTCCTCTTACATTAAATACTTAGAATTCTCAAATTCAGACCTAGAAAGCAGACTGGTAGTTGCAGGAACTGGGAGTGAGGAGGAAACAGGGAATCGTGTTTTGTTTTCTAGTATGAAAACAGGACTATGGGTAGCAACAGAACATTTGTAAACGTGCTGTCACTGAACCACGTGATTAAATACTAGTATAGTGAATTGTATACTTGCCACCATTTTAAAAACATGCATATTCATGGAGAACGGATGGGATGTATCTGCTCATCTGGGATTGACCTCTCACCCCCACACCCTATTCTTTGTTTCTGTTTTTCTTTCACTGTACCTTGGATTTGCCCCAAGCAGCCTTGAATGTGAACCCCTGCATTAGCCTCCTGGATGCTAGGATTACAGGCATGTGTCACCACACACAGCTTAAGAATTTTAAAGTATTTGAAAGTAATGTCATATATTACACAAGAGTAACAGAAAGAGATGGCTACCTAGTTTGGTGTACAAGCATGTGAATGTCTTGTTTAAGTTTGGGCTTTTGTTAAGTACACACAGACAAGAATAGAAACCAAGCCAGTGGGCGGGGGGTTGGGGGGTTCGGGGACAGGGTAAATATAAAAATAAAACATTTTTTCAGTAATATGACAATATAGCAGAATTAAACTCACCTATTAATAGTAAGGCCAGTTGTTATGCTGCTCATGAGAAACCTGAAACATAAAAACAAAGGGTTTAGAATATAAAATCTGTGACAAATACAATTTGACAGATCTAGAGCTCACAGGAGAGCACACTATCATCAAAGAACACTTGTAATAAATGGTAACCCCCCAGCATAAAAGTATTTCTGGGGGGCTGGAGAGATGGCTCAGCAGTTAAGAGCACTGGACTGCTCTTCCCAGAGTTCAAATCCCAGCAACCACATGGTGGCTCATAAACATCTATAATGGGTTCTGATGCCCTCTTCTGGTGTGTCTGAAGATAGCTACAGTGTACTTATATATAATAAATAATTTTTTTAAAAAAAGTATTTCTGGGGCTTTCTTAATGTGGCAAACGGTTATTTTGGTAACAATGCCTTGTCTTCAAATGTAATAGATTACAAGCTTACCCACACAACATTTCTTTGGCTAAATATGGACACATTCGGAAGCAGAAGTTTTTAAGAGTCTTTGCATGATCTCCCTTGTGCTCCTGTAATCCACCGTTAAAAGAAAATATCTTTGGAATCAGTTCTTTTTAACTTGAGCCCCAGAAAAAAAAACAAACGAGAGCAGATTCAAATTCATCCGATCGATTCAACCAAATGCAGACTGGATCTGCTAAATGCAATGAATCTGCTAACTCCATGAACTGGAGAATGAATCCTAATTGGTTTGCTATTGAGCTTGGGGATTTCTTTTTTAGCCATTATTAAACTAATTTCAGGGCTGGCAATGTAGTTAATTGGCAGGGTTTTTGCCTGGCGTGATGGAAGCGTTAGGTTTAATCTCAACACCGCGAAGATGAGAGGAGGGGGTGGGGGAGATTGATTTAAAAAATTAAATCAGCCAAGCAAGCCATTAGGTAAGAATGAACTTAGAAAGTTATAAAAAAAAAAAAGAACTGAAAAGTTAGAGAAGAGTGTTCGAAGAGGGGCAATGAGGGGAAAAAATCATTAGAAAGTACAGATTTTTCCCCCGTAGTTACGAGTTACTCCAAGTGCTACAAACCTAAGAACTCCGCTACACACATGCTACGCCACCCCCACACTCACCACACCCTTACTCAATCACATACCACCGAACACGGCCACGACACGACACCCGCACCCACACAACCACACCCCCTCAAAATCTCCAGAGTTACAGACAAACTCTTACCAGTTTTTTGGGTGCAGCTCCGAACAGTCGCGAGTACCGCCTTCTAGCGGAGAGCACGCCGCAAAGCTGTTACTCCGGCTACTCTGAGCCCCCCGAGAGCCCGCGCCCAGTCCGAAGCCCACGGCCGGAGCAAACCGGACCACTCGGGCCTCTCCCGCGGAGGGGTCCCGGCAGCGCCAGCAGCCAAAACCCCCCGAAACGTAACCTCAGAGATACTACATGCAGGCAACCCACAGCCAGGTCCACAGACTCAGACGGCAGCGCGTGCCCGTTATGTCCCAGAGCACAGGTGCTCCCAGAAGGACCCGCGGCCCGGCCCAACTTCCGGTCAGAGCTTGGCTTGAGTTTCCTGTGCTGGGGATAGGAGTGATAGCCCAAGGCGCCTAGGTGGCTGAGCCTATTAGCGCCGCGAGACAGTGACGCCGGCTGCGAAGCAGCGCTGGACGTGAGCAGCTGCAGGACCCGTCTTTTCGGGAATAGCCCGAGGAGGCGCTGGGAATGCGAGGTGGCTGTCCCTTTGTGAACTACATTTCCCAAAAAGCCTAGTGGCCTGTCCAGCCTCTCACAGGAATGCCAGCGTTTCCTTGGCGGGACCTTTAGGAGTGAGGTAGAAATCCTAGAAAGTGCAATGCTGTTGCTCTTCGGGGCCAAGGGTTCGGACCTGTAAATAAATAAAGGGCTCCAAGTGAGGACACCGGAGACCCGTGGGAACTGGCGCCTTGGGGCTGTGCGGACATAGTGCTCTTGAAAGGTTTTTGTGGGTTGCTCGGAATACATTCTGATAGCTTTTCTGTGAGGACATGAAATGTCTGGTTGTCGTGGAGTTGTGGCTTAAGTGTAAGACCGTGCCTACATGAATGTGGCATCTTGCGTGTTACCATGAGGCTCCTGTCATCTGTGTGGTTGTGGTTTCAGAACTCTGTTCCTAGGAACAACCTCTGAGATGAGATCTAGACACTCATATTGGTCAGGATGCCCGTTCTCCCCTAATCTCCATTCCCTACGCAGGATGGATCATGGGAATAAGGCTGGTAATGATCTCTGGCCTAACCAAAAAAGATCTGGACAGTCACAGTTATTCTGTTCTACTCCCGGTTTTACCCATTGCCAGCTGAGTTACTCAAAGAGGGAAAGAATGCACGATGAACTACAAATAATGGCCAAGGTTTCCTTTGTGTAAGAGCCCAGAGCAATTCCAGGTATTGGACTGCTGCCCCCCCCATCTTACTGGGTGTCCTCAGTCAAGCCTTACCTTCTTTCAAGTTGCTGTAAAACCACCTGGCCTGGGTGAGCTCTAAAAAGATGGAGATAAAATCACTGCCTGAGAATAGCCTTGAGCCTGTACCAACATCCTGCTACCTGCCACACCCTGGACTGGAGAACTAACCCTCAATTTACAAATTCCTTCTTTATTATCCCCGGAACCTCTGCTCCAGTGTTTATGCTTCAAAGACTGCTCACGCCCTTTCAAAGGTCAGAGCTGTCAGCACCAGGAGTCTGACCCCTGACCTTAACCAGTTAGAAGTATTTTCCTGCAGGGAATAAAGTTTGCATTTGGTTTATTTCTGACTTTTGTGGTCCTTTCCTCATTATTTGCATACTCTGTGACCCCAACAACTGTATGCCTTCCAGAAATACTTGCTTAATGACGTTTGTCATTTGAATGTAGGTTCCTACATTGTCTTCATTGGAGAAAAGAATAGCCGTAGCTACTGTTAAGTCCGAGGTATAGAGCTAGCCATGTTGCAAGTCTGACTGCAAAGTAGAATAATTGGCTTAGATTTAAACTGGAGCTGGGAGACGAATCAGGAGGCAGAGCAGGGAGATCTCTGTGAGTTTCAGGCCTGGCTGGTCTACAGAGTGAGCTCCAAGCCAGCCAGTGTTACAGTGCAAGATCCTGTCTCCAAAAACAAACAACAACAATTTGTGTACACTGATATCATTTGATGGTTTTCACACATATGATCAACTTTACTAATTACAATTTCCAGTTCTATAAAATCTTCTTCAGTTTCAAGACCCGTCTTTATGCCCTCTAAACTCTAGAGAATATAGGAAAAAATTTAAAGCATCTTACAAAGTATTTCATATCCTATGATATAAATGGATTCCTCCTTTCCCACCTACGCTAAAGGAGAAGTAATTTCATTTCTCCTGTGAGCTGGGACTGTGTGTCCTCTTCAAAAACAATTCTTTATCACCATCTAAATGTCCCACGATTCAATCTTTTTTTTTTTCCTTTTTTTACAGAGCTGGGGACCGAACCCAGGGCCTTGTGATTGCTAGGCAAGCGCTCTACCACTGAGCTAAATCCCCAACTCCCCTCCCCCCCCCAAGATTCAATCTTATCCTGAGTTAATGCAGACCCAGAGGTTAAGAACCTCTGTCCCAGAAGACTGCTCCAACTTCAGACAGCAGCCCTGTGTCTTGGGTCAGACAGCAAACACAGTTTGGTGTCTCCAAACTACTACACTTCTCAGCTGAAGGGCCCCAACTTGACAAGACAGACGCCATCTTGTAACCAGGCCTCCATTTTATACACTGGGCTCTGTCCTCAGGTTAAACTCTGATTACTGGAAAAACCACACACTATTCCAGGAAGGAACTACCCAGACACAGGCCACCAGCAGGAAAATACCTAACATTCCAGAGGCTGCAGTTAGATATAAATAGATTGCTTAAGTCAACTGAAATCCTTGTTAGCCAATCATGTAACTGCCAAGCTGATAAGCCCCTCACCCTGCTGAAACCACAACAAAAAGGCTGAACCTTAAGTTCTCAGGGTCGGAGGGGCCTGAGTGTCTGCGCTTCTGCATACGATTTTAACATCTGGTGGTCTTTGGGGACCCTCGGATCTGGGCATAAAACAGCCAGCCACAAACTGAGGGCTTCCCATCCTAGATTCAGTAACTGACTAGAGCAACCCACATGGGAGCCCTAGGCGGTAGTGCACCATGTGACAGCGTTATGGCCAATGACTGACCTCAGGTACAAAGTTGGTCCCATAGAATTAAAATGGAGCTGGAAATTCCGTTCGCCTTGTATTTTTCCTGTATGGTTTCCGAGTTTACCAACAGAGAGTATTGTGTTGAAGTTGCCTATAGTTTTCATTATAGTAGCATACATTATACCGTTTGTAGCTTAGGAACAATATAAGCTATAACAGTGTACAATAGGTTTGTGGAAGCACGCTCAATGGTGGCGTCTGAGGACCACCCAGAAACATGTTTCTCAGAACACATCCTTGGCTGGAGAGATGGCTCATGATTTTACAGTGGCAGAAATCCATACAATATCCACATTAATGACTAATTCATTTAGGCATTTTATTAGGCAGAATCGTCAATGACGTTTTCAGATACCCTTCCCCACTTCAGATACTTTGACTACTTCGTCTCTTCCATTTTACTGGATGGTTGTCATAGCTGTCACAATAAAACCGCAGTCTTCAGTAGAGTCACGCATTGCCTGCCAACAAGGATGTGTTTTTTTTTGTTTTTTTGTTTTTTTTTTTAAGATTTATTATATACGAGTACACTGTAGCTGTCTTCAGACACACCAGAAGAGGGCATCAGATCTCATTACAGATGGTTGTGAGCTACTATGTGGTTCCTGGGAATTGAACTCAGGACCTCTGGAAGAGCAGTCAGTGCTCTTAACCACTGAGCCATCTCTCCAGTCCATGGTAATGGTTCTAAAACAGTTGGCTATAGCATTATTTTCCACACTGTTAAATATACCGAAAGACAGCGCTCATGTTTAGAGTAGAAACTTTAATGGAGGTTATCCCAGGTGATATATGGATTGGTAGTCTCAATTTATGTTCAACTCATATTTACAATTCTAAAACCAATTCTTAGAACGTATCGCAATATCCTTGTAAATCTCTTCACATATTGTTGGTATTCTGTTGTCTGCATACTTAATAAAATGTAAGGCATTTATGTCAGTAAAACCATGTTTATATTCTACAGAGCATATTCTGTAGTCCTTCCTCTTGAAATCTGTATCACAATGATGAGACTAGGAATTCCCGCTACTGAAACCCTGTAAGTTCAGTAAACGTATGAGACGGGACTCTTGCTCAAGGCTCCCCCACAACGATTAGGTTCTCATACCCATGAGCATTCTTCCTAGCCTGGATTTTCCGATGTCTGCTGGGTTTGCCTTCTGATAGAAGGCTTTCCCGCACTCCATACACCCATAGTTTTTCTCCCGACGAGTCCTCCAGTCTGTCTTGAGACATGGCTTCTGGCTGAAGTGCTTTTCACATTCCCTGCAACAATAAGGTCTTTCTCGCACGTGCATCTGACTGTGTACACGAGGGTGTGACTTTTCATCAGTGCCTCCCACACTCACTGGACAGAAAGGGTCCTTGCCTTCTATGTCTTCACCACAGGGAGGTGGATAGGCTGGCTCCCATGCAGGAAATCTATGCCAAAGAAAGAACGGAAACAAAACTGACCTTTTTGTTTGTTTGTTTGTTTGTTTGTTTGTTTTGTTTTTTTTTCTTTTTTTTTTTTTTTGGAGCTGGGAACCGAACCCAGGGCCTTGCGCTTGCTAGGCAAGCGCTCTACCACTGAGCTAAATCCCCAACCCCCAAAACTGACCTTTTAAGAATGATTTTTATCTTTTGTAAGTATGTGTCTGCGACTCATGCGGGTAGGTGGATGTGAGTATACACGCCCATGGAAGCCCGGGGCATCACATTCCTCGGGAGCTGGGGTTGCAGGCAGGTTTGAACCATCCAACATAAGTACGGAGGACAAAACTTGGCCTCTACAAATGTAGTATATGCTTTTAGCCCTAGAGTCATTTCTCCAGCCCTCAAAACTGTGATTTTTAAAGGCCACAAGTTACTCAGTAACAGCAGGAGAGTAAGTGTGGCTGCTGGGAATTGAACTCAGGACCCCTGTTGTTGTTGTTGCTGCTGCTGTTGTTGCTGTTGTTGTTGTTGTTTTAAGAAAAAAAGTTTAGGGGCTGGGGAGATGGCTCAGCGGTTAAGAGTTCAATTCCCAGCAACCACATGGTGGCTCACAACCATCTGTAATGAGCTCTGATGCCCTCTTCTGGTGTGTCTGAAGACAACTACAGTGTACTTATAATAAATAAATAAATAAATAAATAAACAAATAAATAAATAAATAAACAAATAAATCTCTAAAAAACAGAAAAAAGTTTAGTACACTTTAAATAAATAGAGCAGCTGACACAGTAACAGATCTCTCCATCTTGTGAATGACTTTTTTGCATCCTATATAAAGTGGAATGATGTAATTAATTCTAAGTAGACTGGAAAGAATTGAAGATATGTGGCTGCACCGATGAAGAGAATGACTCCCCGGATTAGTCAGGGTTCTCTAGAGTCACAGAACTCATGGAATGTCTCTCTGTTTTGGGGGAATTATTGTGATGACTTACAGCCTGTTGCCCAACTAACCCACCAAGGGTCAGCTGCGAATGGGAAACCTGAGCATCCAGTAGCTGCTCACTCCCAGGAGGCTGGTTGTTTCCGCTGCTCTTCTGTAGAAGGAGGTTCTCACAGGGGCCATGGAAAGGGAACCTGGGCTCTCTGCAAGAGCCATGAGCGCTCTCACCGCCGAGACATTGCTCCAGTTCCTGGTTCAACTTTAATTTAAATGAAAAAGAAACGTTTCTATGAGTTGCTTCCAGTTTTTCTGTTTGCGCTCATTATGGTAATTGTTTTATTGGAACTTCAGAAGAAACGGATTCATGAAGGTCCAACTTGCCACATATTAAACACATAAGACAAAATGATTCCTAACGCACTGTAAAGCCCAGATGTAGTTTTTTTTCCCCCACTTGATAATTTTTTTTGACATAGGATAAGTCCAAATAAAAGTATTTTCCAAACTCGGTTTGCTCTTCCAAAATTTCAGTATATTACTCAGTAAACGTACTGGGTTGCAAGCACTGGCAACATCGCATGCGTCCTGGTTGCTATGGAATGACGACGCTCGGTGTAGGGATGCTGTCAGTGATTGGCAGGTCAGAGAACCTTAAAGGAAACATTAGAGAAATGCACTAAGTTCCCACCAAGGACAAAGAAACCAGCGTTGAGGTTGTCTGCTGCTATGTATTGTAATGCTGAGTTCCGGCCCCCAAAACCTGGTTCTTCCAGAGATGAGAGAACCCTATGCGACCTTCCTCAAAGTTATTTTGATTGGTAAATAAAAATGCCAACAGCCAATAGCTGGGCAGAAGAGACATAAGCAGGGTTTAGGGTTTGGGGTGGGGGCTTGGGGTCACAGGAGAATCACAAGGGAGAGAAGAAGAAGATGAACGGAGGAGAAAGCTACTATGGGTTAGGTGAGTCATACAATAATGGCCACATGGGTTGGCTTGTTGGAGTTAAGAGCAGCCCAGACAAAATATAGAAAATCATATAATGGGGTTATTGACTGGAAAATAAACATAATAGCATAGAGGGCAGATACCTGCCCAGCTGTGTGCTAATTGAGACTTATTATAAATATAAAGGTTGTGTGTGTCTTTTATCCATAACTAAAAGGTCAAAGGTGGGGTCAAAACCCCCGATTGGGATTAAACTATTCAACAACAAACCACGGCAACCCCTATAATATTTTTTAGTCACACATATGCAATCTCTGATATCTAGATGTTCTTTCAGTCACTGTCATGCTCATGTATCCACCGACCCATGGAGGATTACTGGCTGCCACTACAAAGCTCACTGATACAATTTGATTGTCAAATAGCCAGTGACACCCAATCGCAACTTCACTTTAACCACCAGTTGGTACCCAGTGATGGATCAGCCTCGACCTGCACACTGATGCCTTATTCCTGTTCTGATGTCCAGAAGTTCAGTTAATACCCAGAGTCCTAGTGGGAATCTGAAGGGAATGGAAGCCTCAATCACTGGTGGCCCAGCGCATCTGTGCTCTTCCGCACTGACCTTTTTATCACTCAAGGTTGGCATAATCACTACTTATAGGAACTAACTTCTTGTTGTGAGTGTTAATCACCACGGGTAGGGTGCTCAGCCCATGAAACATACTCTGAGTAAGAATTGGTAACTTTTGGGGTTGGGAATTTAGCTCAGTGGTAGAGCGCTTGCCTAGCAAGCACAAGGCCCTGGGTTTGGTCCCCAGCTCCGAAAAAAAGAAAAGAGAAAAAAAAAAAAAAAGAAATGGTAACTTTTGGGCTGGAGAGATGGCTCAGCGGTTAAGAGCACTGACTGCTCTTCCAGAGATCATGAGTTCAATTCCCAGCAACCACATGGTGGCTCACAACCATCTGTAAAGAGATCGGATGCCCTCTTCTGGTGTATCTGAAGACAGCTACAGTGTACTTATATATAATAAATGAATAAATCTTTTTTAAAAAAATGGTAACTTTCAGTGGTGGAGGATTGGGTCCCAGGGAGATCCGAGTATCCTCAATCCTGAATTTTTATTAGAGGCAATGAATGCAAAGATGCTATGCAAATATTAAACCCTGTTTACAAGGAAAGAGAGTGTTTTGCTTAACAGATTACCAAGGAGGACAAAGACAAGGAAGTATGAATCTAAAACTATGTGGCAACATTAGAGCTCTTGTCTTAAGCTTCGTACATTCCCATTTCTTTCATTAATTCATTCCTTTCTTTCTTTCTCTTCTTCTTCCTCTTCCTCTTCTTCTTTTTGTTTGTTCATTTGGAGGTTTTGAGTTTTTTGAGACAAGGTTTCTCTGTATAGTCCTGGCTATCCTGGAACTCACTCTGTAGACCAGGCTAGCCTCAAGCTCACAGGTCTGTCTCTACCTCCCCAGTGCAGGAATTAAAGTTCGCCAGGCCCAGATCACTGTCACATATTCTTGAGATGAGAATGTCTACTATACAAATCACCTGCTTCCTCAGTGTGTTAAGGGCCAGAGTGCTCTGGTGGCAGGATGTGTTTCTTTCTTGGAAGAGGGGCTTGACAATCGTTTTCATTATTGAAACCAAGCCTTGCACTGCTGGTCCTCTTGCTCCTCCTTCCAGCTGATGGCGTCACAAGCATGTCCCACGACATCAGGCTAATTCACGCTGGAAAACACAGGGCACCAAGGGACCATTTTAACAGCTGAGTGCCATCCCCAGACAAATCACCACTGTCCACAGATCCACCTTAGTGAACTACCAAGAAGCACCAATCACTGACTTTCCCATGCTGCCCAACTCCGTGCCTTTGAAAAACCATACATGGTCCAGACCCATGAAGCATTGTAACCAATTTTCTTACACTGTCGGTTATGACATTTCACAGAACCTGGTTTATTAATTCCCACATGTTGGAGAGACCTTTCTTGGGGAGACCTTTCTTCCTATTGTATGAATGTGTGTCTCTGAATTTTTTCAATTGTTAATTCTATACCCACAGAGAGCTAAGTGCTGGCAGGATTTGGGTATTGTCATTTCTTTTTTTTTCTTTTTTTTCTTTTTTTAAAATTATTTTTATTTCATGTGTATTAGTGTTTGAAGGCATCTGATTCCCTGGAACTAGAGTTGCAGACAGTTGTGAGCCGCCATGTGGGTGCTGGGAATTGAACTCGGAACCTCTGGAAGAGCAACCAGTGCTCCCAACCACTAGGCCATCTCTCCAGTCCCAGGGAATTATCACTTCTATGCCCATCATTGGGTTTTCTATCTGTAAATGCTTGTCCTTCCACACCTGCCCAAAACATGAAGGTCAGACAGCTCTCAATGCCTTAGGCAACCAAAGAGAAGGCCCAGGTGTTGGTTGTAATAAAGACAGCTGTGGCAGGAAATAAGTGTCGGATGCTCCAGGCAGGCAGAGGGACAGGAAAGTCATAAGCAGAGGCAGACCTGGGAGGGAACAGAAGAGAGACCAGACTGGAGCAGAGAGGTAAAGAGCTGAGACGTCAGGTTAAGTTAGAAGCTAGCTGAGAGACTGCCCCATCAAAAGGTCTAAAGCTTTAAACTTTATAGAAGTCTCATTTCTTATTTATTCTGCAAGTGGAACTGAAAAAGGCCTCCTCTACTTACACACCCCCAGCTTACAGAGCATCTGCCACTAATCCATACAAATCTGTGCCCACCGAAATGGACCCTGCACCCAGATAAGACGCCCAGTCACACCATTGTTGCTCTCCCCAACATTGGCATTTTGTGTACCCATAACTGACCCATGTGGGCCACCATAGTCCTAGGTCAGCATTCAACACAAGTCCTAAGTTTTTGTTTTTGTTTTTTTTTGTTTTTTTTTTTTTTTTTTCAGAGCTGAGGACCGAACCCAGGGCCTTGTGTTTGCTAGGCAAGCGCTCTACCACTGAGCTAAATCCCCAACCCCAAGTCCTAAGTTTTGACTGCTTCCATTCACTAAACATTCCTATTTACCCTGGATGGGCATCTTTAACCCCAAATCAATTGGCTTGAGGAACAGCTTCTCCCTGGTGTACGTTCTTCCCATCCTGAGGTCGGTATGCACACTTAGTCGCGACTTTGAGGTTGTCAGCCAGTACTCTGAAGCTTTCCAGTGGATGGGATTCTGGGCATTCCGTGCTTCTTTTATTTTTTGCAGGCATGATGGCTGTGCCTGCTTGGTGACCATTTGATGGGAGTTCAAAATTGTGATGTACGACAAATTCTTTGCTAGGCCAGGGGATTTGGCTATTGTAGGGCAAGAAAAGTAGTTACCCCTGAAACTCCAAACACAGCTACTTTAAAATGTAGGAACCAACTATTCTTTCTCCAGGAACAACACAGTGGCTCCAGCAGCCAAGAGGTTGCATCATATGTTTTTAGTTGTTGTTGTTTAAAAAGATTTATTTATTATATATGAGTACACTATCACTGTCTTCAGACGCACCAGAAGAGGGCACTGGATCCCATTACAGATGGTTGTGAGCCACCATGTGGTTGCTGGGACTTGAACTCAGGACCTCTGGAAGAACAGTCAGTGCTCCTAACCACTGAGCCATCGCTCCAGCCCAAATTGTTTGTTTGTTTGTTTGCTTGTTTTAATGCATTTGTTTTTGTTCATTTTAGGCAGGATATAGTATAACCCAAGCTGGCCTCGAACCCTTGATCTCTATGCTTCCATTTCCAAAGGGCTAGGATTACAGGTGTGTGCCCCCATATGTGTAATCCTAGTCCCAGGACGTCAAGCTGGCACAATAGTTTTAACTGCAAACTACATGAGACTCAGTGAAACCACCCAGTTTAAGCCCCAGGAAGAGTGACTGACTGCACACATTAAGGATACCCACTGGATGCATCATCTCAGAGGACTGGACACAGAAGCCAAGAAGTTACCATGTGCAAAGAAAGTGTGGAAACCTATCACCCCCATAGCTACTGTTGCTTAGCTATGAGGAAATGCAAAGGAGGGTAGCATCGATGGAACTGATCAAAAAGAGGTTCTTCCCTTCATAGGTTAAAAAATATCAAGGCCGGCTGGAGAGATGGCTCAGTGGTTAAGAGCACTGACTGCTCTCCCAGAGGTCCTGAGTTCAAATCCCAGCAACCACATGGTGGCTCACAACTATCTGCAATGAGGTCTGATGCCCTCTTCTGGTGTGTCTGAGGACAGAGACAGTGTACTTATATATAATAAATAAAACAAATCTTTAAAAAATAATATATCAAGGCAGATCAAGTTCATGAGTGACAAAGCCAGGGACAGTTAAGGCTGGAGACCGACAGGAGCACCCACTCCCAATTGCAACATCGATCCTGTACATTGTGCAAAGCTGGTGAACCTGGCCTGAGTGCACCTGGCTCAGCTCCCAAGACTGCCCACAAGTTACTTCTTTCCTCCGTTGTTGTCCAGGTCTCCTGTCTGGTTAGATGGTGTCCTGAGGGAAGGCAGAGAAGAGGATAATGAGCACCACGTCCTTCTCTTTCTTTCCTTGAAGCGGAGGACCAGGCTTGCTACACAGCCCTGGCTCGCCTGCTAGGTCACCCAGACGACTCTCAAACTTGTGGCAATCCTTCTGCTTTAGCCTCTGAAGCGCAGGGCTTACAGAGCTGAGCCAACCTTGAATATAGACTCTCGGAACACTCAAATACGAGAGAGTCTTCTTTTTTGTGGGGATGTGGTGGGAGCGGGCAGCGAGGGGTGAGATGTAGGGGCGGCTGTTACTCGGGCTTGGCTTTTACAGCTGTCAACAATGGTAGCCCCTGGAGGCTGGTGTGAGCCTCTTTTCTGAAGGACATGGTATGAGGAGAGCAACAACACAGCTGGAGCAAGGAAGCAAACACCACAGAGGTACCGTTTTTCCTTTATTATGAACAGTTTAGATAGACGGAGAAGCACTGGCTATGTTTGCTTATTTTTAAATGCCCCCCCCCTTTGCATCTGTTGGGGTGACCTTCCTCCAACTGTATGAAGGTGTCTCTCTCTGTATTTTTTTTAAAGATATTTATAGGGCTTTTTTTTTTTTTTTTTTTTTTTGGTTCTTTTTTTCGGAGCTGGGGACCGAACCCAGGGCCTTGCGCTTCCTAGGCAAGTGCTCTACCACTGAGCTAAATCCCCAACCCAAAGATATTTATTATATATAAGTACACTGTAGCTGTCCTCAGACACACCAGAAGAGGGCATCAGATCTCATTACAGATGTTGTGAGCCACCATGTGGTTGCTGGGAATTGAACTCAGGACCTCTGGAAGAGCAGTCGGTGCTCTTAATCACTGAGCCATCTCTCCAGCCCCGTCTGTATTTTCAATTGTTAATTCTCTACCAGCAGAGAGCTAAGTGCTGGTGGGATTTTGGTATTGTCATTTCTATGGCCCAACACTGGGTTTTCTATTTTGTAAAATGTGAGTCTAAGGCCAACTTATACTACACAAGATCCCACTTCAAAGTAAAATAATGTTGTGCCTATTACAGGAAATAGATTTGAAGACAGTAATAACGGACACTAGAAAAGCCATGAAAACTGTACAGTAATAATCAACATTAAAGACGGAGAAAGGAACATACATTCCAGAAATATCTAGGAGATGGGTTTACAGGACTTGGTGATTGCCTGGATTGGGTGGTAAGAGTGATTCCCCAATGTGAATTCTCTGGTGATGAGCGAGATGTGCGTGTTGCCTGAAGGTTTTCTTGCATTCTTTACATTCGTAGGGTCTCTCTTCCGTATGGATTCTCTGATGTTGGACAAGGGATCCACAGTAACTGAAGGCCTTCCCACAAACGTTGCATTCATAGGGCTTCTCCCCGGTGTGAACCCTCTGGTGCTGAGTGAGGGATGAGTCGTTGCTAAAGGCCTTCCCACATTTACTGCATTCGTAGGGCTTCTCCCCAGTGTGAACTCTCTGAGGCTGAGTGAGGTAGGCAATCTGGCTGAAGGCCTTCCTACATTCCTGGCACTTATACGGTTTCTCTCCGGTATGAATTCTCTCATGTTGAGCAAGGTGGGAATTTTGGCTGAAAGCCTTCCCGCATTCCTTACATTCATAGGGTCTCTCCCCTGTATGGATTCTCTGATGCACAGTAAGGTATGCACGAAGGCTAAATGCTTTCCCACAGACCCTGCACTCATAAGGTTTCTCTCCGCTGTGAATCCTCTGGTGTTGAGTAATGGATGACCTATTGCTAAAGGCCTTCCCACACTCCACACACTCGTAGGGCTTCTCCCCGGTGTGAGCTCTCTGATGCTGAGCCAGGTAGGCGAACTGGCTGAAGGCCTTCCTGCACACCTTACACCCATAAGGCTTTTCTCCAGTGTGAACTCGCAGGTGCTGAACGAGATGTGCGTTCTGGCTGAAGGCCTTCCCACACTCCTGACACTCGTAGGGTTTCTCTCCCGTGTGAATCCTGTGGTGCTGGACAAGGTTGGATCTCTGGCTGAAGGCTTTCCCACACTCTATACACGCATAGGGCTTCTCTCCAGTGTGGATTCTCTGATGGAGAGCAAGGGATGAGCTCTGGCTAAAAACCTTCTCACAACCGTTACATTTCAGCCGTTTCTTCTCTGTGCAGACGCTCTTGGGCTTGAGAGGCTTTGGGCTGTTTTTCAAGCTTTTCTGGAATGTGCCTTCTTCATGTGCCGTGTTCTCTGCTGGGCTCGTCGGTCGTGTATGAAGCAGTGTGTTCTGGTGGAAACTTCCCCAAGATCTCTTATCAATGAACGCTTCAACAGCAATGGTCTCTTCCTCCAGACAAACCTTTAAATTCCCGTATTGCCTCTTGAAATGATGACCCTGGCTCCATTCTCCCACCAAACTGGGATACTCCAGGCCAAGACTTCTAAGTTCTTCTATTATCTTTCTGGATGATTCCTCTTCATAGAGTTCCTGCTTTGGGATTAACTCTTCAGTCTCATACACAGGCTCCCAGCCTAAAAGTAATAATAAAAAGTGTCTTCTTCATGGCCATGAGAGTCTGTCTGCGAACTTAGTACCAAACAAAACCCCATGGAACATTGACTTTCAAAGCTCTGAAGAGTATAACAAACTGAATGTCAGTCATGAGGTCACGTGAGGAGTGATTAGAACTTTATGGAAACCAGTAAGGGGTGTCACAGGCGAGAGGAACTATGGCTATGACCGGACTTGGCTGTGAGTATAACTGAATAGTCTGTATTCCCATAACCACTTCATTCAAGAACATTCACTGAAAAATAACTATCGAATATTGGACGTTCTTGTGGATGCTTTTAGTATCAGGAGACAATGACCGCCTGCCTTCATTGATCTTATTTTCTTAGAGGAGACAAAAGCAAGTAAGAAAGTGCTATTGCATGTCAGAAGGTACTAATGCTGTAGAAAAGGGAATGGACGGGCAGTCATGTATCTGAACACAGAGGTCCTCAAGGTCCTAACACAGCATTGGTGATTTATTTACTTATTGTACATTTTGTTTTGTTATAAATTGTATTTCTACAGAATGATCAAGAGATTTAAACTTCATATACTGAATGGAGAGATGGCTCAAGTGATTAAGAGAATTTACGGTTCTTTCAGAGAATCCAAGACTGGTTCCAAGTATCCAGGATTACTACTGGTCCACTTCCAGGGGATGCAGTATCTCTGGCCTCCTCCAGCACTTGAACACATGTACACCACACACACACACACACACACACACACACACACACATACACACACACATAGACACACACTCCATTGTGGTGGTTTGGATAAGAATGGCTCCCACAGGTTCATATATTTGAATGCTTGGTTCCTAGTTTATGGAACTGTTTGGGAAGGATTAGGAGGTGTGCTCTTGTTTGAAGAAGTATATCACTAGAGGTGGACTTTAATGTTTCAAAAGCCCATACTGCTATCCCCAGTTAGTGCTCTCTTGTGCTCTCTCTCTCTCTCTCTCTCTCTCTCTCTCTCTCTCTCTCTCTCTCTCTCTCCTCTCTCTTTCTGTGCCTGGTGTGAATCAGATGTAATTTTTTAGATATTTCTCCCGCATAGATGTCTGTCTGTCTGCTGCCTTTATCCCCGTCAAAATGGCGATGGACTTCCCCTTTGAAACTGTAAGCCCTCAATAAACCGTTTCTTCCCTCTATAAGTTGTCATGGTGTCTCTTCACAGCAATAGTAAAGGAATTAAAATAAAAACTACAAAAGAACAGCAGACAAGGACAGGACAAAACGGGCCTGAGATATGCCCAGACAAGCCTAAAAACAAGGTCATGAGATTGTTCCAGGAACTAGCTAGCCACTGCCAAACTCCCTGCTCTACAAATAGAGATAAGACGCTCTCCTACATTATGAACATTCCAGCCCACACGTACTGCTTGCTGATATGACCTTGTACCCATTTCCCTTGCTGATGTATGAATTAGCCAATCAAGTATAACCACGCCGAATCCCCTTGCCTTCCCCTATAAAAATCCTTGAATTTCGAGTCTTGGGGTTGACTCCTCTGTCTCCTGTGTGAGATATGAGCCGTCCCAGAGCTCTGATAATAAACTGCCTCGTGTGCTTTACCTCAAGAGCCGGTCTCTCGCGTTTCTTGGGGGAGTACAATCCCGCGACTGGAGTGGGGTCTCCCGAGAGGGGGTCCTACAATAGAAAAGTGACTAAGACACACACACACACACACACACACACACACACAAAGTTCAAAAATAAAGTAATTTCTTCCAAACTCCATATATGTGACAATGGTTGTTTACGTGAGTGATCTGTTTAACAGTAACACACTAAGTTTAATTCAGCATCGTTTACTACAACAGTTGCCCGTGAAAATTTCCTCTCAGACCCTGGCTAAGAAAGTTTGGGATATGGGGTTGGGAGAGGTATTTACAACAACAAAGCAGTCCTTCGTTCCTCCTCAGGGTTTCCTAGGTCACCACACCGTTAGCTTGACCACTTTGTTCCTCCGTTGTTCGTCAGCTGCTCACCTTGGCTTTCCTTAAAAACTGTCCATCTTCCTGCTACCCAGAATTCTGTCTGTCTCTGGGTTTCCAGCACGGCACACTTTCTCTTCACACATGCGGTCTGTAGCTGTCTCTGCTGCTAGCCTACCAACAGCGTGGTTTTCTGTACACACATGTAACACACGTGTGGTACCTTGGGGTGAGGAGACAGGAAGGAGCGGTGTGGGAGGTGCTAGTTAGTAACGCTGGTATTGATTGGAGGAGCAGAAGAGGATGGACTGACTGACAGAAAGACCAGGCATTTGTGAATACACTGCCAACACTAACAGGAGAGAACAGCGCTGAGTTCACAGCATACAAGGTTCAAGGTACTTCAGGAGAATTATTCCAGGTATGACAAAATGGAGATTAGGCAACTTTTCTAGGATTTCACTACATGAAAGGGTCAGGATTTGAGCCTGGATTCTGTTGCCTCTCGGTGTGGGCCTGGAGTTCATCAAATCAGGGAAAGAGTATTTTATAAACTGGAATGGAACTGCGGACCTGAGAAAGAGCAGGAGTCAGACAATGGTGAAGTGAGTTATGGGACCAAGGGGCAGAGCATGGCGAGAGAGGAGTAAGGTGTTCGAGGGGATTGCGACCTTGAAGGCCCAGTTTCTTTCAGGCCCACGACATTTGGGAACACGCCACACAAAAGAACGGAGACTCATTGTCTTGAGTCAGGTTGATCAGTCACATCAGAGGTCCTGTCCATTTCCTCTGCACTCACCCGTGGACAAACTGCCCATCAGCTCTGTCCGCACTCTCCATGGCTCTTTCCCTTGTTCCAACAGGAATATTACACTTGGCTTAGAAAAGCAAAGGCCTGTAAATGTGAAAAGAAATGACGTAGTTACACTGAAGGCAGCCCACATCTTGCATCTGGTATCAACGACATGGCAGGGCAGGCCCCACACCCAGGGGTAGTTGACCAGCATGAAAAACATGAAATAATGCAATTTATACTACAAAATGTAGTTTTGTTTCATTTTGGTTTTTTTTTTTTTGTCTTATTGAGCTTTTTTTTTTAAAAGGTATTATTTATTTATTTTACGTATGTGAGTATGCTGTAACAGTCTTCAAACACAGCAGAAGAGGACATCGGATCCCATCCCAGATGGTTGTGAGCCACCATGTGGTTGCTGGGATTTGAACTCAGGACCTCTGGGAGAGCAGTCCTTGCTCTTAACTGCTGAGCCATCTCTCCAGCCCATCTTATTGATCTTTTGGCTGTTTGGTTTGATTTTTGTTTTTGTTGTTCTGTTTGTTTTGTTGTTGTTCTTAGTTTCTTGATTTTTTTTGTTTTTTTTTGAAAGAGAGAAAAAGTATAAAGTTGATTGGGTATTGAAGAGGGAAGAGTCTCTGGTAGGAGCTGAGGGACGGGAAAACATGATCAAAGTATATTATATGGGAAAAAAATAATAAAATAATATCTGGGGCTGAAGAAATGGCTCAGCCAGAAAGGCACCCATGCAAAAAGCATGGGGGTGTACACCTGGAATCACAGTTATGAGAGACAGAGACAAGCAGACCCTTGGAACTCACTGCCCAGCCAGCCTAGAAAACCAGTGAGGTCCAGGTTCAGTGAGACATCCTGTCTCAAAAAACACAGGACTGGGGCTGGAGAGATGGCACAGGGGTTAAGAGCACTGACTGCTCTTCCAGAGGTCCTGAGTTCAATTCCCAGCAACCACATGGTGGCTCATAGCCATCTGTAATGGGATCAGATGCCCTCTTCTGATGTGTCTGATGACAGTGACAGTGTACTCACATACATGAAATAAATAAACCTTTAAAAAAAAACCCAAAAAACAGCAAAACGGTAGGGCTGGTGAGATGGGCCACAAGATAGGCACTTGCTGACAAAGCAGGATGCCGAGTTTGGTCACCAGGACACCTGTGGTAGAGAGATCTGACTCTGAGGGACTGTCTTCTGACTGCCACAAGCCCCTGCCGACACACAGTAAATAAATGTGTAGAAACTGCTCCTATCCAAAACCAATGAAACACAACACCAGAGATTATGAAACATTTGGTCAAGGCCAACGATAGGCCCACTACCGCCACCTCCATGATTTTGCATCACGGTATACACTCACCCAAACTATGCCTATGCTACCAAAATATTCACAGTGACAGTCACAAACTCCCTTATGAATAAAGTCCCACTTGGCAAGGGGAAGACATCTTCACTGTCTTACTTGTGGTTACTATTGCTGTAAGGAAGCACCATGACCCAAGCAACTTGGGGAGTGTGGTGGTTTGAATAAGAATGCCCCCCCCAGGCTTATATATTGAATGCTTGGTCATCTAGGAGTGGCACTACTTGAGGGGGATTAGGAAGTGTGGCCTTGTGGGAGGAAGTGTGTCACCTGGGGATGGGCTTTGGGGTTTCAAAAGCTCAAGCCAGGCCTAGTGCGTCTCTTCTTTCCTACCACCTATGGGTTCAGATATAGAACTCTCAACTTCTCCAGCACCATGTCTGCCTGTGTGCCCTGTGATGGCAATGGACTGAACCTGTGGAACTGTAAGCCAGGCCCAATTAAATGCTTTCCTTTATAAGCATTCCTGGGGTCCTGGGGTCTCTTCACAGCAGTAGGATATTGGCTAAGACAGGGAGAAAAAGGGTTTTTTTGGCTTATGCTTCAACAGTGTCGTCTATCCTGAAGGAAGTCAGGTCAGGAGTTCAAACAGGGTGAGAACCTGGAGGCAGGAGCTGATGCAGAGGCCATGGACGGGTGCTGCTTACTGGCTTGCTCCCCATGGCTTCCTCAGTCTGCTTTCTTATAGAACCTAAGCTCATCCGTAATGGGCTGGGTCCTCCTCCATCAGTCAGTAATTAAGAAAATATCCTACAGGCTGGCCTGCTGCCCAATCGTATTCTTCGCTGAGGCTCCCTCCTCTCAGATGACTTTAGCTTGCGTCTGGTTGACATAAAACTGTCCAGCACACTCACCCAGAGACACCAACATCACATGACTGTACAAAGGCCTCTGAGAAGGATTCAGGCAATCCCGTTCCTCTTGGGAGAAGTCTATTGCCACATCCCTGAAGGTCACCATCTCCTGAAGTAAGAGAAAGAAAAGGAACTAACCTCCCCACCCACCATGTTCACCCCATCTACTCAGCACCAGGCATTAAATACTTCACTCCTCAAGCATCAGCCTTAACAATCATTCTTCTATCCAATTAGGAATATGAAGGTGCTCCCTGATACCACAGCCCCAAATATGTCAGCCATTTTCCTTCTCAGGGTCTCTGTATTTCTCAGATCATTCTGATTTATTTTTATTTATATGAGTACACTGTCGCTGTCTTCAGACACACCAGAAAAGGGCATCAGATCCCATTACAGATGGTTGTGAGCCACCATTTGGTTGCTGGGATTTGAACTCAGGATCTCTGGAAGAGCAGTCAGAGTTCTTAACCACTGAACCTTCTCTCCAGCCCCTCTCAGATCATTCTGAATAGCACTCCTACCTCAATTCCCTACTGGTCTGGCTGTCCTTGCTGTATGTATGCATGTATGTATGCATGTATGTATGCACATATGTATGTTCAAGTGCGCTGCGTACCCACTGATACAAAAGTACTGGCACTCATATGGCATTCAGATACTCACTGGACAATCTGGAATGAATGAATGAATGAATGAATGAATGAATGCAGAAGGGTTGAAACATTTCAAGAAGATCAAGGGATGAAATGACCCATTGTTACTTGGCAGTTTGGCTCTGGAAATTGTGCTAAACTGGACAGAGCCAATTGTCTTTGTGTACAGAAACGGAAGCTTCATTCCTAATTTTGCTTCTGCCTATAGGGGGCAGGGCAGAGTTCTTAACGATCTGGAGCTAAGCTACGATTCAGTTGCGCTCCAGGTTTCTTTATGTGAAAAACACAAAACAACAACAGCAACAGCAACAGCAACAGCAGCAGCAGCAGCAACAGCAACAGCAACAGCAACAACAACAACAACAACAACAACAACAACAACAACAACAACAGGCCATAGATACTTTTCCATTCTTTTTTTGTGATTTATTTTTAATTGTGCCTGTGTGGACATGAGTGCAGGTTCCTGTGGAGGCCAGAAGGGGGTCCCAGAAATCCCCTAGAGTTGGAGTACTGGCAGTTGTGAGCGCCTGACATAGCAACTGCCTGACATAGCAACGGGAAATCTCTGCAAGAGCAATCCCTCTAGCCCTCACCCTCTCGCTAGTCTGTACGATCAACAGAAAATAACCACAGGGTTGGCTGCAGGCAGCTCGGTGGCAAGAGCGTTTGCCCCTCATGCCCAAGGCCCTGGGTTTGATTGCCAGTGTTGTATTTCATTTTAAAAGGCTTAAATCCCAAATTCACAGTCCATTTGTCCCCTAACACATGATGATAATGTGCTTAGCCTCTCCGGACGTAGAGTCAACCAACTGTGATGACAGTGTTGCAGGCAGCTGGGCATGGAATACGGCAGGAGAATTTCAAGTTTAAGAAGCCTAACGCTGTCGGAGAGGGGATGAAGCAGACTGAAAGCCGGGAGAATGGAAGCAGAGAGCCAAGTCAGGAGACTATACCCACAATGCACATGGGAGATGACAGTTCAAAATGGAAAAGAGGGGGCTGGAGAGATGGCTCAGTGGTTAAGAGCACTGACTGCTCTTCCAGATGTCCTGAGTTCAAATCCCAGCAACCACATGGTGGCTCACAACCATCTGTAAAGGCATCCTTCTTCCGGTATGTGTCTGAAGACAGCAATAGTGTACTCATACATTAAATAAACAAATTTGTTTTTAAAAAGCAGAACAAGGGTTGGGAGCCAGTGGTAGAGCGCTTGCCAGCAAGCATAAGGCCCTGAGTTGGTCCCCAGCTCCAAAAAAAAAAAAAAAAAAAAAAAAAGCAGAACAAATGGAAAAGAAGTGGTGTCTTCAGTGGAAAGTAGTCCGATTCTAGCTCTGTTGGCAGGACGAACGGACTCATCCCCCCAGTGGAAAGGTAGCCTGAGCAATGGAGACAAGGGAGTCTGTAAGAGCTCCTTAGCTCGGGGTTGGGGATTTAGCTCAGTGGTAGAGCGCTTGCCTAGCAAGCGCAAGGCCCTGGGTTCGGTCCCCAGCTCTGAAAAAAAAAAAGAATTGAAAAAAAAAAAGAGCCCTTTAGTCCTGCCCTGAGCCATTCAGTTCATTCTTCAAGAGCGTAGAGAGACCACATGTGAGGCCAGATCACATCACCTCTCACTGGGGAATCTGTATTCGATGGAAGACATTTATCTTTGAGATGGATGCAGCCACATGAAAGTGTCCAGCTGGTTGGATGTGAGAGTCACGCCCAGGAGTAGGAGCTGGACCTTCAATGCCAGAGCTCAAGAGGCAGAGTGGTACTTTTTGAATTCAAGGCCTATATGGTCTAAGTAAGATCCTGTATGGGTGTGTGTGTGTGTGTGTGTGTGTGTGTGTGTGTGTGTGTGTGAAAAATGTTTAGGCACAGAGAGTATTTTTAAAACACTAGACAAGATGAAATTATAAAACAGCCATGGATAAAAAGTGAGGGTCCCAGAACTAAATCTTGTGGTTCCCAGTGTTAACGGGTTCTTAAAATTTGTTCATGCTTGAATGATGTTTGCCAAGTATCTAGAATTAAGCTGGCCTTTATCTTAAATAAGGGGGAAATAGCATGCCAGGAAGAGGGCATAGTATGTGGTAAGACCGTATATCACAAACGGGTTAGGAAAGATGGCCCAGTGGTTAAGAGCACTGACTGTTCTCCCAGAGTTCAATTCCCAGCAACCACATAGTGGCTCACATCCATCTGTAACAGGATCTGATGCTCTCTTCTGGTCTGTCTGAAGACAGCTACACAGTGTACTTGTATATAATAACTAAATCTTTAAAACAACCCCACAAATGTATATAAGGTTGGGGAGGTGGGTCATAGTTGCTATGCTCTTGCAGAGAATCCAAATTCAGTTTCCAGTTTTCAGGTCAGGTGGCTCACAAGTGCCTGAAACTTCAGCACCAGAGGAACTGACCTGTGTGGGCAGTGGCACACAGGTGGCATACACTCACACAGATAAACACACATATACTTTAAAAAAACCTTTTGATAAAGACAAAAATTTACAAATTGTATTTAAAAAAATTTAAGGTAGTGAGCTGACTGAATGACTTTCACACAGAACGAGAGAACTTAAGATAAAGTCAATCGAGACAGCCAGGAATGTATATAAACCATTGGATTACCCTGAGTGAATAGGAATCCCAGCGGAGAGCTTTTGGAAGCCACATGCTGGATTCCCAAAATCATTTCAGCAGCAGGGAAGTTGATGTCAGCTCACTCTGAAATGTGGGAAAGCAATTAAAGGAGAGAGAATACACCAGCTCACCTGGTACACGGTTTTTAAGAAGTCTGGCCGCCATTTTTCCTCTCAACTCTTCCTAAGTAAGGCAATCCCAGCTGAGATGGGAAAAGAACACGACAAACTAGGCGTTCTCTCAGCATCCACATCACCTACCATTTTATGTTTCTTCCTACGGCCGCAACCTTCCCTTCAGTAAAGAGAGCAAGATGGAGACGTAGCGATTTGTTTGCACACGATATAATCCATGCCTAAATTCATTTCCAATTTATTACTTGGGCAGCAAATTTACACAGCTTACAGATAAAGAGACGCGTCGTTGTTTAGATAAAGATACACCTTGAATAAATAAGTCACTAAGATTAAATAAGCGTTAACCATCCTCTCCAATAGAAGAGTGATTAAGAAACTCGGTAGCATACTGTCACCACTTAGCTAGCCTGAAAAAATACTGGGTGACAAGTTTCAGGACCCTCACAGTCTGAAAGATATTGCCAGCCACTGTCACACACATGTTAAAGGCCATGGGTGTACACGGTATCAGATTTCAATCCTCTCCTACACCTCCAAGTCTCGGACGCTCTGGTGCCATAGGCTGGTATCCCTAACAACGGTCTCACATCTTAGTCACAAAGAGGCTCCACGACCGTGCACAAGGGGGAAAGAGAAAGGGACCAGGCTTAGTTCACATCGGGTGACAGTCTCATAGAACTGTACTAACTACTCTCTTAATCCCAGGGACTCCCAGAGGGCCTAAAGATCAGAGTCCCGGAGACACGCTGGCCACTCCCTACTGGCAGAAGGAACTGCAGAAAGATCTCGCCTCTTCCCTGAAGCCTCTGGAATCTCCTCCACTCAGGCTGCCACACCCACTGCCCTTAAATTGGAATCTAGCCTCGGGGTAGGAAGGGGTGGGGGCGGGAAAGAAGCTCCTCTGTTGCCAGGGTTCTCCGAGGACACAAAGGGGCGACGGCCCAGCTTTCGCTGGTGCCATTGGGAAATGTAGTCCAGACAGAAGGGACCATAACACCGTGGAGTTCAGCTGGACTGACAAGTCCCTGTCCCAAAGTCTCTTCTCACCGCCAAGCCACATATATGTAGATACATACACACACGCACACCCGCCCGCACGCACTCACGCGTGTGCGCAGAACACCCTGGGAGTAAGAGAGTAGTTAATACAGTTCTACGAGACTGTCACCCGATGTGAACTATGCCTGGTCCCTTTCTCTTTCCCCCTTGTGCACGGACGTGGAGCCTCTTTGTGACTAAGATGTGAGACCGTTGTTAGGGATGCCAGCCTATGCACATAAAATAAACTGAAAATATATTTATTTTTACTTTTGCCTGCATCTATGTATGCATAGGTACCATGAGTATGCCTGGTTGCCAGGAAAGGCCAGAGGAGGTTCCCAGAGTGTTCTTAATTGCTGAGCTTTTTCTCTAGTCCCTCCATAGATCTTTATGCAGGATGGAACCCAGGTCATCAAGCATGCCAGGCAAGCACTCTGCCACCCAGCCAAGTCCTCCGTATCGTCTTCATCTGACTCATACTTCATTAAAGCACATAGCATTTTTCTTCAGGAAAAATTTCTCGATTTGAGAATAATACTTAACTCTCTTTGTCTTTTGGTGTGTCTGTGTCCACACATTTCTCTGAGTGTAACTGGAAAACGTGATGTGTTGGGTTAGGCAAACATTTCTGGAATCACGTGTGAGTGACTGTGCTTACAGTATGTATGATATTCATGATGTTTAAATGTGCGGTGGTAGGAACGGATTTGTAGAGTCGGACAGATGTAGAAAGACTAGAATAACGGATACGTGTTTGTGTATGGAATTCTTCTCTGTGGTGGCTGATTAGGAGCCAACACTGTATGGGAGAAGGTATCTGTGGTGCTGGGACAGACAGCAAATAAAAGTTAAGATGGGGTGGTGGTGGGGTTGGGGATTTAGCTCAGTGGTAGAGCACTTGCCTAGCAAGCGCAAGGCCCTGGGTTCAGTCCCCAGCTCCGGAAAAAAAAAAAAAAGGGGGTGGGGGATTTGGCCCAGGGGTAGACCCCCCCCCAGGAAAGGGCAGGGCCCGGGGTTCGGCCCCAGCCCCGGGAAAAAAAAAAAAAAAAAAAAAAATTGCCTTTTTTCTTTTATTTATTATATATAGTAAACAGTACACCAGAAGATGGCATCAGATCTCTTTTACAGAGCCACCATGTGGTTGTTGGGAAAATCAGGACCTCTGGAAAAGACAGATTGAGCCATCCTCCACAGCTATGAAATAAAATAATGTTGTAAGGGAAACGTGCACTATACTATCTAAAATGGAGAGATTTAGTCAAACTTGTTGCCTTGAAAGCTCCCCTCTTAAGGAGTGGGTGATTATGGGATGTTTTTCTTCTCCTGTGTACTGATCAGGTACTACAGGTCAAAATACATGAAGCAGAAATAAACCTTAAAAAAAAACAAAACAAGAGCAGGTTAAGCACTCTGGTCCCCAGTCCTCGAAAAAAAAAAAAAAAAAAAAAAAAAAAACCAATTGGCTAAACAGTATTATCCCAATGCCCACAAGGAAACTATTGAAATAATCAAATAAATGAAAACGTGGATCCAGCTAATACAAAGCAAAGATTGGCAATCAATGCCCCACTAAGGACTGAAATATTGAAAACTCCAGCTAATAAGACAAAAAGCTAATTTAAAAACGAGCCAAGATTTTTATAGTTTCTCCAAAGATGTAATATCTAGTAAGGAACTGCAAAGTCTCCCAATATCATTTGTAATTAGATTATTAGATAATGAACGATGCGAGGAGTAAAGGGAAGGACAGACGGAGAACGGCTAACTGGTACAAGGGTCTAGCTGACTAGTAAATGGCTCCGTTTCCTTGGGATCTAGTTAGTATGCAGACATTGCCCAGGAATCGTGTTTACAATCCTAGGTCATCAGTAACACCAACGGTCAGAACAAGGAGGCTGCGAAGTACAGACAAAGGCATGTTTCTGACAAAACTGGAGGATAGCAATGAAACGCTGTTGAGAACATATAACCATGGTCACAAACGTGGTTGCAAATTCAGTCTTAAACGTCGCTGACTCTCAAGGTCTCTAAACTCCATAAACTCCACACCCTGACCCCATAGTCTCGTTCTCTCATACATATGTATTCGTATTAACTCCTCTTTCTGTCTGCTACCAAGAAGTTTGTGATTTCGGAGGACCATCCCCACCATAAATAGGTAAACAATCGCCGGGAACAGCCCTGATCCAAGGGAACTAAGCAAACTCAGTCATGCTTCCCTCCCATATCAGACTTCTTAACCCTGAGATTCTCAGAACCAAGAGCCAGTTTTTCCTTTGGGTGAGCACAGGTCTCGGGCTGCGAAGGACTCTGGGAAATGTAGTCCAGAGCAAGAAAGCAGCGGATCCTTTCGGATTCTTCTCAGTTGCAAGTTGCACCCCCAGGCTGTGATTGCCAGGCCGCGGGGAAGCCGCTGCTACAGAACCCGCCCAAGCCTAAGCTGATCCCCCTGCCGCAGCGCCGCACCCCTACCCGAGCTGTTGCCACTCTCCCGGCTCGCACACAGAAGGCCAGACCTGCCCGGCGAGCCGCGGGGCCCTCTGGGAAGTGCTACCCTGCGTCTAACGGACCCAGGTTTGTGCAGCTTCTCCCCCAGCCTAGCAGTGCTGGGCGGTAGCCTGGGGGCTGTGCGCCTTGGGCGGCGCTGGGTTGTGGGATCGCGGCCGGTGGCCGGGCTCCGCGGTGAGTCCCCGGAAGCCGTGAGCCCGGAGGCCAGAACTCTTTGTGCTGGGTGGGAGCCCGGGCCCTGAAGAGCCAGCACGGGTGTGGATGGAGGACGGGATGCCGGGGGTTTGCAGCGGCCGTGATGCGACTGTAATTTGCTCGTCATCTTTTATGTCCCTTTACGAACATGGGTACACAAGTGATGACTGAGATAATGAATGGATGAATTAATGAAAAACTCTGTGAGTGGAAGTTAAGCGGGTAGGATTGTGCGTGGAGATGTGTGAAGACCGCGTTTGAACGAGTGCTACTTTTAGCCGTTTATAATAATTGAAAATATTTTTATATGAAACATCAGTATCCCCAGCACTTGACTATTTTCGTATTGACAAGCTGTCTTGTGTACCTGACAGGCGAAGTTCCTTTGCCTTGCTGTCCCAATTCCTTTCCCCAAATAGCAAGATACAGAAAAGCACAAAAACGAAAAATTATTCAGTTCTACTAGTCATGCAGCTCCTGACAAATTTACTTCTTTACACTTGTTTGAGTGTGAACACATGCATTTATGTGCTCATATAAAGAACATGGTTGCTTAAAAGAGCAGTAACAACATTTATTCTGTTCTGAAACTTACGGCTCCTATTTAACAATTGATATTAACATATCGACATCAATAATTGCAAATGTATGTTCTAAACGCGCGCGCGCGCGCACACACACACACACACACACACACACACGCACACACATGCACATATATATGTCTCCTGAATAATTTCTGTCTTCAACCTCTTGAAGCTGTAAACTAAGTACATGAAGAGCGATTTGACCCGGTTTCCCCCCCCTCCCACCTTTCCTGGTTTCCCCACTCCCTGCAGGTAGACTTTTAGAAGTGGAATTGATATGGTAACAGGCATATCCCTATTAAAACCTCCCAAAATCTGAACTCTTGTTCCCCATGTGAGGTTCTAGCATCCTACAATATTACTGAAATAATCAATGCGTGTCTATTGATATTTCAGTAATATTGGAATAGAGATACACCCTAGATAGCAAGGGATACTGTAACAGTAATCTTTACCTTCATAGTTATAAAATAAAATTTAGGTTTGCAGTGAGAGACCAAATCTTTTGGGTTCAGACTCTCCATCTTAGAGAACCTGACCTGAGGTTGAACTTCAAGTTAACTAACAGGCCAGTACCTAGCACCAGTTTCCAGGTTACCCCCTAACAAGACCTACATCTAGCACCAGTTTCCAGGTCATTCCCCAACAAATCTGCACTCCCAGGTTACAAGCCTGCCCCTGACTTGTCACTTCTTAACAACCACCAGTTTGTTGGGGGCTGGAGAGATGGCTCAGTGCCACCTTAAGAGCCATAATCAGGGTTGGGGATTTAGCTCAGTGGTAGAGCGCTTGCCTAGTAAGTGCAAGGCCCTGGATTCGGTCCCCAGCTCAAAAAAAAAAAAAAAAAAAAAAAAAAGAGCCATAATCAGATGTGTACCAGGCTAGATACCCCCTTTTTGCCTCTATAAATGTTTGCCTGAAACATTTCTTCCTGCTGTGTCAGGGGTGGCAGGGAGCTCAAGCTGGAGACCCTAGTGTGATTGCATTGGACTCAGCTCCTTGGTGGTCTTTTGTGGGGGTTCACGAAGGTCTCATGGCACAACAGCAGAACTTGTTACCAAAATCAAGCATTTCAGTAAAGATCTCTTTGGTGATTTGTTTTCTAAGGGAGTGTTCTGTTTTCAGGGTTCGGTGTCAGAATTCTTCCTGCGCTGAGGAACCCTTTTAGAAGCTCGGTATTTATTGAACGTTGGACGGATATCCGGCAGTTGTTGGTGCGCGGGATCCTGCCGCGAACAGAGGAATCGGCCCCCTCTCCCTCGGCTATCAGGATGCCGACGTTGCTGTGGAGTAGATAATAAAGTGAGTGAACATGAACCGTATCAAATGTTGAAAGATGCTAAGACAAAAAGGCAAAAGAGGAGGCTGTTTAGAATTAGAGATGGGAAATAGAGTCTGGACGGAGGGCCAGGGAAGGCAGAAAAGGGTCGATAAGGTGACAGGAGGAACGGAGTGAGGGATGCATATGACCGAGGAAGGGTTATTCCATAGAGGGAGGATGCAGCTCTTAAGGTTCCGACGTCTTCATGCCTGCTCCGATGAAAACACTGGCAGTGACTGAAACAGCAGGAAGGAAGGAAAGATCAGTAGAGGGGGAGAGCAGAGGAAGTGGGACTTTATAGACCACGGTACCTTGAATGAGATGGGAGGTATTTTGAACATGTGAATAATAATATATCCGCTTAGTGGCAACTGGCAACTTTCGCTGCTCTCCGGTGACAGCTGGAAAAGGAATGAAGAAGGGGCAGGGGCAGGGGCAGAATGAGGGAGGGAGCAGGAAGACCAATTAGGAGAGCCTCGGAATAGGGGAAACATGTTGGAGATCCAGACCAGCAGTAACGACTGACGGGCGGTACACTGGACACAGAGTAAAACAGAGCTGCGGCGGGTGGCTGCAAGAACGGAGCCAGCACGGGACTGTGACAAGCTGGCACAGAGTTTATTTATATACTGCACATGTACGTTAAGAATTTGATTCTGGGGGTTGGGGAGACCAGTGGTAGGGACTGTGACAAGCCCTGGGTTCGGTCCCAGCTAAAAAAAAAAAAAAAAAAAAAAAAAAAGAATTTGAGTTTGTTATTTATAGTCTTTGGTTGTCCACATGTAGACGTTAAGAGATTTGATTCTGGGATTAAAGGCGTGCGCCACCACTGCCTGGCTAAGAACTCAATTATTGAGAATGGAGGAGAATCTTCCTCAAGGAGAAAATGAGGTTCTGTTTTGGGATCTAGTATGTGCAGTGTGAAATGCTCGTTCACATCAAAATGTCACATTGGCAGTCGTAATACAAATGTGACGTTCAGGAGACCTGGGGTGGGGAATTACCATCAAAAAAGATACTGAAAACCAGAAGAATGAGTGAGATACTTAAAGACAGAAAAGGTAGCAGTGAAAGACCCACTGGGGGTCACTCAAACATGATGTCTGAGGGGTAGTGGAGAATCAGTAAAATTGACCAACAGAGACTAGCTAGAACAGTCAGAGGAAACTAGGTCAATGTATTACCCTCGACAGACACAAGGAACGAGTCTATTTTAATGAAAACTGTGCCAACATACAAAGGGGGTACGGAAGACTGAGAAAGATGGTGCATTGAATTTAGCAACATAAAATTCACTCGTGTCTCGGAAGACAATTTCCTTGGTTTATGGAGCCTAGGAGAATGAGAGAAGAAAGACCGCAGAGATCAAATGCAGACAGCTCTTTTTTAAAAATAATTATTTATTCATGTATATGAGTACACTGTAGCTGTCTTCAGACACACCAGAAGAGGGTGCCAAATCCCAGTCTAGATGGTTGTGAGCCACCATGTGGCTTCCAGAGGTTGCTGGACCTCTGGAAGAGCAGTCAGTGCTCCTAACCATTGGGCCATCCCTCCAGTCCTGCAGACAGCTCTTAATAAATCCACCCCCACAATACGCATGCACCAAAAAAGGTAAATATGAGCAAAATATACTGGATGAAACTCGCAGAGGACTAAGCAGACATGAGAGAGATAAATGTATGTTCTTATGTAGTCAGAGTCTGTAGGATCAGGGGTCAGAGTGTCCTTAGCTTGGGAGATGATCGTGCTAGTAGGGGGAGGAGGAGGAAAGAAGAAGGAGGAAGAGACAGAGGAGGAGGAGGAAGGAGAGGAGGGAAGGGGAGGAGGGAAGAAGAAGGAGGAAGAGGAAGAGAAGAGGGGAGAAGGAAAGGGAGGAAGGAAGGAGGGGGAAGGGAGGAGGAGGGAGAAACTAACAGGGCAAGAGACAAGCAGCAGAGCAGCTGTGCTGGTGAGAGCTTGTAACTCTGTCCACACTTCATAGTGACCAGAGTTGGGGAAGCCCCAGCCTGTCTCAGCCAAGAGACTGGTTAGAAAAACTGGGTCAAAGCCTTGTATTCATGAATGAGTTGTATAGGCACAATGCCCATCTTAGAGTAACAATATTAACTTCAAATTTTGTATCAATATAAGAAATTTATACCAATGAAAACCTTAAATTTGCATCAGTATATGAATTCTGTACCAATGTAAGAAATTTTTTTTTTTAAATACACATTTTTTTTTAAAGATGTATTTATTTATTATATATAAGTACACTGTAGCTGTCTTCAGATACACCAGAAGAGGGCATCGGATCTCTTTACAGATGGCTGTGAGCCACCATGTGGTTGCTGGGAATTGAACTCAGGACCTCTGGAAGAGCAGTCGGGTGCTCTTAACCGCTGAGCTATCTCTCCAGCCCCCAATGTAAGAAATTATAACTTCAATTTTCACCAATTGCAGAGATTTCTACCAATGTAAAATTGTAGCAACACGGTGTTTTGTTCAAGAATAAAATTAGTAATCCATCCTATCACCCCCGTTCACAATTATGACCATTTCCAAATTATCCCTTAAAATGGCAACCTATCTATAATTTATACAATAACCATAACCAGACACCCAAACCCAAGGGATCAAGAGGATGACTCTTCACAACTTCTTCCTGCTGTATAGGGGTGACAAAAAAATTCTTTAAAGGGGTGGGGAGGTGTTGTTGTAAAAATATAAAAAATGAAATGCTGTCTTTTATCCCCCGCTAGGCCTGTCACCGCAGTACCCCAAGATATCTGGTGGATAGCTTGCCAGAAGCACACATTCCAATTCCGTGGCGGCCCAGACCAGCCGCCCCACACTCCATTACACTTAAATCTGCACATGAGAGAACACACCACACAATAACCTTAGATCCAATTGATAAGATATAGTTGCCCACTTAAACATACAAAGCCCTGTACACATCCACCCCTTAAGAACATTCATGACAACCTGTAAAGGTACAGCGTGGAATCTTAACATCAACCTCCATATTGTCCTGCCACAGCTTCTCTCTCTGTCCCTCCAGTCTCTTCCCCCTTTCCGTTCCAGTCTCCTCTTCCTTCAAACTTCTCTCCTGCCCATCCTTCCTTCTAATCCAATGACAGGCCTCCTTCTATCCTGTACCTGCCCTCACCTGTATTTTACAAATTCAATGGGTTCTTGTGAAGTCACCTGAGTCCTGAGTATGCAGCCAGCCTCGGGGCAGTGGAATTAGCATCAAAATACAGAAAACTCCAGGGCAAACCACCACAGGGAGGGGTAGGAAAATTAGAAAAATTGGTTAGACTTGAGAAAGTTGGCTTTAGCATCTGTTGTCCAGTCTCTGTATGCTTAGAAGGCTCAGGGCTTGACTGAAGCTCTGACTGGATCTGTATGAAAGGCTGCATGCACCAAGGTCATCAGGAATGGCCAGCTACTCCTGAAGCTGTTGCATTCACCAAGGTCATCAGGAATGGCCAGCTATTCCTGAAGCTGTTCTGGGAACAAGTCTCTGCAAACAGCTTCAGGAGGCAGGGAGCTGGAACAGCAGGTCATTTCAGCCTCCCTGAGGATGAACCTTGACAGCTCCACATTCTGCAACATAAGAGTCTTAACAACCAAAATTTTAGTACTATTAAGATATTATATGGGGACTGGAGATGGCTCTATAAATTTTTGTTTAAAGCACTGACTGCTGTTCCAGAAGTCCTGAGTTCAAATCCCAAAAACAACCACACATGGTGGCTCAAACCATAAGAAACCTTAATGCCCTCTTCTGGTGTGTCTGAAGCTACAGTGTTCTCACATACATAAAACAAATAAATATATCTTTAAAAAAAAAGATATTCGTATGGATTGTGCAAGGTGCACAGATGAGTTAAGGATGAGTTTTGTTTCTCGTTTGGGCAGGGGAAAGGCAACCATCCTTTTATGAGTTAATTCAATCAATAAACAATTGTAGTAACTCTTCATACCATGTGAAGAAAGGCACGATGAATCTTAAAGATTCCACAACCAACAAGATTTATGGTGTAATTTTAGCTGAAGTTTTGTCTAGAGACTTTTTTTTTTAAAAGATGTTTATTTATAATACACTGTAGCTGTCTTCAGACCCACCAGAAGAGGGCATCGGATCCCATTACAGATGGTTGTGAGTCACCATGTGGGTGCTGGGATTTGAACTCAGGACCTCTGGAAGAGCAGTCAGTGCTCTTAACCACTGAGCCATCTCTCCAGCCTGTCTAGAGACATTTTTATGTCTAAGCCAGTTACAGGGCTGATCCCACGTGGAGGAATCAAGGTACCTGTCCTGTTTGATTTTAGAATCTTTTGTTTCTGTAGCCAAGGTCTACAGGGGGTCTTCCCTTGTTATATCTGATCCATGTCACTCTGGAAGGGGTCCAAAGCCGCCTTTCCTTTCCTGTTAACACAGATACAGTGTCAGTGTCTCTCTCTCCCAAAATAGCATGTCCTTAGTCCAGTAACCAGAAATCACTAAAGGCATAGATTTAATTAATTCAGTAGCTTGTCCTCTCTCCCAGAGGAATTTTAGTATAACTACTAAACTCACAACCATACACGTTTTGATAATTAAAATAATTCAAAGCAATTAAAACAATCTAAACAAGTATTATTATCTGTTGAGATAGTGCTCCTCCACCATCTCCTGCCCCGACCTACCTGAGATCAAGGCCTAAGTTAGTTATTCATTTATATACTCAAACTCTCCCTTCTATGGAGATTAACATCTCCATGGTACATATGTCTCTTTTCTCTTTATATAATTTGAATTAACATAAGCTTCTAGTATCTGAGATACGTTTTTTCTTCTTACCCTCTATTCTTGACCTATAATTTAAGATCAAAATCCTTAAAATATTTATTCATCTATGCATTTAACTTTAATTAAATTCCCTTCTACTTACTGTAAAAGCCTGTTTCCAGGCTCTAAACTTGTCATACCAGGCTAAACGATCCCAGAAACCCCATGTACACCATATTCAGAGATCCTGAGAGCTACCCTGGCATAGACTTTTAATGCATTTTTCTCATCTATTCTCCCTTCTATCTCTGTGTGCCTTTGTTTCCTTACATTTGAGATCAAAGGCCTGGATCTCTTTGTTCCATGTATATTTAAAAAAACATTTAAACAATTACCATTATACTCCCTTCTATCCTTGAAAAACAATTACATCAAATTTTCATCTATCTCTATTCTTCATTTATCTGGTTGTGAGAGGCAGGGAGCGTCTACGGTTTGTCTCCTCTGGACTTTGCAGCAGCCTGTCTCTTTGCACAGCAGGGGCTCCCAGCGCTTCTGAGCCCAAACTCTTTGTATAGTTCTGAACTGTGGGAAGAAATCCCCATGTTGCTCTGGAAAAATCTGTAGCCTGGTAAGTAGCCAGTTCTCCCCAACTCCTAATCTGACATCATGGCATGTGTGTATTCCATCTGAGAATCTCTAAATAATGTTTAAATGTGTGTTCTTGCCTACCACATTGTGTGCCATCTATAGCAGTGATCTATAGCAGAGATTGTTAATCTGCTTTGAGCTCCTCCTGAGAGGTTGCATATGCTGTGCACCCACCCGAGAGCTCTGGATTCACGAATGAAAGACACATGTTCAACTTTTATGTTTTGATATGCCTGGACTAGCTCAGTGGCTGGGCAGTTCCTGAAGCTCCCCCAGGCTAGCACATACTTCCCTCCGGTATTCCTGAGCTAACACTTTCTAAATCTAGATTTCATCTCTGCTGCCCTGTTTCCTTCTGGGCAGCCCTCCCATGGGGCCACTTTCCCTTCGCATCTTCCTTTCAGTCATCTCAACCTCCTCTCTTTCACAGCGTGGTCAGTTCTGCGCCCCTCTCGTGGCAGAATTCTTTCTTTCTCTCCCCTGTATATCTTGCCAAGGAATCCTAAAAGTCCTTCCTCATTCACTCTGCCCAGCCATTGGCTGTTGCCTCTTTATTGATTAATCAAAAACCAGTTGGGGGCAGGGACCCCCAGCTCCTGGACATGCAGATTCTCGTGTGATTTTGGGGGCTGAATTAAGACAAAGCACTAGAACCAATCCCCAACACAGCAAAACATTGTGCCTGCGTTTCCCTGCCCCCACCCCAACTTTCTATTCTCTGAACTTGTTAGAATTGTGACCAGGTCTGTCATCAGTCTGTAACATTCCTGTGCAGTTTTACATAAAACACTTCTCCTTTGGGCATTCCATTTGTACTCATAGTACGCGTGCGTCATGTGTTTGCTATTACCTCAGAGGTTGTTGTTTTCCACTGTTTTGCATTTGTGTTTAGAAAGTGTCTGCTGACACTTGGCTCACTGATGTTTCCCCTTGATTTGTGTATTCTACTGAGCAGCACAAAGATGGTCCCTGTTGCTGTTCAAATGGTTGTTGTTGTTGTTTACGGCACCCCTTTCTTTCCTAGTTTCCATTTCTTTGTTTTCCCTAAGTCTCTAATTTTCCATTAGAGACCTCAACATACTAATCGTGGTGTTATAAAACTCATTTCACAAATTTTACTGTCCCCTTTCATGAGAATTACTGTGCTAGGTGATGAAACATCAAGTCCTACAGCAGTCCACTCCATAAATGCTTCTGCGCTAGAGAGCCTGATACACCAACAGATAATACTGGTGCAGAGTGGTGAATGCCACAGTTTGGGAGTTTAAGGGATACAGGAGTGTAAGTACAGAGAGGAGCATCCCAGCCAAGTAATGAAGTAGTTTTAACTTAAAAACAGGTTTTGGTAAGGGAGAGGCAGGGTTAGTTGGAAATCAGGAGATGGCTTCTGGGCATGGGAGCAGGATGTGTGGTGACTTCTTGGGGTAAGTGCTATATGTTTTAAGAAGGCATTATCATTATGGGTGATGTTCAACTTCAGGAGTGAAAGACGAGGCCAGTGAGGCATTCAGAAATAAACCTATAGAATGAGCTACTGAACAACAAGCAGGAGAGTGTTTTATAAATATAATTTAGAAGCATTTATACTATTTTATATGTATGTGTGAGGACTTGTATGTATGTATATGTCCCATGTGTGTGGCTGGTGGCCTTGGAGGGTGTTTCTAACCCCTGGGGCTGGAGCTGCAGGCAATGATGAGTGCCCAGTGTGGGTGTTGGGGGCTGAACCTGGGTCTTCTGCAAGAAAAGCGAGTGCTTTTAACCACTAAGCAATTTTTCCAGCCTCAGTATAAAATTCTTAATTAAATCATGGTTTTTAAAAAATTAACTGGGGTTGGGGATTTAGCTCAGCTGTAGAGTGCTTGCCTAGCAAGCGCAAGGCCCTGGGTTCGGTCCCCAGCTCCGAAAAAAAGAAAAAAGAAAAAGAAAAAAAATTAACTTTGAGAAGGGTATCGTTAAATTAGGGATGTTTGAATATACATATTTAAAAAATATGAGTATATGTATCTTAGTTGGGATTTTATTGCTGGAAAGAGACACCATGACCACAGCAACTCTTATACAGGAAAACACCATGACCACAGCAACTCTTATACAGGAAAACATTTACTGGGGCTGGGTTACAATTCAGAGGTTCAGTCCATTGTCATCATGGCAGAAAGCATGGCAGCATCCAGGCAAGCATGGCGAGGGCAGGCCCGGTGCTGGAGTGGGCCGAGAGTTCTGCATCTTCATCTGACAGCAGCAGAAGGAGGCTGTCTGCTGTAGGTAGTCAGTAAGAGGTTCTGTGGATCCCACTGACCATGCATGATCATGTATATGAGACCTCAAAGCCGTGCTTCCACGATGTCACACCTCCTCCAATAAGGCCACACCTCCTCCAATAAGGCCACACCTCCTCCAATAAGGCCACACCTCCTCCAATAAGGCCACACCTCCTCCAATAAGGCCACACCTCCTAATGGTGCCGGTTCCCACGGGGCAAGCACATTCAGACCACACAGTGGGTATGTGCATGTCACAGAAGCTGCTCACAGAGGTCAGAAGAGGGCATCAGACTCCTAGGAGCTGGAGTTACAGGCAGTTGTGAACCACCTGAGACAGAAGAGCAGCCAGTGCTCTTCACCACTGCGCCGTCTCTCCAGCCCCATGGACGTACAGATTTAATTACTGTACCAATGTTCAATGTTTTTGGTGTAATAGTGCCATTGTGTTCACATGGGCGAATTTCTTAGTTTTAACAGACACAAGCTAAGAATAAGAGCGAAGTTCACCTGGGCGATGGCTGTGCACGCTTTTAATCCCAGCACTCAGGAGGCAGACACAGGCGACTCTCCTAAGTTCGAGGCCAGCCTGGTCTGCAGAGCAAGTTTCAGGACAGCCAGGGCTACACAGAGAAAACCCATCTTGAAAAAGAAAAGTAAAAATGAGTACAAATTGAGGGGAATTTGGTAAAATGCATACAAGTTCCTAAGATAACCTGGAGGAAAGGAAGGAACTGGTAAGCTATTTTAGGAAACACATCCCTCACTTTTAACCTCCTCTGCGGAGGGATCATTGTGCAGTCTGGCTAATGTGTTCTCTTTCCTAATGCTCAGCAAATGTAGCTCTGAATAAAGACAGATTTATATTCATTATGAATGCTTAAGGCCTACGCTTAGCCTTATTTCCTACTAGCTCTTATATCTTAAATTAGCCCATGTATATTAATCTATACGGCTCATTCCTTACTTCTCCTTCAGTTCTTCCTTGTCTGACTGGTGAATCCTCCCACAATGGAGACTTTCCCAGAGTTCCTATCTCTGCCCTGAAGCCCCGCCTATTCTCTCCTCCTTTGCTATAGGCCATCAGCCTTTTATTAAACCAATCCGAAGGTGAGAGAGGGAGTGTTTACACTCTGGGATATAGCCATATGCATAACAACACCAAAGTCCACTGCATTCAACTCTCTAAGGGCACAGAAATCAGCATTTGAATAATACAAAGACAACCTTTACACAGTGCACAAAGAATCACCCCTACTGATTGTCTTAGCTTTAACTGTGACCTGGAACAAGCCCTCTCGTCCTTGAGTTGCTTTTGTTTTATCACAGTCGTAGTTAAAATAGAAAGTGTTAAAGTCTGGGGCTGAAGAGAATGGAGGTGGTGTGAAACCGGAACCGAGCATCGAAGAATGAAAAAAAAAAAAAAGTATCTAACACATGTAATTGGAATCTCTGAGAAAAGGAGAATGCAGAAGAAGAAAATGTTTGAAGACATAATGGTTGAGGTTTTTCCAAAATTAGTAAACCATAGATTGAAGGTCGGTGAACAGCAGGCAGTCTGTATACCCAGCATACATCATGACTATCATATCAAGACCTGCCAGAAACAGGCAAAGAGGAAAATCTTGGAAGCAACAAGAGAAGAAAACTTCCCTACTTCCAAACAAGGAAAAGAATTACATTAATAAGATCCTATGATCCCTGCACCAATGGCCCAAAGGCAGAGGTTGGAGGGCAGGGAGGTCACAGGGTCGGGGAGTAGACGTGGGAGGACTGGGAAGTGATGGTGGAGTACATGATGTGAAATTCCCAAATAATGAAAATATTATGTTGGAAAAAAAGACATTATGTAAACAAGAAGATGAGAAGGAACCTTTCTAGGATCGCAGAATGAAAAACAAAATTCAGTAGATAGCAAGCAAAACTCCCTCAAAAGTGAAGGAGGACCTGGTGGGGATCCTGTCAGTGATTTGATCAACCCTCATCAGAGAAGCATCTTCTTGCCGTCGGTGGACGTTGCTACAGAGACCAGCAACTGGACAGCGTGCACAGGGTGCGAGACTCAGCCCCTACCGGGATGCCTTTCCCACTCCCTCCACTTAAAGGGCTGGCCGACGAGAAGGCAGAAAGACTGGAGGTGATGGAAAAGCATTTCCAGACACATCTGGGCTGATGCACACAGGAACACACACTACGGGTGACAGCACGCAGAAGAGCTGCACAAAATGTTGTCAAGCCAGAAAAATCTCATCACGGAGAAGCAGAAATGAACAGGGAGTCCCACCCTAACCAAGAAGCTGTTTGCAGTTGGCACCTGCTGGGAGAGGGAAGATCAGTGTTGTGCAGTGGATGGCACCAGATGCATTAACCGCACTTGAGGGCAGGCCTGATGCTCGCAAGGAGTTGAATGACAAAGTGCACTGTGGGGTTTTGGTTTCTGGTTTGGTTCAGGTTTTTGTTTGTTTTGTTTTGTTTAAAGATTATTTATTTGGTTATTTATTTATTTATTTATTTATTTATTTATTTATATATAAGTACACTGTAGCTGTCTTCAGACACACGAAGAGGGCATCAGATCCCATTACAGATGGTTGTGAGACACCATGTGGTTGCTGGGAATTAAACTCAGGACCTCTGGAAGAGCAGTCAGTGCTCTTAACCGCTGAGCCATCTCTCCAGCCCAGGCTTTTGTTTTTTAAGACAATAAGTGAACATAAAATTGGGTAGGTGAGCAGGGACGATCTGAGAAGACTTGGGGAAGGGGAAAAATATGATCAAAATTTATTATATGAAAAACATTTAATGTTTATATTTTATTTTTTGTGTTTTTTTTTAAAACAAGGCGTCACTATGTAGTAGCTCTGGATGACCTGGAACTCACTATGTACACCAGGGTGGCCTTGAACTCCACCTGTCTCTGCCTCCCAAGTGCTGGGTTCAAAGGTGTGTGTCCATACACCTGCTGATTTAAAAAAAAAAAATCACAAAAGTGAAAGAGGGGCCCAAGCATAGTGGCACGTGCCTTTAATTCTGGTACTTAGGAGGCAGAAGCAGTTGGATCCTGAGTTAGAGTCCAGCTTGGTCTACAGAGAATATTCCAGGCTAGTCAGGGATAGATACACGGTGAGATCCTGTGTAACAATTAGTACCATGATAAATGTACGCAGGAATTTAATTTGGCAGCAGTTTTTCTTAAGCTTAACTAATTCCCAAGTAACAACACAGAGAGACTATGATTTATTTACAAGCTAAAAGCATAATAACTAGGCACTATACCTCTACTCTAATACTCTAAGCTAATCTGGCTACCTCCAGCCAAAATCCCCAAGATTTTGCAAGCATTTTCGTATTGGTCTTGTTTTGGGGGCTTCAGATGAGTTCTCCCAAGATGTCTTCTCTCACCTTCCTTGTGGCTGAATCCCTCTTACTCCTCTCCCTCCCCCTCCCCTGGCTGGCAGAAGTCCTGCCCTGTTCTCTCTTCTGCCCAGCCATTGGCTGATCAGCTTTTATTGACAAGTCAGAGAATAAAAGAGGAGGGAGCAACGTTTACACAAACTTGAAACAGGAGATTCTTAACATAAGCCTTACAATGCCATGTCTGGGATTGAAACCAGATAGTGGGATAGAGAAATAAGCATTTGAATAACACAAGGATAATCTTTACACCGTGCACAAAATGTGCCTACAAGCCTGCCTTCAAAAATAAAAAGGAGGAGGCGGAGGAAGAGGAAGAGGAGGAAAAAGACAGAGGAATTGACACTGGGAAGATGGTAGAGTAGGAAACCTTCCAGCAGATTTATTTTATTTTTATTGAAAACAACTAGATAGCATATTGGTACCCAGATATTTATTTCTTTATAAGGAATTCAAGGAGAAGTTTGATACACCAGCAAGAAGAAAGGGTTCAGTCAGGGACTGTGGGAGATTGGGAACAACCGCAGACAGAACTTCCAGTGTTCTGGAGTCCCTCAGAGAAGGAGCCACGCAAGGAAGTGCTGGAGCTGGAAGCCCCACCATGGGTGATCACCCAGAGGGGTTATCCACAGTCACTGGAGGAGGAGAGCAAACAGTCTCCGAAGAGGGAGGAGCGGACCTGCTAGAAGGCTCCCCTGAATGTCTTATGGAGACAGAGGACCCAGAGGGGCAGATAAGGAAGTGTCCACCCTAGAGGATGAGAGGCCCCTCTGGCAGGTAGAGGGCAGCACACCCTGAGCCAGGCTCTGCCTGGAGCCTCCTACCTAAGGAAGGAGAGGCAGCCAAGGGTGAGCCAGAGAGGAGCCGCGCCCCTTACTGCTTCGGTCGGTCGTGGTGCTCCTGGGGAAAGTGCCCGTGGCCATTGCTTCTTCCACTGTCCCTTGGAGATTGGCCTGGCTCTCATCTCCCAGCTCCATTCACACCCCTTTGATCTGAGTCAGAGCAGAACCTGTGCTGTCTGGGATGAGATGACGCCCTTGTGTCTTTCTGTTTACATCTTTAGGCTTCCGCTGGGGGCCTTGTCAAGGTTGTCCAGGAGAACAGAACTGTCCATTCTATATACATGGGGTTTGTAGAGTAGCTTACAGGTTGTGGTCCAGCTGGTCCAACAACCTGTGTCTGATAATGGAAAGTTCAGGAATCCAGTAGTTGTTCAGTCCGTGAAACCAGATGTCTCTCTCGGCTGGTCTTCAGGACGTGTTGGGATCCTGAGGAAGGCGGCTCTGTGCCAGAGAAGGAATGGACTTGCTAAGCAAGAGCAAGCAGGCAAGAAGCAGAGCATCCATGTCCGGGTCTGAAAGAGAAGGGTTGGTCCAGATTTAGCTCAGTGGTAGGGATTTGCCAGTGGTGCAAGACAAAACCCTGGGTTGGTCCCCAGCTCGAAAAAAAAAAAAAAAAAAAAAAAAAGAAAAAGCAAAGAAAGCACCAAAAAAAAAAGATGGAGCTTCCCACATCAAAAGATCCAGATGAAAAGTGAGCCTGGGCTGCTGTTTCCACCTTCCGACAGCTCTCCCTGACCGCACTCTAGACTGTAGGCGGGGTCGGGGTGGGTGTGGACAGGATAGAGCTTAAACACCACGGGGAGGACCTGGGAGGCTGGAGAATCCTCTTCTTGAAGGAGGTGAATGAGAACACCATCTCTTGACCGCCTGTCCCCAGTCCCATATCTATTTTTCTATCTGCCTAGATTGAGAAAAAGTAAGTTTGTGAGAGATATTCCCTTCCTCAAACCCCTGATCATCGACAGCACCTATTCTTTTTCTTTTCCCTACGTGCGTAAGCCTGTGTGAATGTGTGTGGACATGTGTGTGCCCAGGGAGGCCAGAAAAGGCCATTGGATCCCTGGCCTCGGAGTTGGAGTTACAGGCATTTGTGATCCGTGGGTTGTGGGTAATTAGTGTGGGTCTTCAGGGCAGGCTGGCACATCTTAGTTACTGAGCCAACTTTCAGCCCCTTACCCCACCTTTCTAATCATGTAATTACCCTGACATATCTAATGCCTTTCTGTTTTAGATCTCTTTTTTAGCCTATGGAAAATAAAGACTTAATTCTCCTACCCACCGATACTTCTGGTACACAATACTAACAAACATTCCAATTATGGTGACACATCGCCTTTTGATAAGTTCCCATTTAATGATCTCTTTTATAAATGTCTCTAAGACAGTGCTCTAAGACAGCCTGAGTGCTTAGCAGTTTCCTAATTGTCCCAACCCCATGCTCTCAGAGGTGTGGATAAAGTCCTGACCACCCCCACCCCCACCCCAAGCCCTCACAACTCCTGTTCCTCACACCCCGCTCTCAGCTCCACGTTATCCTTTGTGATCCTGATGGCTCTTGGCTCCTCAGCAATGTGAATATTTTGTACTTAACGTTATAGTCAAGAACGAGTCTTATAGGAGGACTTTCTCAGATCCGCCAACAGCATGAATCATGACATAAGACTTCTGTACAGTTTAAAGCTTAGGCCTTTTCTTGGGCGACCGCCCAGCTGGCTCATCTAACTTAACCTGACTGTCTTGCCCATGACCCGCCTCTTGGCGAACTCTATACCTTTCCGCTGTGCTCTGGTTCACCTGTTCCCCTACATCTCTGCTTTCAAATCTCTGGCTTCTGCTTTTTTCCCCTGATCATTCTCTCTGCCCAGAAGTTCCGCCCCCTAGTTCCTCCCCAGCTATTGGCCATCAGATCTTTACTACAACCAATCAGCAGTGAGACAACCTCTGATACAGTTCTTGATTGCCTTTAGGCAGGTGAGGAAGGACGAATACTTAGAAAGTGGAAAACCTGGTGCTGAGTCAGGGACAATACCAGAGCCCTGCCAGCATTTAGCTCTCTGCCGGTACAGAGTCAATGGTTGAAAACACAGAGATGCACCCTCACACGATGTCAAACACAGACTGTAGTTGTCAATACAGTTCTCTGAAACCACAAAGACAACCGTGCTTTAATGACTTCTGTTCTTTTTGCCAGCTCAGCTTGCTCAGGACGTCCATCCCTAAAAAGAAGAGGAAATGACCGAGTCTGAGGTAAATATTAAACGTTCTCTCATCCTCTGCTTCTTCTACATGCAGTTTAAGGACCCTACCATAACCCAGACCACACATTTAGAAGGTCAAACATTTTCCCCCTCCCCCCTCCCCTTCCTTAGCAGGGTGTTTAATCCCCCCTCCCCTGTTTTATGCCCTCCCCCGGTCAACAGTAAAGTTCACTGGGGGTTCAAGTATTCAGTGGTGGGGCCCAGGACCTCCCCTTCCACACTCTTACTAGGATATTCATTTTTCTATGAGGTCAGAAACCAGGGTCAATCCATGTATAGTCTTTAGGTAGTGGCTTAGCCCCCTAGCCATGATCACTGGCTTTTACATGTTGGCTGAGCTCTCTGTCCTGCACTTCTCATGTCAGTCTTTCTGTCTCCCCATGCAGTTTAGGGACCCTACCATAACATTTGCCCCCCCAAGATTAAAGCTAAGGGAGTATTTAATAAATGTGGCTGTTTTATGAAGTCCGGTCAGAGAGATTAAAGCTGGGTCTCAAGCAGTTCAGTGGTGGGGCCACGGACCTCCACATGGCTAGCACACTCTCCCCTCCCATATTCCTGAATTTTTTCTTACCAAAACCTAATCCTGCCCGCCGCCCTGGCCTTCAGCCCTCCTAGCCATGATCACTGGCTTTTACATGTTGGCTGGCTCTCTGTCCTGCACTTCTCATGTCCAGTCTTTCTGTCTCCCCAGCAGAGGGTCCCTGAGCTGTGTCAGTCCCCAGTGCCCCCAAATCCTGGGTCCCACCTCCGTCCCCTGCCCAACCATTGCAAGTTTGGGGCCAGTCAGAACCAGTGTGGGGCAGGAACCTGAGCTCACATGCTAAGTTCATGGGGCCAGAATTTTGTGGAACCCATGGGCCAAGCATTAAACAGAATCAGTGTATGGGGCTCAACGTGAGCTGAAGAGGTGTAGAGGCCAGAACACGTGAGCTGTGTGTGCAGTGAGCTGTGTGTGCAGTGTATGGGGCCAGAACGTGAGCTGTGTGTGGCAGTGTATGGCTGTAATCTTTGGGTGAAGAAAAGAGAAGCAGTTTAATTCATCCTAAGCTACATAGCATGTTCAAGGCCAGCCTAGGTAACACAGGATCAGAGTAATGGTTACCTCTGGAAGATAGATGGTTACTTGAGTAACTGGGAGTATTGAAGACATCTTCATTTGACTTTTGTTTAGTGAGTAACCATGTCATAAGTTATAAAAATGTCAGTTATGAAGACCTCCCACTGTTGACTTATTGAATATAACCCTCACTTCATGGCGTCTTTAACTCAGTTGAGGTAAATGCTGAAGGATGGTTTCCTTGACCGAGTTTCCACATCTGCCAGCTTTTTGCACCTCTAAGTTTTGCCTTGGGAAGCTTTCAAAGCGAACTCACTGTGTAGCCAGTACAGAGTCAAGAAATAGAATTGCTGACCAGTGAAGTGGCTCCAGGAGTAAGGCCCTTGCCACCAGACTGAAGACATCTATTCGATCTGGGCCCGTGTGGTGGACAGAAGAAGGAGGGAGGGAGTCCTATCATCCATGTGCTCCGCCTGTATCAGGCTTCATGTCCTTAATATCATGCTCACCAGATTCCTCCACATTAAATTGTTACATCAACTGTAGCTCAGCTTCTCTCACTCACCTATCAAACGAACGAGCTTTTACTCACAGTTACTGTTGACGCGCACTTAATTGGCTTTATTTTTAGGAGATTATAAATATAAAAGATGTGAAATTTCTTTCTTTTTTTTTTCTTTTCTTATTTTTTTTTCGGAGCTGGGGACCGAACCTAGGGCCTTGCGCTTGCTAGGCAAGTGCTCTACCACTGAGCTAAATCCCCAACCCCGTGAAATTTCTTGTAAATGCCAGGCCATGCATTGTTTCCATTGTTATGGAAAGCCATTTTCTAGAGGGATTGTCCACAGTGGTCCTGTGTCTCACAGTACCCAGGCACCCAAAATAACCTTTTCGAGTGTTGTTAGTGGCTTATTTTGCACCAATAGGGATTGAGCACAGGGCCCTGCAGCGATCAATAGTAAATCAAATGTACCAGTGGACGACATGGCATCTGTGGGGTATTTTCATTTCAACCAGCAAAGCGTCTCAACCCGACTCGCTAAATTTCCAATCTCCATCCCACATCGCTACCAGCTACTCGAACCTTGTGGTGATCTCGCCTCCGTGGCTATCCCTAGAAGTGACAGTCCTTCTAGTTCCCATGGTGAGGGTCGCCCCATTCAGCCATCCACCCCCTGTGGTTATAGTCACAGTTCCCAGTAACCTGTTAAAACCAAAACTCACGAAGCTTATAATTTATCAATCAGATTTATATCAGTAAATTCTCACTGCACAAAACGCCCACACAATAAACTCAGAGCTAATTGATATTGATATAAACTTCCCACCTAGACTGGACAAATCGTCCTATAAAAATCCATCTCTTATGAAATATTCATAGCTACCTGTGGCCACTTAAAGCCACACGGATCTGGGTCTTCCTTCTCTGCCTCCATCTAGGTTCCTCTCCTCCTCCTTTCTCTCTCCCCTCTCCAAAACTCTGTGCTTGCCTCTCTTTTTCACTGTTCAATCACAGGCCTTGCCTTGTCTTGTGCACACAGACAACAATCCACAGGACCCCATGCATGAGCACTAGACTGCTGAGTTAGGAGCAGCCCCCATTTTTTTTTTCTTTTTTTTCGGAGCTGGGGACGGAACCCAGGGCCTTGCGCTTGCTAGGCAAGTGCTCTACCACTGAGCTAAATCCCCAACCCCTAAAATCATATTCTTGAGGAAAACAAAGATGGCGGCATTGGCAGTCACCCACTGCCGAGGAGCTCTGTGGAGTGTGGGAGAGACCCATGGAGGCCCTGAAGGTGATGCGGTGGTGGAAAGGGAATCTGTAGGGCCTGCAGTAGCTCTGGAACAACTATGGGGGAAAAGGCAAATCTTATGGGAAGATGCTTCTAAAAAGTGGACTCATGACATTGGAAAGATGGTGGGGTTGGGGGTGGGGGAGCAGTAATGGGGGTGTAAAGTGAATAAATTAATTAATTAATGGAAAAATAAGAAATTGGAAAGATGGTGGAATAGTTCCAACCATGGCAGAGAATGATGAATCCATACCTTTCGCCACGGCATCTCAGCCAGCAAGGTGCAAGCACAAAGATTGTGCTGATGAACCATGGGGCAGCCAGTGCCAATGGGGAGACATGGCGGCCTGGATCTCCCGCAGAAGCATGTCATTACTGAATAGGGCTGGCCTCCACCCTACAAGCTCAACAGTGTGCCTGGTGAGCCATGGGGCTGCAAGAACCGAGGACAGGGTGGTGTGCGGCAGCCTAGAGCTCCCGCAGAAACGTGTCGTTACTGAATAGGGCTGATCCTAACCCCTCCAGCATGGAGCCGCTGTGGCTGCAGCCTGTGCTGGTTGCACTGCTGGGGGATTGAGAGCTCAGGGTAGTGGTGCAGCCTGTAGGTTACAAGCCCAAAGGTCAAGCCTGGTGAGCCCCAGACTGGCAGACATCAAGGGTGGGGAGGTGCGCATCAGCCAGGACGGGGATCATGGCTGACGATGCTGTGTGGCAGCCTGGAGCTTGCGTAGACTCAGCCCCACAGATGCTGCCCATCCACATCATCGCCCTGCTTCCGAACAACCACATGATGTCTGAGATGAAGAACATTTTCTGAATTGGAACGCCTCGATGTCTGTGAGGGTGTGTGTGTGTGTGTGTGTGTGTGTGTGTGTGTGTGTGTGTGCGCGCGCGCGCGCACGCACGCATGTGTGTCTGTGTGTATCTATATGTGTGTCTCTGTGAGGGTGTGTGTATGTATGTGTCCATGTGTGTGTATATAGGGTGTGTGTGTGTGTGTGTGTGTGTGTGTGTGTGTGTGTGTGTGTGTGTGTGTGTGTGTGTATTTAGAGTCTGGGACAGTAGCATCCTAGGCACTGTGATTACTAGTATGTTGGGCTGGATTGAAGCTTCCCTTCCTGACATGCTGAATCCATCATGACAACAGGCAAGGCTGAAACCTCCCTAGCACACTGTGTTCACCAGGGTAACAGGCAAGGCTGAAGTCTCCCAGGTATGCTTGTTCATTGGGTGTAATTTTATAGCTGAACTAAACTCTACCATACATACACGCCACTGGCTCTGTAGTCCAGTAACGGAACATAAACTGACAATATTGCTAATTGGAATGACGTTTGCTTCATTTTGTTTAGAAAATGGGCAATGCTTTTTGTAACCTCACCTTTCTGAATTATATCTGAACAAGGCTTGTTATGTTTTCCCTACACCATTAAAATGGATAACCTGAGGTTGTGTATTGTTACAGGGACTAGTGACGTTCAAAGATGTGGCCATTGATTTCACCCCAGAAGAATGGAGGCAGCTGGATCCTACTCAGCGGAACCTATATCGGAATGTGATGCTAGAAAATTATAACAACTTAATCACAGTTGGTAAGACAATGGACTTTCTGTAAAACAGATGGAATTTTGAGTGTTGATAAGCTTGCCTTGAGATGTTGCTGTCCCTGCTGCAGCTTTCAAAGGAAAACCTCTGGTGGTATTTGAGGGTACGACATCCTCAGAAGTTAGTGCGCCTGGCTTTCCCAGGCCCACAGAATCCTGGGTTGTTTTTGTTCCTGCTGTGTATACCCAAACCAATGTCATTTCCCCCTCAACAGGCCCGCCACTCTCCAAACCCGATGTGATTTTCAAGTTGGAACAAGAGGAAGAGCCATGTGTAGTGGAGAAAGAAGTGTTAAGGAGACGCCGTCCAGGTTAGTGGGAGGGAACCAGACAGGTGAAGGGAGAGGGCCAATAAAGGATTGGTCTGAGATGTTTCACAAGGTAGATTCCCAAAGCGCGCAGTAACAGTTGAGTGTTGCAAACTCTTTGAAACCAAGATGTTTTTTTTTTTTTTTTTTTTTTTTGGTTCTTTTTTCGGAGCTGGGGACCCAACCCAGGGCCTTTGCCTAGGCAAGCACTCTACCACTGAGCTAAATCCCCAACCCCCATTTACTTTTTTTTAAAATTGTTTAAGCACATTTTTTATTTATGTACACACACATGTGGGTGCATGTGTGCTATGCTCACGTGTGGAAGTCAGAGGATAAGTTGTACAATCAAATTTGGGACATCAGGCTTGATGGCAAGTGCCTTTACTGCCTGATCCAAGGTGTTACTTTTCAATACTATTGGATTGTATGTGCATGCGTGCATGCGTGCGTGTGTGTTTGTGTGTGTACGCGTGTGTGTACATGTGTGCAGACATGCATGTGGAGGCCAGAGGACAACCATATTCTGAGGTTTTGAGAGTTAGAATTGCTATCTCTTTGGCAGCACACAATTGACCTTGTAACATTTTTCTTTTCACTGCTGTCCGTGTTGTATTGAGACAGGGTCTTACATAACCCAAGTAAGCCTTGAGCTTACACTGGCCTTGAGTTCCCCGTTCTTTTGCCACTGCTCCACAAAGGATGGAGTTAAGGCACAGTCTGTAACACTTAGCCATTGCATGTTCAGTTCTGAGTATTTGACTATTTCTCATTATTTTCCGCTTAGGTTTTTTTCATAGTTTTTAAAATTTTTGAATGTAGTTTTCTTCTTTTACTACATTTCCTAAATAGCTATTTATGTATATATGAAGGTTATTAAAATTAATATTAACTTTCTTTTATGTAAAACAAAGGTAATTAAATTTCTAAATACCTATTTTATTACCAAAGTAAATATTTTTAAGATTACATTAAAATAGGAGATATGCATTTGAATTTGTTTACTCGTGGGAACATGATTTTCAAGTATCCTTGGTATTTCGATATTGGAAGAGAAACCACCAGTGATGTTTATTTGCTGTCTATTTTAGGAGAGATTTTGGGGATTGACGAACACCAGAAAAACCAGAACAGGCTCTTGAGACAAGTTCTCAAGGGGACAGTGGTGACTCACGAAGCCGATGAACGCCCTAAGAAGTTCGCAAATACATTCTCTCCAAACTCAGCCTCCGTTCCTTCCGGACACAATCTCTGTGACCCTGACAGTGTTGGAAAGCGTGCAGAACCTGCTTCTGGCGATCCCGGTAATGCAAAGCAGCCGTTGCCAGAGGAGCGTTTCCAGGAAGATGATGGGGAGCAACCATATCACAACAGCTCGCCCTATTTTGTGCTGACGCCCTTCAAGTGCAATCACTGTGGAAAAGGCTTTAGTCAGACCCTGGACCTGATTCGACACCTGAGAGTTCACACTGGGGGGAAACTGTATGAGTGCCATCAGTGTGGAAAAGGCTTTAGCCACAAGGAGAAACTTATTAATCACCATAAACTTCACAGTAGGGATCAGTGCTATGAGTGTAACGAATGTGGGAAGACTTTCATTAAGATGTCAAACCTCATGAGACATCAACGAATTCACACCGGCGAGAAACCATACGTGTGCCAGGAGTGTGGGAAATCCTTCAGCCAGAAATCTAATCTCATTGACCACGAAAAGATTCACACTGGCGAGAAGCCTTATGAATGCAGGGAGTGTGGGAAATCCTTCAGCCAGAAACAAAGCCTTGTCGCACACCAAAAAGTTCACACTGGGGAGAAGCCTTACGCGTGCAATGAGTGTGGGAAGGCCTTTCCTCGGATCGCTTCCCTTGCTCTTCATATGCGCAGTCACACGGGAGAAAAACCATATAAGTGTGATAAGTGTGGAAAAGCCTTCTCTCAGTTTTCCATGCTCATCATACACGTGAGAATCCACACTGGTGAGAAGCCGTACGAGTGCAGCGAGTGTGGAAAAGCCTTCTCTCAGAGCTCAGCACTAACTGTGCATATTAGAAGCCACACGGGTGAGAAACCCTATGAATGCAAGGAATGCAGAAAATCCTTCAGTCATAAGAAAAACTTCATCACCCATCAGAAGATTCATACTCGGGAGAAACCGTACGGATGCAATGAGTGTGGCAAAGCCTTTATCCAGATGTCAAACCTTGTCCGGCACCAGAGGATCCACACGGGAGAAAAGCCTTATCTATGTAAGGAATGTGGCAAAGCCTTCAGCCAGAAGTCAAATCTCATTGCTCATGAAAAAATTCACTCTGGAGAGAAGCCCTACGAATGTAATGAGTGTGGGAAAGCCTTCAGCCAGAAGCAAAACTTCATTACCCATCAGAAAGTTCACACGGGAGAGAAACCTTACGATTGTAACAAGTGTGGGAAGGCCTTTTCTCAGATCGCTTCCCTTACCCTTCATTTGCGAAGTCACACGGGAGAAAGGCCTTACGAGTGTGACAAGTGCGGGAAAGCCTTCTCCCAGTGCTCACTACTCAATTTACACATGCGAAGCCACACAGGCGAGAAGCCATACATATGCAACGAATGTGGAAAAGCCTTCTCTCAAAGAACATCCCTCATCGTGCACATGAGAGGCCACACTGGCGAGAAGCCCTATGAATGTAACAAGTGTGGGAAAGCCTTCTCCCAGAGCTCATCCCTTACCATACACATCCGGGGTCACACGGGCGAGAAACCCTTCGACTGCAGCAAGTGTGGAAAAGCCTTCTCTCAGATCTCTTCCCTTACACTTCATATGAGGAAACACACAGGGGAGAAGCCCTATAACTGTATCGAGTGTGGCAAAGCTTTCAGCCAAAAGTCGCACCTTGTCAGACACCAGAGAATCCACACTCACTAGAGACTAGTGAACACTGTGAATGTGAGGACTGCCTTCCAATGAAATGAACACCTCACAGCACGCTACATGATCAGTTCTAGTACTGACTGTTGGAAAGCTTTGTGAAGAACCCATGCGTTTGTTAGAGAATTCTCCCTGCGATGACCGATTGTATGAGAAAACTGAGAAACCTTGAACAAACACCATTGATATCAGTATTCTCATTCAAATCTGAAAGAAAATATCTGCTGTGAAACAACGCACTGGAGCTCCTTGCCAGTGTACTAAGCAAGAGACAGAGATTGGAAAAAGCAGGCAATATGGGACCATGGGAAGTAGGTGCTGTATGATAATGTGTCAGGAAGAAAGGCTGAGGGAAGTAGGTGACATGTGCACAAGTTAAAAACGTGCTGACAAATGCAAGAGACCACCTAAAAAAGCAAGTCAGGAAATTATGAGTTCAAGTACCCTTCCAATTCTCTTTCTTTCCTTCCACGCAGAATTTACATGTCAGTTGCAAAGAATTTCCTGATCTGATTTCAGAGTAATATGGTAAGGGAAAGGACCACGAATAGCAAAAACAAAAAATACAACACACCCTACAAAAACAAACAAAACAACAACAAAAAACCATCTTTTTTGACAAAACAGCTAGGGAAGATGTTCACTCAGTTCTAGATACTAAATTATTTAACGTTTTTTTTTTTTTACTTAAATTCTTTTGAGTGAATAAACTACTGGAAACAAATTGAAATCCAAGACTCGGCAATTTTCTGTATGCGTGGTGCTACTGAAATCATTGGAATAAATCCAGCCTGTTCAATACATGTACAAGTCATGTGACCCAAACATGATACTTCTTAAACATGGATACACAGAATTGTTCAGGCTGGTGAGACGGCCCCGCCCATACGGGGATGGCTGCCAAGCCTGATACTCCCTACGATGATCCCTGGAATCCAGATGGTGGATGGAAAGAACTGACTCCCACAGTTGCCCTCTGACCTCCAATGGCACGCCATGGCATGCATGTACACACACACACACACACACACACACACACACACACACACACACACACACTCCAGATAGGAAAGGTAAAATCATAAAACCATGCTGGAAATAAAGTAGAATACGTTGGCTTTAAAGAGCATTAACAAAGCCCCACAAACATGGAGCAGGCTATTTCCTGCTAGTGTAGTGGACTCAGGAGTGTCCACGCATGTCGGCAGAGATTTACCTCTAAGTGCGTGCGGATTCGTGGCTTGGTTTGCTCTAAATGATAAGTAATATTACCATCAATGCAGCAATAGATCAACATGTTTATTTCTATGATAGGACACTCTACTTTATTTAAAAATATACCACATTTACATGTAGTTACTTGGATAGATTACAGTATGTTAAGAGGAAGAACCAAAATACTCAATTAAACATGGTAAAATAATTGTAAGTTGATTAAAACAGTTCAAAGAACAGCATTGTCTATTGCTCATGGTCCATTTATAATGCTAATTGCCTTTGAGGATGTAGAAGGTTTTATGGGAGTTGTTAACATTGATCTGTAATACTTCAATAAAAGAATAAAAGCAAATATTATAGTGCTAACCAGTCTGGTCATCAAATTAGTTCTGAGGCTTTAAAGGGTCTTGTGTTCAGTTGCCGATGATCACTTGCGTAAGTCAAACGGGTGTCGGAATCACGGGCTTATGGGATCCATTTTAAAATAGTGCGTGTTATTTTACACCTAATCCTCTTTACACGAGCCTGACTTTAAGATGTTTTTACTCTGTAACGGTTGGATCTGGGATGTTTGCCCCAAAGACTCGTATGTTGAGAACTTGGTCCCCAAAACAACAGTGTTGAGCGGTGATTTGGTCCTGAGGCTTCTGACCTCTTCAAAGTTGAATCCACCTACAGATTCCTAGCTGATGCCCAATGGCGGGAGCTGTAGGAGGTGATGCCGACTCAGAGGAAGCGGGGCCGCCCGAGGCACGCCTTCAGAGGAAGACATTTCTTCCTCGTCTCGGTTGATTTTTCATAGACATTCTTGCCATAGCAACAGGAAGCTGGCTGACTCATCAGAACCTTCATCAGGATAAGGCCAACCACCAGGATAAAACGCTTGAGGCTAGTTTAAAAAAGTTGGAAGAATTTATCTTCAGTATAGCTCCTTTCCCAGTTGAAATCGATAGAAAGACAAAGACATTACTCATTGCAATAATCAACTCTCAGGTTTAAAAAGTGAGGTCCCATTGCATCTGGGCTGCAGTTCAAAAGAAAGAAGAAAAGGAACTGTGCAAGCCTCTCGGGCCAGGCCAGTGCCAGCACCAGGCAGGAGCAAAGCTCAGCGGATCTCAGCCAAGCTGCTCTGAGTGTCTAGATTCCTTGTTTGTTTTCTTTCTTCTTTTTTTTTTTTTTTCTTTTTTCTTTTTTTCGGAGCTGGGGACCGAACCCAGGGCCTTGTGCTTGCTAGGCAAGCGCTCTACCACTGAGCTAAATCCCCAACCCCGTTTGTTTTCTTTTTAAACTACTTTTTTTTTTTTTTTCTGGGTGGTGGTTTGGTGGGTGGTGTTGAAACACTTTCTGTAGCCCAGGCTAACCTCGAACTCACGGTAATTCTACTGCCTCTTGCTCCTGAGTGTTGGGTTTGGAGGCATGTGCTGCCCCAGTGCCATGTGGTTTCTGGATTCTTAAATAGGAAGGCGTATGTTGGAGGTTCCTGTGTGCTGGGCGAAGGCTGGGTGAGGTAAAAGCTCACTCCTGGCTGTTGGGTAAGTTTCACACTGTTCCTGTAGGAAGGAGGCTGGCCATTCAAACCTGCCCTATCATTCAGACACTGTAGGATTAAGACTCTGCCTTTGGCTGTCATGTATTTCATCTCTGCAACTCTTAGTTTCTCAGAGCAGACACAGAAATGCCTGTGGCATTAGCGCTGTGCTTAGCTAGCAATCTGAAGCCCTAAGGTCATGCTTTTCTCTTCTGCTTTGTCCAGCACAGAGCAGAATTATCGGTCACTCTCATGGGATTCTACTCCAGGTTTAACCAGAATGTGCTGAGATGTTACATACATGGTCACCCAGATACCTGCCTTAAAAACAAGTCAACACAGCCTTAGTTAGGAATATCCATGGCGATGCTTGTGTGACACATCATTCTATGGACCACCCATGTCCTCTGTGTCACTGGAAATAGTCATAGTGACTTTAAATCACACCACACCAGAGACTTAATTAAGAAGGCTTTCCAGATGTCCTCTAGACCATTCTTTTTTTTTTTTCTTTTTTCTTCTTTTTTTTTTAAAAAGATTTATTTATTTATTTTGTATATGAGTACACTGCAGCTGTCTTCAGACACAGCAGAAGAGGCATCGGATCCCATTACAGATGGTTGTGAGCCACCATGTGGTTGCTGGGATTTGAACTCAGGACCTCTGAAGAGCAGTCAGTGTCTGGTGTAACCACTGAGTCATCTCTCCAGCCATCTTCTTTTCTTCTTTTCAGAGCTGGGGGACCAACCCAGGGCCTTGCTCTCTTGCTAGGCAAGCACTCTACCACTGAGCTAAATCCCCAACCCCAAAAGCAACTCTTATAAGAGACAACATTTAACTGGGGCTGGCTTACAGCTTCAGAGGTTCAGTCCATCATCATCACAGTAGGAAGCATGACAGCCTCCAGGCAGACACAAAGCTGGAGAAGGAGCCAAGAGTTCTATATCTTGATCTGAAGGCAGCCAGAAGGCAGATAGGAGGGTTCCAAAGCCCATCCCCACAGTGACTCACTTCCTCCAACAAGGCCACACTTCCTAATAGTGCCACTCCTTCAGCCAAGCATATTCAAATACATGAGTCTATGAGGACCAAACCTATTCACACTACTGTATCCCACTCTGACGCCCATAGGCTTGTTCAAACCTATGTACGGGGGCCATACCTAGCCAGAGTGCAAAACACATTTATTTCAATTTCAAAAGTCCCCATTGTCTACCACGGTCTCAGCAACGCTAAAAGTTTGAAGTTGAAAGTCTCTTCTGAGATTATCTAATCACTTAACTGTGATCCTGTATAAGACCAAAAAGCAGATCACATATACCTCCAATATCACAGGAGATACATTACCACTCCGAAATGTTATAGTGAGGAAATACTGGACCAAAGCAAGATCAAAAACCAGCTGGGCAAACTCCAAACTCTGCATCTCCATGGTTGATGTCAAAGCACTGTTCAGATCGCCAACCCTTTTTATCTTTGTTGACTGCAACACAATTCCTTCTCTTAGGCTGGTTCCACTCCCTGTTAGCAGCTTTCCTCAGCAGATAGACCACGGCTCTGACATCTCTAACATCTTGAGGTATCCAAGGCAATGTCTGGGATCCACACATGATCTGGGCTCCTCCAAAGGGCTGGCGTCACTTCTCCAGCTCTGCCCTCTGTAGCTCTCTAAGCTCAGGTTGATCCCCTCCACTGCCGCTGCTATTCTTGGTGATCCTCCCATGGTACTGGCATCTCCAATACAGTGGAGTCTTCTGCTGCAGTTAGGCTTTACCAATAGCCTCTCATAGGCTCTCTTCATGGTGCCCAGCCTCAATTTCTTTGCATGACCCCTCCAGTCCTAGGCCATCAACTGCAACGGAGGCTACACCTTCACCAATGGCCTTCATGGCCTCTCACGGTACCCAGCCTCAGCTGTTCTTCACGACCCCCTCATGTCGTCAAAACCAGTACCACCTGGGTGACTCTCACACATTACCACGTCCAGCTGCAGCACGAGGCACAACCTTAGCTATCTCTGGAACACAGCTCCTTTGTGCTCTCAGAAAACACTTGGCAGGAGATTTCACCTCAGTGATGCTGGTCTCTTCTTCTTCACTGCTAGTTTCTTAGCTCCAGCTCACCAGCACCAATTGTCCCAGTCGTCTCCTTCTACTATTCTCTCTAAAGCCAGAGCCACATGGCCAAAGCTGCTGAGTTCTGCCGCTTGCTGCTGATCAGGAACATGGTGTCCTGAGGTGGAAACTTGTGGTTTGCTTGGAAAGTCGGTTATGTCAAAGGATGTTTTGCTGGAGCAGACGCAGGTGAGAGGAGGTTGTCTAGGCACACGAGAGGACGCATGATGGAGTATAAATATGACCACACAGACAGTGGGAGCAGAGAACATTGGCTTGGTTTGCTCCGCCTCGCTATCCTTTCCTAACAACACACATGTATTGGTTTGCCTTACATAGCATTGTTGAGCTCAGCTTGTGTTGAGAGAAACTTGCCCAAGAACTGCTTATGAGGTTCCTGTGCTAGCTTGCTGCTTCAGTGGGCTCCAGGCAGTTGGCAACCCTGGCAATTTCTTCAGAATTGAACTATAGCTGCTGGTTCCTGCCTGGCGTCTGCCTGCTGAGAGGCCTGGTCTGCAGCTGCCGAGTCGTATTTGGTGTTTGCTATGGGACTGAACTGCTGCCCAAGAAGATAGAGCTCACCTTCAAGGAACCATTGCTGAACAGGTCCACTTCTCCTATATCCTAGTAACTTTCCTCTTCCACTACCTCTAGTGGGTGGTGAGCAAGAGGAAAGGTTAAATATTTATTGGAAAAAAAAAAAAAAAGTAGGTTGCAAAAAATGTATGCCTGCAGATATCAATTACTGTATAAAAGCGTTCTGTGAACATAGAATAGAGAGTTTTCCTCTGGGCTACGTGTAAGTTTCCTGCGTGCTCTCTCTCTCTAAGTCCTGAAAAACAAGGTCAAAGTTCTAACAGCATCAACTCATCTGGGACATAAGTTCCCAAAAGCCCAACAGCCATTCCTCCTTCTATGGAAGAGCAAAGCCCCGTGAGGGAAGGATTTATGCAGGACTAAGCGACCGGCTGGCACTGTCACCTTCGGGAGACTCTCGAAGGCAGGGCCGACTTGTTCCTCTATCATTCTCACAGCCTCCCTGTGTGGACAACTCACCTTTTCCACCATCTGAAGAAAAGGCCATGCTGACTGAAGTCAGTCGCAGAAGCCCTGACATATTCATGATGTGTCGCCAGAACCCAACGAAACTGAAGCCTTTCCTATGACCAACAAGGCCATCTTCCATCTGGCCCTGACCATCCTTCTGATCTCTCTACAGGCCTCTCCAGGTGTCCCCATTGTTCCTCAAACACTATAGATACTGCTTTCTGGTTGGTGCTTTTGCTTTTGCTTCTGTCTGGAATCAACATGATCCACTCCTTTTCTTAACTCCTACCCGCACTGCTGTTGCTACAGAGGGACTTTGCTGCAATTTCCTACCCACAGAGTTCCTTCTGGTCACTAGTTTTTTTCCTTAGCCTGATACTTATTGTTTTTAAGATATTTTTTATCGTGTGTTTTTATTATTTATTTTATAATTATTATTTATTAATTATCCCATGGGCCCATGGGTACGTGTGTGTGTGTGTGTGTGCGTGTGTGTGTTTGTGCCCACAGAGGCTGAAAGACCCTCAGACAGAGGAGACTCTCGCCCAGTCCTGAGAACACCCACCACCCCATGAACACATGGGACTCAGTCTTGATGTAAAAACAAGAGGTTTACTTTTGGGATACCAATGCATTGGTCCTCCGCAGGAGGGATGTGAAGAGCCTCGAACAACAGAAATGTACAACTTAAATAGTCATTTAAGATCACCAACCAGAGCTTCCAGGGACTAAGCCACTACCCAAAGACTATACATGGACTGACTCTGGACTCTAACGTCATAGGTAGCAATGAATAGCCTAGTAAGAGCACCAGTGGAAGGGGAAGCCCTTGGTCCTGCTAAGACTGAACCCCCAGTGAATGTGATTGTTGGGGGAGGGTGGTAATGGGGAGGATGGGGAGGGAACACTTATTTAGAAGGGGGGGAGGGTTGGGGAGTATGTTGACCTGGAAACCGGGGAAAGGGTAAATAAGAAAATATTAATAAAAAAAAAAAATGAGAGGGGTAAATAAGAAATACTCAAGTTAATCCAGTCTACTCGAAAAAAAAAAAAAAAAAAAATCTGAGAAAAAAAAAGATTACACAGTTTTATTAGCTCAGCTATTTCGGTGCCAAGGATAACTAGGCAGATGTTTCTCGTCCTGGAATTCCTGGGATAAGGCTGTAACCACATCAATGCAGCTATTTCAGTACCAAGGACGTCTGACTTGATATATGTTTTCTCATCCTGGGGTTCCCAGGACAAGGACCAAGGATATTTGTCTTGGCAGGTGTTTCTCTTCTGGAGTTCCTAGGACAAGGCTATAGCTATGTCAGCACAGCTGCATTCAGTACCAAGGACATCTCACTTCTATAGTGGTCAGTTAGCTTCTCAGAGATGTTTCCTGTCTTGTAATTGCCCTGCAGTAAATATGTTCTATACCATCTGTTCTTATGGTCTGGCAGCTTCCTAGAGAGTGGGTAGGAATGTGCTTTCTGTACTTTCTGGTCTATTGTCTAACATCTAGGGGCTAAGCAAGGGCCAGCTTAAAAGATTCTCATTCTTAAGAAATGGCTGCACTAATATCAAACGGGGATCTTTCAAGGCCAGAAGTGGGGATCAGGTTCTCTGAAGCTGAAGTTACAGATTTGTGAGACACCTGATATGGATACTGGGAATGAACCTAGGTCCTCTGGAAAAGCAGTAAGGGTTCTTACATGGCTGAGCCATTTCTCTAACCATACTGATTTCGCCGGGTCCCCACTCCGTCCGCCCCACTCTATCTCCAGTCTGCTTATGATTCTCATTGACCAACCTAACGCACCACTCCGCGCCTCAGATTAGGGAATCACGCGCTGCGACCCAGGCCCGTGACGTCACTTCCCAGCAGTCTCAAGCGTGGAGAGAATGAGCTGAGGCCAGCGAGGACAGCTCTCCCGCTTCTGAACTAGCGGCTCACTCTGGCCCCCAAGAACTACCAGCCCCAGAGCCCTTTGCGGCAAAACCCTTTCCACTTTGCGCTTGCGCCTCAAGATGCGTGGCAGTGCGAGTATAAGGGACAATTGTAGGCGTCTCTAGTGGTTCACCGGGATGGGTAGTTTTTCGGGAGGTCTTGGTGAGGCACTGTAAGGGTGTGACAGTGACTGAATGCATGGGCGTGTGGTTTGTGTGAAACTATTGCTGCACTTTTGCGCCTGCGCACCAACGGGGGTTATCCTCTGATAGTCGGCTGTTGTGTGACAACTTGGGGTATGTCACCCCATACTGTAAGTCACTGCGAGCGTGTGGAGAGACTGTCTTACTTTAAGAGTGACATTTCTGCCTGGGTGTTACTGTCTGGTGTCTTTTGTTTAAGGGTTGTGTGAGTGTGGCGTTTCAATCGCCCCATCTTCAAAGTTGCTCTTCTGCGTTTTGTTCTTCCAGTCCTTTAAATGAACTTTTAAAAAAGTAGCTATACGCATTGCAGAAAACAAAACCTAGCCAGGAGTCGAGTCATCTCCAGACACAAGCAGTTCACTTGGATATGTCCTTCGAGGACCTGCATGTGTGCACAGGCCATTTTATTTTAAATAAATAGGATCATTTGGCATAACTATTCACCAACTCAAAACTTCCAAAGCTGGCAGGGCATGGTGTCGCACACCTTTAGTCCCAGCACTTGGTAGGCAAAGACAGTGGCATCTCTGTGAATTGGAGGCTAGCCTGGTCTACATATAGATCCAAGCTGACTAGAACTAAATAGACCCTCATAAAGCAACATGAGTATTAAGAGAACCAACAGTATGTTACCCGCTTCTGCTCCCAAGTGCTGGGTTTAAAGGTGCGAGACACCTATTCTGCTCTGCCCATTGATTAAAAAAACATTTTGTGTCTCTCTGTGTGTGTGTGTGTTAAGGTTTGCTCTGTTGCTATGTATTCTAATTCTAACTTCTATCCCCAAAGGTCTCGTTGCCTAGGAGTAAATTCTCATGGCTATCAGATTTTATTGTGCAAAACCTTTTCCTTAATTTAAAATTATTGGTTAAAAATGGCTATAGCCAGTTACTGGAGGGATTAGAGGAAGGTGGGTTTTGAGTTGCCTGGCTGGGGGCGGCAGAGCCAGGAGAGAGAAGAAAGGACACGGGGAGAGGAGGAAATCACCATGAGAGAGGGGGCCATGAGCATATGGCCAGGAGAAAGAGCAAGTATTTGGGGTACACCAATGGGGAAGTAGTCGGGCAAGCAGTTAGAAAAGTTACCCCCCTCCACTAGTAACTGTCAAAGTCAAATAAAATAACCATAGTCTGAGTCTCATTCGTTCGTACACAGGGACAGGCTTAAACGGTTCAATTACGTGTGTGTGTGTGTGTGTGTGTGTGTGTGTGTGTGTGTGTGTGTGCAGTGTGCTGCCTGAAGAGGCCAAGAGAGGGCATCTGACTCCATGGAGCTGGAGTTAGAGGCAGCTGTGAGCTGTCTGACATGGGTGCTAAAATCCAAACTCAGGTCCTCTGGAAGAGCAGGTTTCTTCTTTGCTTAGACCACCAATGTCTACTTCAGTGTGGTGGAGTATTGCAAGAGCTGGAGACTATAATGTCCTATGTCCTGTCTTCCCAGAGTCAAATGCCCCCCTCCCCCATCATGCTTTACTAATACAGCCTTTTGGCAGCAACTCCATTTGTGAGTCGCTATTTTGAAGAATGAAGCGCACTGAAAGTAAACCCACGATAATTGATGAAAGCTGAGAGTCATTGCTATTTCCCTCAGATACTGATGCATTAGTTTATCATGTGCAGTGTCTAATAGCCCACAGGCTCTGTGTGGCCTTTTCTATTGTACTTATAATAGAAAATATCAAAAATAAAGAAAAGTGGAGAGTGGTGGCACATGCTTTTAATTTCAGCATTTGGGAGGCAGAGGCAGTGAATCTGTGGGTCTGGGACCAGCCTGGTGTGTATATTGTAGTTGTATTGTGTAGGGGTGTATTGTATTAATCCACTCTAATATCCCCAGCAGCGTAGGCACGAGTTCCTTGCTAGCTGCCCCAATGTTCTGGATTCTCGAATGAAAGACGCACGCACGCACACACGCACGCACACACACCCTTATATTTAATATGCCTAAACAGTTCAATGGTTGGGTCACTCACAAAATTCTCTGCTGCTAACACCTCCCCTCCAATACTCCTGAATTATTACTTACTAAAATCTATATCCCATCTTTGCTACCCCAGACCCGGTGCCGTCCCCTGTCCTCCTTGGGCCGCTCCTCCCTGGCCCTCACAAGATTGTACCTGTTCCCTTCCGTAGCTCTCCAACCGGGTCCTTCTGTTTCCCCCGCAGGGCAGTTCTGCCTCTTCCTGGGTGGTTCCCTTGCCCTCCAATCCTAAAGCCCCGCCTCTGTCTCCCTGCTCAGCCATTGGCTGTGGGCAACTTTATTTGCCAATCAGAACCAGCTGGGGGTAGGGACAGCTTCTCATATGCAGAATTCTCCTGCAAATTTGGGAACCCATAACACGAGCATTAAACCAAATCTCCACAACGCTTATGAAGTTCCAGGCCAGCCAGAGCTATATAGTAGGGCCCTGTCTCAAAACAAATACAAAAAAGCTTTTGGAAAATAGTTCTTAAGAGTTACACTTCTGCCGGGCAATGCTGGTGCTTATCTTTGTTCCCTATGCTCAGGAGGCAGAAGCAGGAAGATCTCAGAGTTCAAGGACAGCCTGGTCTACAAAGTGAGCTCTAGGACAGCCAGAGTTATACAGTGAAACACTATTTCAAAAAAAAAAAAAAATGTCCCTTTTCTTTTAAAATGTTTCTTTTAATGTCTCCGATTCTTACAAACAGAAACCAGTTCTCCCTGCCAGCCCTCTTCCCAGTTTCCAACCCAGACACTTGGAATGTTTCTCCCAGCCGTTCCTCCCTCAGTTCCGTACAGTGTGCTTCGACAGTCTCTCCTCACAGTTTCCCCAGTACTAGCAGTTCTGAACTGTAACAGCTGTGCCAGCCTCTCTGCTCAGCTCGCGTCTCCTGACTCGGCCGTCACCAGCTGTCTTCTCTCCTCACTCTGCTGGTTCAGTTCACTTTCAACTGTCTCCTAAGAATATCTTCTCTGGCTCAGCTCAGGTCCTCCTGGCTCAACAGTCTATTTTCACGATCAATCTCATTTCTTCTCGTCAGCCCTACTCAGTCTTCTTTCTTCCTGCACCATCTTCTCTCTGACCCTATGCTTTGGTCGCCCGGACCCTACACCCTTCTCTTTCAGCCTCTGATGGCTTTTTATAGCTTTTCCTGTTCCCAGAAGTCCAAGAGGCCACTGACACTGAAGGTCACAGGGTCAAGTTCTCTTTTTTTTTTTTTTTTTTTTTTTCTTTTTTCGAGCTGGGGACCGAACCCAGGGCCTTGCGCTTCCTAGGTTCTACTACTGACTAAATCCCCAGCCCTCAAGTTCTCTTAAGAGGGGCTAGTTGTCTATCAACTTGAGAGTCCCTCCTTTCCCGAGGTTATGTAAGCAGTAAGGACTGAGCCCACTGAGCCGCCTGGAAGAGCTAACCTCTGACTGGTCCGGCTGCCTGCAAGTTCTTCAGTATGGTCCGTGTTTTCAGCTTTCGTGAGTTGTAGCTCCTCCTGGGATGACCATTTGGTGGCGCAGCTGTCTCTGAGTCCTTCTGCTCTTGTAACCTTTCACCCATGCTTCCACATGCAACTCCATTCCAATAAAACTCACTAGTTCACTGCCGAGCTTTCAGGACGACATCCTTTGGTGTGTCATTGGGTCCCTATCTGAGGTGAACAGTACTTGGTCAAACCTCCCCAGGAATACTGCCACACAGTGCTCCTATGTTTTCTGCTTTGGAGAATAAGGAAAACTAATCTCATCTCTTCCTGCTGTTTTGATAGCTGTGACTTCAACTATCCACCAAAACTTTCCAGAATTTCAGACGGATGTTATTTCTACAACATTAAAAATTAAGTCTGAAGCTGGGTGTAATGGCACACCTTTAATCCCAGCACTCAGGAGGCAGAGGCAGGCAGATCTCTGTTTTCCAGGCTCACCGGGTCTACACAGTGAGTTCCAGTCCAGCCAGAGCTACAAAGTAAAACCTGCTGAGAGAGAGGGGTGGGGAGGGAGATGCCTAGACAAAGACTATCCACAATGCCCTTCCCCACTTGTAACTCAATAAGCAGTAGATGGAAGGCTTTATTTCGTAATTATTTCTTTTCCATCACAAAGTCTCAGTTTTGATAATGGTATGTGGCAGTTAAAAGGAATTTTCCTGAAGCTGGGAGAAATGGGTTAGCGGTAAACACTAGCTCAGAATTCACCAGTGAGGGCTGGACCACAGCTCAGGGGCAGTGCTTGTCTACCACACACAAAGCCCTCGTTTCCATCCCCACCCCAAACACCCTTTCCACAAATCATAAAGAAAATTAGGAAACTGAGTATACAAATGACAACAGAGAAATCTTTTATTAAACCCATGCTGTATGCTAGGAACAGATCTATAAGTTCTATTTGAGTTCACTGAGTTCTTACAGCAAACCAATACATACATATGATTAAATATGTAAAAGAGGAAATACACTGGTAACATGTAAGAAAAAAATCAGGAAAATAAGACTTTCCTAACTGTAATTACCTTTCTGGTATGACATTAGGATAGGGTCAATGAAAAGGTAAACAAAATAGCATACAAGGAGAAAGTAAATTCAGCATTAAATGGTCTCATTTTAAGAGAAACAAAACATCAGACATCCAAATGTAAGTGTGGAGTCATATTAATGGAGACAGCTTTTATAAATGCAAAAATTCAGAAGCAACCATAACATGAAAAATAGTAATTTAAAAGTTATTAAGTAAATCTTTAAAATTAGAATCTGTATCTGCTGTAAAGGCAATTACAAAGATGATTTTTTAGCATGATAAAAGCAGACGAAGGAAGAACACAGATACCATAACCACACATTCAGCAAAACTGGTTCTACCAATTTGATAGTCGTCATCTATAATCAATACAATCACAGTTCATCCTCATGTCTGAGCTTCAGAATTCCTACTTTTCTCTTTTTCCTCACTTATAATAAAAAAAAAGTAAAAACAAGCTCATGGGACACAGCAGTACAGCCGGCAGCACCTCAGATCCAACCCTGGAGCTCCACGAGGGACTTAACTGAGTAACGCTTACACAGTTAAAACACTGTGTTGTGAGCACAAGCACCAGGAACAGTCTGGACAACAAAAGATAGACCTATGAATATGAGCAAACATAAACAACAGGAAGGCAGACCTCCAAGCAAGGAGCATTGGTGTGGGATGAGACAATACATGTAGGCTTGGAACTCAGAACCTATAGTCAGAAAATTCAGATGAAAATGTAAATATCTAGTCAACAATGTCAGAGAGCACCTCTCCAGCTTGAATTTTATCATTCATTAGAGTGAACTTCCTGATGGCGAATAAGTTCTGACTCATTACTAAACGTCTTCCCACATTCATTACAGCTACAGGGCTTGTCGTCACGGTGAGTTCTCAGATGCCGGGTAAGGTTTGAGCATTTATTAAAGGCCTTTCCGCATTTATTACATTCGTATGGTTTTTCATCTGAGTGGACTCTCTGATGTTGAAAAAGCTGTGAGTTCTGAGTGAAGGCCTTCCCACATTCAAGGCATTCAAAAGGCTTCTCGCCAGCATGGATTCTTTGATGTTGCCGAAGTTGTGAGCTCTGGGTGAAGGCTTTCCCACAGTCCTTGCACTCATAGGGTTTCTCCCCAGTGTGGATTCTCTGATGATTTGTAAGGGCTGAGCCACTACTGAAGGCCTTCCCACATTCCTTGCACTCATAGGGTTTCTCCCCAGTATGGATTCTCTGGTGCTGAACAAGCTTTGAGCTCTGGGTAAAGGCTTTGCCACATTCCTTACACTCATAAGGTTTCTCACCTGTATGAACTCGCACATGCTGGAAAAGCTGCGAGCTCTTTGTAAAAGCTTTCCCACACACTTTGCACGCATATGGCTTCTCACCGGTGTGAATTCTCTGATGGTCGATGAGATTTGAGCAGTAGCTAAAGGCTTTCCCGCAGTCCTTGCATTCATAAGGTTTCTTACCAGTATGTATTCTCTGATGCTGAGAAAGGTATGAGCTACAACTGAAGGCCTTCCCGCAGTCTTTGCATTCAAAGGGCTTTTCACCAGTGTGAATTTTCAGATGCCGAGTAACATGTGACCCACAACTGAAGAATTTCCCACACTCCTTACATTCGTAAGACTTTTCACCAATATGAATTCTCTGATGTTGAATAAACTGTGAGTTCTGGGTAAAGACCTTTCTACATTTCTTACATTCATAGGGTTTCTCGTCATTAATGATCTGATGTAGGGTCAGGAAAGTCTGCTGAACAAACGTGGGCATGTACTCACGGGCCAGTGGCTCTTGGCTTCCATGTCCATTTTGAAGCTGGCTTCCACATTCCAAGACATCTCTGAAACCGGGGTAGTCCAGGCCTTGCTTCGTAAGCCTCATGAACTCCCTCTGGCAGGATTCTAGTTCATAAACTTCCTTCTTTAGAGATAATAACTTGCTTTCGCACATTGACTCCAGAGCTGAAAGAAAAGTAACAAATATTCTTTTCTACTCTTATTTGAAAAAAAACTAAACTTTCATTTGGGAATGAGAAAAGGAAGTGAATATACTGTCTTGTAAGGAAATGACACAGGCTCTTACAGAGATCTAAAATGGAGAAGGACAAAGAGCACAGGTCAATTAACAAGATGTGCATGGAAACAGGGGAGACCACGGTGGACGTAAGTCACCCACAAGCACTGTCTTGTTTTGGAGACAGGGTTTCTCTGTGTAGCCCTGGCTATCCCGGAACTTGATCTATAGACCAGGCTGGCCTCAAACTCCTAGGGATCAGCCCGCCTCTGCCTCCTCAGACTGGGTTAAAGGCATGAGCTACCAACAATGCTTCTTAAATATGGATGTAGGTCAGAATAGTTTGGAGAAAAAAAGCACTGGGCACAAGACACGAAAAAAAAAATAAAACAAATAATGTATTCAGTCTTCTGTTCATTTTTTGTTGTTGGTGGTGTTTTGAGACAGGGTCTCACTATCTAGCCCTGATTGGCCTTGAATTCAAGAGATCCTTTGCCTCCCAATGCAAGGACTAAAGGAATGTCTCCCGAGACAAGGTCTTAGTACATAGCTCTGCCTGGATTTGATCTCTGGATTATCTTTCCCCAGGCTCTCTAGTGGCTCTCCAGTGCTAGGATTGTAAGCACACACTGCCACACTCATCTCTGTCCTGGTTTCCTGCCGTGGGACTTCAAAGAACCTTGGGACTCCGAATGACAGCAGTGTATTTGCACTGCTACCAAGGCAATTCACCATAGGCCTTCAAGAGCCTCGGGATTGGTTCTGGAAAGACGGCCCAGTGGGTAAGAATGTGGGCCGCTACTGCAAAGGACTTTGGTTCAGTTCCCAGTGCCCACAGAGCTGCTTACAAACACCCGGGACTCTAGCTCCAGAGGGTTTTATGAAGTCTTCTGACCATGGGCACCAGTCCACAACTGGTGGTGCACACGCCACACACACTCAGGCCCATCAATACAAAACAACACATCTTTAAAAGAAAGAAAAAGCTTTAGTCTTGAATCAGGTTCTTAGAAGGTTGGGAATTTAGGTATCTGACTTCTGGATGGAGGAGAGAAGGTAAGACAGAGAAGCCAGTTATATAATCGTACCTATGACAAAACCAAACCAAACTTGATGACCTGTGTCTGATCCTCAGGACCAACACCATGCACAGAGAGAACGAACTCTTACAGTTGTCCTTTGACCCCCAAACACTCAATCCATGCCATAAAAAAAAAATGAAACAAAAAAATATGCTTTTTTTTTTATAAAAAAAGAATTTGCTTTTCTCACTTAGACCTAGGTTTTTGGCAGAGGCTTACAAAATAATCACCGAGGGGCTGGAGAGATGGCTCAGCTGTTAAGAGCACTGGCTGCTCTTCTAGCGGTCCTGAGTTCAATTCCCAGCAACCACGTGGTGGCTCACAACCATCTACAACGGCATCTGATGCCCTCTTCTGGCTGCAGGTGTACATGCCAACAGAGCATTGTATACATAAGATAAACAAATAACCTGTAAAACAAGGTAACATGGGAGAGGTGCAGTTTCCTGGATCACCAGTGAGTCGTCCCTGTGGGCACCGCTCTGCTCAGTGCTTCTCTCTCACTTACCCGAGCACAGGCCTCTCGTAAGCTCTTTACCAACCATCCAGGGCTCTTTGCCTTGCTCCAATAAAGAGATCACCTGAGGCTTGGGAATGTGAAGTCCTGCTTACAAGAAAAGATACGGAACTTAGTTATGCTGTGGGAAACAGATGCAATCCCTCGATCACCAAGCAAGAGATGCCAAGACAGGAACAGCCAAGGACGAGGAAGAAGCGTCAGCCACGCCCACTGGACGGAACTGAACCTGTTTCCCAGGCTTCTTTTCCAGCCCAGCTGAAACCACTGATTTGCAACCAAGGAGCAGGAATTCAGGTGGCAAACTTGAAAGGCAGCTGAGCAGTTCCTTGAGGAAGCAGCAGGCGCTCCGGAGGCGGCTGCGCTGTTGGTCCAGGAGCCCTTACCCACTGAGAGCAGGTGGCTGTAGTTCTCCAGCATCACATCTTTGTACAGGGCCCTCTGCGCAGGGCCCAGGCACGCCCACTCCTCCTGAGAGAAGTCCAGAGACACGTCGCTGAACGCCACCTGTTTCTGAAACAATAAACACGCCCAGATGTACAACACAAAAGGCACTTCCAAAACCTCGGTGCTCCAGTTGTCAGCTGAGCGAATGAGCCATTGCATGACAGATGTCACCAAGGCCTAGCATCTCTGGATGTCTGTTCATCCAGAAACAGGACACAGAGCCAGGCATGGTGCTGCACGACTGTAATCCCAGCACCAGGGAGGGTAAGGCAGGAGGACTGATTTGGAGTTGAGCTCTCAGCCCAGGTTGCACAGAACTGGGGAGTTAGCTCCCGCATAGAGCACCTGATAATGCCCTGGTCAATGCCAACGCAAGAATCCACTTCTTATTAATACAAATTATTTTTCTGGTGGCCAAATGTTTGGATTTCTGACTGTACAATCTCAACAGCTTATACACACTGGTCAAACTTATTAGAATCACCCATTATCATATTATCATTCTTGTCCCTATCCGAAATAAATACAACGAAAGGTTCACATAGAAAACAGCATCACCCACATTTCCTATTGGACTTCAACTTGTTTCATAAATGCCATTGAGAGCCTCAGAGATCTGTACCTAAGATTCTCAAAGCCTCATAAGCTAGCAAATCTTTCAACATTAGAAACTACCACCCCCGCCTCCCATCCTCTATCACTGGAAACCGCTAGTTTGTAGACATGACTTTGGCTTCCCCGTGTGTCTCTCCAGCTAAGTGAATCCTTGCCGCCTCATCAGATCACAGCCCAGTCAGGACAAGTTTATTCTACCACTCCAGCTTACTTCCCGAGCACATTTCTCCTCTCCACTACGGTGCCTGGGAAAAGGCCAGGAAGAGATGATCAGTCATTTGCTGAATGAAAATACCAATGTTGCTCAAAAATGAGGGGCACTGAGGGATGATGGAGGATTAGCTGGCTAGAGAGTCAACAGGACCAGAACCTGGCAGGGCTCCTCATCAGCCACAAAGTCAGCACCTGAGTGTCTGGGCCACAGTATTCACACCACTGTACCCATCTCATATGGAAGGGATAATGGAGCGTCGGGTAAGTAAGACACGCCAGTTACCTCAGCTATGGTTTCAAGTGCTGTTGGATATGGCCATCGTACTCAAGGCTGTTCTGGAGCGAGGGAAGGTTCTGAGAGAGTAATACTGGGTAGGGAGCAAAGTACCCTAGAAACTACACTAGTCTTATCACGACTGCTTAAAGCAGTTAGATGAACACTGATACTTTCCTGTTAGAACTCTGGCGACTGACAACTGGAACAAATATTACTATCCTTTATTGTTACACTTGAAATAGGATCACAGTAGGTAGCCTTGGTGGGCCGGGAACTTGTTATGGAGAGCAGGCTGGCCTTGAACTCATAGAGATTGTCTGCTTCTGCATCCTAAGTGCTAGGATTGAGGCAGGCACCATCTTGTCCAGCTATTTTCTTTTAAACTATTCCCTTTATCTCTAGGGAAGCACTTGTCTCGATATGCAGTCTTAGGCACTGCAGCTGGAACTGCAGATCGATAAAACCATGTTGGGAAGTCAGCATCAAGTGAAATGCATGTGTAACTTATGGGCCAGCAATTTATGTACTAGGGATTTACATAAAACAAGAACTACACATTGCATATGTGCACTGAAAGACAAAGAATGTCCTGTTCACATGGCCTAACACTGAAAACAACTCAAATGATGATGACGACATAAGCTGTGCCACATGGGGTCTTGAACACAGTGAGCGCTGGCTTGGCCCTCACTCTGTAGTCTCACACTCCTGCTGCCTTAGCCTCCTGAGTCCTGAGATCACAGGTGCCACCTCACCTGACTTCTTACAACGAGAAGTTAGAGGGCAACGGTAATAAACAATTCTTAACTACATACAGCCACACGGGTGACTCTCACACCATTTATACCATAAACTATTAAATAACGCCTTCAAGAAATGCGAAATATACCCAGCAAAAGAAACCAAAAGAAGGTAGACATTTTGTGATTCCGTTTATATAAAATATAGTACAAGCAAGACTAACAGATACAGAAGACAAAATAAACATTATCCTTGGGGGAGGGAGAGAGAGCAAAAGAGAAGAACAGGAGTTCCGGAGTGCTGTCTCTGCTTAAATGAATGTGTGCATTCTTAAAAGATTTATTTACTTATTCATGTACATGGGTACACTGTTGCTGTCCTCAGACACATAAGACGGCATCAGATCCCATTACAGATGGCTGTGAGCCACCATGTGATTGCTTGGAATTGAACTCGGGACCTCTGGAAGAGCAGTCAGTGCTCTTAACCACTGAGCCATCTCTCCAGTCCAGTCTTATACTTCTAAAATTAATGTTTTCAATTGTGCACGAATGGAGGCCAGAGTGTGAGAGTGCTAGTTTTCTCATTCCAACACGTAGGTCACAGGGCTTGAACCTATGCCGTCAGGCTTGGCAGCAGGCACACTATTTGCTGAGCCGTCTTGCCAGACCTGTTTTCTTTAGATAGGATCTCATGTGTCTGTGAGGGCCTTAAGTTCACCAGGTCGCCAAGCATGGCCTTGAACTTCTAGTCTTTCTGCCTCTACCTCCCAAGTACTGGAATTATAGGACTGCACCTCTGTGGAGCCTTACTGTGGTGCTGGAGACTTGAACCGAAGGTCTCGTATAAACTAGGCAAGCACTCTCCACCTGAAGCGCATCCCTACCCTGTGTTATTGTTCTGAATCATCACCTACTACCTTCTTATTAGATTCACCCCACATTGCAGTACCAAAGAGTTGAAGGTTAGAAGACAACAGTGATAATTTTTATGAAGCACTGATGAAAATCTAACTTGTAAAAACCATATTGTAAATCGGTACATGTTGGAGGGATGGTTTTGTACAGTATGAAGTGTAGGCATAAGGTTTCTTGTTATTTATGATAAGGCAACCCTAGATTTTTTTTTTTTTTGAGACAAAAGAGTTTCAGTATATAGTCCTCAACATAGACCAAGCTAGCCTTAAACTCCCAGAAATCAGTCTGATTCTCATCTAGTAAATTCTGTCCTGATGCTGTTTGTTTTGAGACAGGCTTTTGCTGTGTAGCCTTGACTGTCCTAGAACTCACTATGTAGGCCAGGCTGGCCTCAAACTCAGAGAGGTCTATCTGCCTCTACCTCCTGAGTGCTGGGGTTAAAGGTATGTGCTACCATTGCCTGGCTTGGATTTTTAAAAGAAAAGCAGGATTCAAACCCTTGTACAGAACTTGGCACAGAGACTTATTCCAGTAACTCAGTACCCAGGAGGCTGAAGCAGGAGAATCCAGAGCAGCGGTTCTAGATAAGCAAATATCGTGCATATCAGATATTTACATTATGATTCATAACAGTAGCGAAATTACATTCATGAAGTACCAACAAAATAATTTTATGGCTGGGGGGGTCATCACGACATGAAGAACTGTATCAAAGGGGTGCAGCGTTAGGAAGATTGAGAATCACTGATTTAAAGCTTGGAGTCAGCCTGGGTTATACACCGAGGCCCTGTTTCAGAGCTAAATACAGCCAATTAAAAAAAAAAAAAACAGGGGCATGGCTCCAATTAAAAAAAAAGTTCAAAGCAACCACAAAACCATCTCTAAAGAGATCTGATGCCCTCTTCTGGTGTATCTGAAGACAGCTACAGTGTACTTATATATAATAAATAAATAAATCTTTTAAAAAAAAAAAAAAAAAAAAACTCAAAATGGGGGCTGAGTGCTGGCCTCCACTAGCACTGCTTGTATGTGGTGTTACACGGACATACATGCAGTTGCAGCTCAGGGAAATGCAGGCAGGGGAATTGGAAGTATGTGATCGTCCTCAGCTACATGCAGAGTTTGACACCAGCCTGTCTCAAAAGTCAAAAGGAAGCAAACAACAGCCGAACCACCCAACTGCCACACACAGTTTTCAGTCCGAATATACGAATGACTGATGCTGTAAGACCCCACCCTAGACCATAACGTGAAGGAACAGGGGTTATCTTTGTGTGGCAGAGATTTAACTTGGTCCTGTCTCCCAAATTCTTTGAAATAACCGTGTTATAGATACATGTTTAGAAAGAAACAAAAACTGAGCTGTCTAATGCCTAAATTAACACGTGACCATTAAACTGAAGGAAGTCAGGGAGAACACAGGCTGCGAGTGTCTTTGTCTGAGCTTCCTACCATTCTCATGGATGGAGGTTTGAAGAACCAGCTCACTTGTGAGGCTGTGTTAAGACATGGCGACATCTACATAGTTTAAAGCTGTTGTTAAGTTTTGCTGGGCCAGTGTCTCAGCTACTAACTTATCCTGACCTCTCCTTAATTCTGTCTCTCCAAGTGGTCCTTTCTCACTACCTGCTTCTACCAGTCCTGGAGACCTTCGGCCTCCACCTTTGCCTGGGGTAACTTGGCTTGCCTGGAAGTCCCACCCTCTTACTTCTTGCTCCCACTCCTGCTCTTTATTATGCAAAAAGCAACATTCTTTATTCAAAGTGTAGGCAGTGGAAGGTCACCTTACATACAACATTTATATATCCTGCTAGCCAGTTGTTACCAGCTCCAAATAACAATAGAAAAACAAGAACACACTTTTTTATAGCCAGAAAATACAGTATTTGTGGGTCATCCCAACAGAAACCCCAGTGTACCTTATGTTTGGCATGGTCCGCAGCCATTCCTCCTTTCTCCACTGGGTACCTCTGGAGGGGCAGAGCTGGGGAACAAAGAGTCGTGAAGTCCTAAGCCTTTTTAATAAAGGGCCACCCTAGAATCATACCTGTCACCCAGGGAGAAGTCTAGATTGTCATGATAATGTCTAGAGTCAAGAGAAGGAATGAAGCCTATGTTGTCCAATACTGGAATCTGTTCTCATCTCACTGGGGTCTCTTAGGACAGAAAACTGGAGTCACCCGGGCTGTCAGAGGCACACCGAATCTACAAACCCACAGCTGCTGTCAGTCACCCACCATGCAACCACATTGATTCCCACAAGCACGCCCTACCCAAACAATAGCATAATGTGTGGTTGCACACTCACAGTCACACATCCATCCTGCAACCACATCCACATTTATAGAACCCTTGGATCCAACACCACATCAAACCACTGTGCTACAAATGGTCTCAACAGCACACGCACTGCGGAGCCACACAATAGTCAAAATCACCTCGTTTGTCCTCCTGGAATTACACACTACACACGTTCAACAGAACAGAACAGCCGCTAAGACAGAAACACTGTCGGCTTGACATTCACATGCATCCTCCGATGATCGTGAGAATTCTGAAATTTTGGTTTCATTAAAATACACAGAAGTAAGGCTGGAGAGATGGCTCAGTGGTTAAGGGTACTGACTGCTCTTCCAGAGATCCTGAGTTCAATTCTCAGCAACCACACAGTGGCTCACGACCATCTGTAATGAGATCTGATGTCCGATTCTGGCGTGTCTGAAGACAGCGACAGTGTACTTATATATAATAAATAAATAAATCTTTAAAAAAAAAACCATAGAAATAGTCTAAGAGTATGTTTTTGTTTTAATGCCAGGTGTGGGGATCCTGGGCTACTCAAAGCAGCTGATTGACCTCCTGCTCTAGCAGAGGCACTGTTTTGCCAGCTCTAGATAGTTCCTGCAATTGTGTGACATTGGAAATTCTGAGAACTTTTTAGAGGGTACATAAATGCTAGGGTCCAGACAAGCAGGATTGGTGATTGTTGGTTGTTCAGAGGATCTGGTTACGGTTTCTTAATCGTTGCTCAGAGAAGAAACAAGAAGAAATAAATTACATACAAGGACCTCCCCTCCGCGCCCCCCCTCATCTATTTGTGGGGGGAGGAACCCACAAAGTAGCAAAGACCAGGTACATTCAACCAGGCTCATTGTACCACATAAAGTTACATAATCACACTCAAACAGCCTCAGTTACAGGCACCCAGTACACATAGTATACAAACATACACACTGCCCCTCTCAGATTATCAGTAAGCGTAATTACTGATTACCTGATATATCTCTCATACACAAGAGTTATACTGTTATACGCAATAGGTCCAAACACACGGGGACTCAATCGCACTTACCCGTACTGCCACAAAGTTATTAACCACATACTAATAAAGAAAATGGGCATACGTACACACACAGCTCTGCGCATGTTCACAGGTCATTGACACACCCACCAGGGAACCCTAAAAAATTATAGCCACGCACTCACGGAGTCCTAGGGTCACTTAAGGTCACATTTACACACAGCCAAAGCCTTACTGCTGCTCACCCGGCTAGACTAGCTCCTACTGACCTGACATCTCAGATACTGACTGGTATTTCCCTTCAGACCCCAGGGCCGCACCTTTGGAGCCTTAAAAAGGGCCTAGGCCGCTCACCGTACACTTTCCTGTCCCCGGACGATGAGGGTCCCGCAGGCAAAAGAAGGGGCTGCCTAGAAATTGCGGGCGCTTCTGGGAAATGTAGTCTGCGATGGGAACTGGCGGGGAAAATGGCAACCATTGTTGGATTTCCCGCCAGGGCACGGCCTGAGGCAGGCCGAGGATCTGGCTCCGCATTTGGAATTTTGTGCGGAAAATTCCTAGACAGAGATACAAACTGGGATCGAAACTCTCACAATACGTAGGGCAGACACCCTGGGCACGAGCCCCTTGCATCATTAGGGGCCAATCTCACCGAATCACTGTATGTTTTTTGGAGTAGGTTTGCGACGGAAGTTGTGTAGAGTCGCATGTGTCTCTGGGAAATGTAGTCTAGAAAAGGAACTGCGTGGCACTGGTCTCCTGGAACAAAGTTGCTGAAATGATTTCTGAGATACCACACCCTGAGTCTGGATATTTCTGGGCCTTGTAACTCACTGTAGCAATATTCAAGATGACGACAGATTCCCCGTCTTTCCCTTCTTTGTTGGCGAGGCCCAGCATAGGATTTTTATGATCCATTTAGGTGGCATAAAAAATGAATATTAGTTATTAAAATCTAGCAGATTTACAACGAATTGTAAACGAGTGGTTGTTCCCGAGGAGGTAGAGGGTTCTGTTATAGAGTAGTGAAAAAAATTGTCTTCGAATTTTTATTTATTTTGAGTCTGGGTCTTACTCTAGGCTGACCTGCGAGTCACTCAGTAGACTTGGTTTGCACTGAATTCATATAGATCAGTCTGTCCGTGTCTCACAAACACTTAGACTAAAGGGAAGGTCCAATACTAGGTACATTTTTTTGCTTTGGTGTTTATGGGACTCATTTCTACATAGGTATTTCCTTTCTTAGCTGAACAATATTGTTTTATGAGTTATATGTATGAGTTTGTATATCCAGTCACATGTTTGTGATTGTTGTGGTAATCTCTAGATTAATTGATTTTAATAAAGCAGATATAAGCATTCGTTTACAATTCTTTTATCTTTTTTTTCCCTTTTGGTTTTTCGAGACAGAGTTTTTCTGTGTAGCTCTGGCTGTCCCGGAACTCACTCTGTAGACCAGGCTGGTCTCGAACTCACAGATTCTGCCTGCCTCTACTTCTTTAGTGCTGGGATTAAAAGCATGTGCCACCATCACTGGCTTTTGTCAGTACTTTAAAAAGTTTTGTTTTTACTGTTTTTCTATATGGGTATGTGCTTTAATGCATACATATGTGTCTGTACAGGCCAAAAGGGGATGCCATATCACCAAGAGTTACAGACAGATTTGTGGGCTGCCTGTGGTGGAAACAGAACTCTGGTTCTAGGCAAGAGCAGTATGAGCACCTAATGCTTGAGACCCTGTTTCAGCTTGCAATGTCATTGTTGTGTGTGTGTGTGTGTGTGTGTGTGTGTGTGTGTGTGTGTGTGTGTGTTTAATTAGGTATTAAGGGGGTGGGCCATGGTATTAAACTAAGGCTTCATTTACACACTAAGGGCATCACTGTGTATAAATTATATTTTAATTTTAGGTGCTTTTAGTCACATGTTGGTCTTACTAAGTCCTTTCTTTCCTCCCTCCTGTCTCCCTACCTCCTTCTACATATCTCAGCTTGGCCTATCGCTTTATCCTGCCTGCAAATGTGAGCCACTATGCCTGGTATTAAGCTTAGAGTGGTGAATAACGGAAACGAGCGGGTTTTATGCCTGTATTCTACTCTGTCCTTCCAAAGAACATTCTGACCGCTCTATTCCCACCCACCCCCACCCCCGGCGGTATCTCCCAGGGGGTTTATCCCAGCTTCTACTCTATTTCCCAATGCGGTTTGTCCTATTTAAGATTTTGACATTCTTCCAGTTGCTTCTGATACTGGTTCTGATGCATCTTGGGGTTGCTGGTTTTTTTTTTCCTCAGGAGCAGAGTTCCATCCTGAATTGTCTACCTTTTTCATGAATGATTTTTCTATAAAGTGATTGTACCACCTTGATTTTTCCCCTCATATGGTTTCTCCCACAAGCCCTCAATTTTTTTCCTTCTTTGGCTGGATCCCCTGTACCGCATGGTTCTTCCAGCAGAGGGCGGGCAACTAGGTTTAAAGTATAACAGAACTCATGACCGCAAAGCTAGAGGAACCTCCTCCAATAGGATGATGCACAGACAAGGGCTACAGTGCTTGGATTTACGTTCTTTATCCCATTCTGTGTAATCTGGCTGGATAGCTATTCCTCTGCTGTACGGAATGCTTAAGTTTCAAAGATGGTGGCCTACGCGGCATCTCCGGGCGCGGCCATAGCCTCTTAAGGAATGGTATATAAAGGTTCTGCAAACTCTTTAGGCACCTAGTGGGCTGTTGGAGTCCTCCGGCGTCGCAGGTATCGCTGAGCATGCGCAGTACTAATAGCCAAGGATTTTTTTTCTTTTAAAGACCGGAAGTGACCTTGGTCTTTGAAGATGGTTCCCCTCCCCCTCTCCCCTCGCCTCCGCGCGGTTTCCATTGAAGTCTTAAGAGCAAGCACCTTGGAGGTGATTTCAACTAGAATTCTATGGAGTCAGTAATGTGTGTGTATGTTGCGAGTTAGTGACTGTATTGGGTACTGTCTGCTGTGTTGATGGTTGTCAGTGGTAAGGATTTCTCCGATCAATAACGGGATTCTGAGTTTTGGAGGAGGGAGGTTGGCCGGCCGGGTGACGTGTGACTGTCCTGACTTGTGAGTGATGTTAGGGAATGTGATGAGTGGCTGAGGGTCTGTAACACCCGAGAGCCTCTGGGGTCTGTGATCAGTTTGCTTTCTAACCCGAAAGTTTAGCTCATTAATTTTTAACGTTGGTTAATGTAAGAATTTATATTCTTACGTATTTATATGTAGACTTTTTATTGTTGATTAAATATAAATGGTTTTCTTTTTTAATTTATTTTCTTTGATCTAGGAGTCATTTGGAAATGCATTTTCCGTTTTAGATAATATCTCTGGGTAGTGGTCAGGTTGAAAAATGCTTTATGGTCTATATCGTAATCATTTTCATAAATGACTTCACATTGCATAAAAATTACCGCTCCCCAGTTGTATTGTGAGTTATATATCACATGGCCTTACAGTTTTGGTTTTGCTTTTTGTTTTTTGGAGCCCTGGATGTCCCAGAACTCACTGTATGTAGACCAGGCTGGTCTTGAACTCAAGAGATCCACCTGCCTCCAGAGTTCTGGGATTAAAGACCTGCACCACCACACCAGCAGACATTACAGATTTTTTTGTCTGCTTAGTTGTGGTGGAGGTATATTGCTCACAACAGAAAGGTGATTTGTCTATCTCTCCTTTGTTCATTTCTGGTTTATATGTTTGAAGTTATATAGTTACCAACACTTATGTGTATTTTTGCAAAATATGTTTATTCTTTTTTTTTTTTTGGTTCTTTTTTTTTTTCGAGCTGGGGACCGAACCCAGGGCCTTGCGCCTTCCTAGGCAAGCGCTCTACCACTGAGCTAAATCCCCAACCCCAAAATATGTTTATTCTTTGAAGATATGTATACAATGTATTTTCATCTCACCAACCCTTACTACCCCCTTCCAGTTATTTTTAGTAATAGGTATGACTAAGTATCTCCAGGATATTATTAGCAAATTCAGTGTCCACCATCAGTTTGTAAAAGAGCTTATTTTCACAAATATCTTTCCGTTTTGCAAGTTTTATATCTTTTGTCTAGTTTTTACACCTTGACTTTTTAAAAGCAATTGCTAGATTTCTTTTTTTTAATAAAACATTAGAACCTGTTGGCTTCCTGATGAAAATAATATATGTCAATATTTTAATTTGTGTTTTTTTTTTCCTTTTTTAAAAACAATTTATTTTATTTATATGAGTACAGTGTACCTATCTCCAGACACACCAGAAGAGGGCATCAGATCCTATTACACATGGTTGTGAGCCACCATGTGGTTGCTGGGATTTGAACTCAGGACCTCTGGAAGAGCAGTCAGTGCTCTTAACCACTGGGCCATCTCTCCAGTCCTTCTTTTGTTTTTGTTTTGTTTTAAATTGGGGATTGGACCCAAGACCTCAAGCATGCTAGGCAAATGCTCTAACCCTGGGTGTCTTGGTATCTCTGCGCAGCTCCAGATCTCCCACCACATTCCACAGCTCTTCTTCCTCGAAGTTCTGACTAAACTCCTAGAGGACTGCTAAGCATCTGGTTGCTGACAGAACACGGTCTGGACCCAGGGTGATCATGCCAACTGACTGGACTTCAACCCGGGAAGCTACATCATTGACCCCAGAAGATCCTGGGAGCTCCTGTGAGGTCAGAGGGTAGGGGTTTTGTGGGTGGGCATTCCTCCAGGAGTAGATGGCCCTGATTTGTCCTAGGAGTCTCAGAGGAGAAGCAGATAGGCCACAGGAGCAACTGGACCCCTAAACCTGCCCCTCAGGGAACCAATCTTGATCTATTTATTGAAAATCAAGAAACACCTGAGCAAATGTTCTCCACTCCAGAGGCAGTGAGGGCGGACCGTGATGAGTGACTGTTTTTTGTCATCCTGTGGTATTCATCTGTTGTCTGTGGATAAAATTCTTGGTAGAAATTACTTCCCTATAGGGTCTTTGAAGAAATGGCATCATTCCTTTTCCAATCGCCACACTGAGCACAAATATCCGCTTGCTTCCATTCTTCACGTTTCTGCTTCTCAGTAGGTCTCCAATTTTCATTTTTCCTCCTCCACGATTTTTTTTGCTGCTTTCCTTTTTGGGAAACATTGTCAACTTTGTCTCCTCCTCCTCTGTGGAGCCGCTGTTAACCGCTATCAACAGTTCATTTCAGGTTGCGGTTTTAAACATTGTACTCAGTGAGATGGCTCATTAGGTATGCTCGCCTGTGAGCTTGGAGACCCAAGTTCATTTCCTGCAACCACAGAAGTGAAGAGATCAGAGCCCACAGCCTTGCCTTCTGTCTCCATATTGCCACCACAGCACACAGAGGCCCTTTAGCTTGGGCTTGAAGGCTGCCAAGCGACACAATGCCAAGGTTTCTTCATCATACACAGCCTGCACCCCTACCTCAGCAGAGCGACCTTCATCAAGCATCTGATCTGTGGAGATCTCTCTACCTCTGCCTCTGTTTTGTGGTGCTGTCTCCCTCACCTCTTCTCTCCACCGTGAGATCCACTGTAAATGTGACACAGGTTCTCGTGTTGTCTTTGCCATAGTCTTCCAGTCTATGGGGGATTATTCTATTTTTAACAGCCCAAGAAGTCAGGATTTATTCTACAAATGGAGAATGCATTCCAAAATTAGTGACACTCTCCTTAAGTTTCCTCAGTTCTCACACATCCATGGGGTGCCATTCGAGCTCCCGATAGCCCTGTGATTGATTGATCATCACCTGGAGGGCTTTGTCGCACACTAACTGAGGAGACTAAATCTTGTTTTCTAATAACCTCCTGTTGGCTTTCCCTAATTTTATCTTCTGTTTCTACCTGAGTATCCTCCTTAATTGGAATTTGAAATTCCTCCCTTGAGGTCTGTGTCGACGCTGCTTCATATCTCTCCTTTTGTCGCTCCTGCTGCTGCTCGAGGCCCTGTAATCTCTGCTCAAGGTTCTGCTTCCACATTTTAATTTTTCTTTATATTATAATTCTGATATTCTGCTGTCCATTTTATTCTGATTGATTAATTTTAAAAGGTTCTCCTCCAAGCCCTGCTTCCAATCCTCATTATTTTTCTCTTTGTGGCTCAGCCTGGTCTGTGAGCTGCTGCATATTTTGTTCTAGCGTCTTTTCCAGCTCCTGTCTCCAGCCTTCATTTTCCTCTCTTTGTTCCTTATCATGACCTATAAATTCCTGTGCCTTTAGCTCTAGTGTTTCCCCTAAGGTCCGACCCTCCTGGGTCCCCTGCATGTTTGACCCTGCTGATGCATGTGGAAGCCTTTTGTTACTAACAGGAACACCCTGGCCCAGTAGACACACCTGGCCGTATACCTGGCCGTAATACCTGGGCGATGGTCCATTCCGTTCCTGTCTTTTGTTCTCAGTCTGTGTTCCTGGGACTTAGGCTTGTCTTCCTGGATTCCTCCCCAGTAAATTTGGGGCACATGCTTGTTCTTTTGTTCCTGAAGCCAGGTTTTTCCACTGTGCTTCCTGGGATTTTCCACCCTGTGAATTTGAGGTATACATTCAGTGAATAAAGCTACAGATTTGGCATTCTCTCTTAACAAGAATGACCCGTAGGTGTGTGTTTTTTAATCCCGCAGGCTTACACCCGGTGGTGCCGTGTTGGTACGGGCATTGACACCCTAATCCCTTTTCTAAGGCTTCTAAGTTTTTATCTTAGGACCCTGTCTTTTGAGAAGACATAGTAAACAATCTACTCAATATTGTGATAACTGTATCGACAAGGTATCAATTTCCTTTAAATCCACCCCTGTTGAACCATTCAAAATATCATTCCCTAAAACTCAAAAGGTAAAGGTATTTATTGTGTTTCTCATCTTTAAGTGTCTGTCTGTCTATCTATCTCTTTGTCTCTTTATTATCAATGTATAATTCTTTTTACTTAATTTGGAGTTTTTTGTACCTTTGTCCCTCTCCGCTCTTTGATCCAGGACACAGTGGTCCTCCCTTGTTCTTGTATTGACAAGGAGGGCCTAAGACCTGCTGCTTCTGTGCTTCTGAGCCAGCTCTGCCTTTTTTGTTTAGGTTGCAACCAGCATCGTGTGCACTGATCTCAGTCTGCAGTGCAAGCAGTTGGGGGAGTGGACAATGGGTCTGGCTGTCCCGTGTCCTATTTAGATGAGTGGGTATGGGGAAGCGAGCACAGGAGGGCTCCCTTGGTGGTAGGTGCCCAGGTCAGCCGACTCTATCTTCGAGAAGACTATTGCCTGCCCCCAAGGTCCCCTGTCCTTCGCTAGGATCAGGGAACACCAACTTTTTTGCAAAACTGGCATTGCCCAAGTCCCAGCTCAGGTTGGGGTGCTGCTCCTGGTTGCCCAGGTCTGCCTGGGGCATAGGAAGGGAGCATCTCAGCAGCTCTCTGTGGATGCACCCAGACCCACTCAGCTTTCAACCCACACGTTGCTGCAGGCCCTAAAGCACAGCCTGAGACATTTATTGGGGGTGGGAATGGGGGTGGACTTTTATCTCAGTTTAGTGGGGTTCTAAGGGATATGTTGGTGTGCCAATTTGTTGCAGTAATTTCCAACCCCAGTAAGCACGTATAAAAATGACACAACCCAGTTATATTTATAAGCTATGTGCCTAGATTGGGCACATCTATCACTATCCTAACTTATTCCTCAGCACTGGGACAGACCCTTTGCTCAGACTTGCAGTTTTTCTTGGTCACGTGGTTCTGTTCCGTGTAGGCTTCTACTTCTTCCTTGGTCCTCTCTCCACCTTCTCTCCTCGCCTTCTTCCCTGCTTCCCCCACCTATGCCCATTCTCTAAGTTCTCCAGTCCCACTCTTCCCTTCCACTGCCCAATCACAGGCTCTAGCCTTTATTTGATCAGTTAGAATGGAGAGAAGGTTCACAAGAGGGAAGCAGAGTTAACATCAGAATACAAACACCCCTAGGGCCACCCACAACATCTCCTATTTGTGCAAGGGCTTAGATATAAATCGAGCACAACCATCACAAGTATGCAAATTACAAAATGTATATTTGTATTAGTACATGTAGCGAGACTGTCTTGTATACTGTGTAAAAGCATTCACATGACAATTTAAAAGCCCATGGTCAATGAGCTGAGTCAGGAAATAGAAAGAAGGAGGTTCCAGCAGAGAGAAAGAGAGTGTGGGGAATTCTGGGAAATAAGCACTGGAGATTAGCCCCAAAGTCTAAGGAGTAGCATAGGCATAAGCCTGAGAAGCTGGTAACCATCTATGTGGTGTGCTCAGAATAGAATAATCTGGGTTACTGAGGCATGAACGAGTCATGGAACAGAGCAAAGGTTTTGGCCTAGGCATTCCTTCATACAGAAGAAGTCTCAGTCATTACTTCAGGGAACGGCTACGTTAAAACACAGTTACAAGTGGGATAAGAGGACGGCTACATTTTACAGTTGAGCAGTGCTCAGATGTTACAGGGCAGTTTTGGGTTGGTCTTTACTGAGGTGGTCGCAGGGAGTCTTTAATGCTTCCCGCCTGTGGGGTCAGGTTGTGTGTGTTTAACACCGTGTGAGAAGACCATGACCTAGAGAATCCCATCAAACAGCTCCTAGCAACACTGAAACCCACATGACAGCACCAGGCCCCGCTGTCAGCAGCTGCTCTTCTTACTCAAAAATAAAGGGGTGGGAAAAGATTGGCTGATAAACAGGAGCCAAAAGAAGCCTACAGCTGCATATTTAGGGACAGGACTTTGAGATGGAGGACGATTTTTTACTTAGAATAGTAATAATGTACAAAGAATTAGTGTGGCGACAATTTTGGGATTTTAGTGTCTTTCAAAAGCACAGAAATGTTAGAATGTGTCTTCTGTTTTAATCCCAGGGGTGGGATATGGGGCTGCTTCAGATCGTCCACAGCAGGTGACTATGATTTGCCTCGCGCTCTAGCAGAGGTGTGATTTTGCCAGCTGCAGAGAGTTTCTGTGAGTGTGTAACCTTTGGAATTCTGGGAACTTTTCAGAGGGTGTATAAATGGTAGGGCCCCCAAAAGCAGGGTGGGTTTGTAGCTTGTTGGTTGGTTATGGTTTCTTAAGTAGTCACGGGAAAAGAAGAAAGAGGAAGGAGAAATTAGGTATTCTTATTATAAATATCAAACTTGCCCCAAGAAACTTGATGCCCCTAATCAGCAGGAAGTAGTCTAATGATAACGCCACCCCATTTCCTCTCTACCCGCCCCCATCTAGTTTAGGGGGTTGAGAGGGTGGAAAAAAAGAGGTGGAAAAGGGATAGAAGAAAGAAGAATCCACAAAGTAGCAAAGACCGGATACAAATTACAATATTTATTTATCAAAGTATCTTTAAATAAAAATGAACAGGGCTCACCACTGACCCATCTGTCTGCTGGCCCACTGTCCCCAAAACAGTTTTTGTTGTATCTTACCCTATGGCACCAAACTATTGTAAAGCTTTTCTGTCTGCCCCCACAAGTCTACACCCTGTCCTTCAAGGGCTGAGCTGAGGTGGTTCCCAGGCCCCTGGAGCAAGCCATACCCAGCAAGATGGGGTAGCACCCTGGACTGGGGATTTCTGCCCTTGTTCTGTTTCCTCACTAAAGCAACATAAGAGAGAAAGGGTTTATCTGGCTTCACAGTCGCAAGTCGCAGTCATCACGTGGGGATGGCAAAGTGTGAGGAACTTGAAACAGTCACACCTGCAGTCAAAAGCAAAGAGAATAAACGCATGTATGTTTACGTTGCTCTGCCTCCCCGCCCCTGGCCAGTACTTCTGCAGTCTAGGATCCCCTACCTAGGGAATGGTACAAACCGCAGTGTCTGCTGTCAGTTAACATAATCCACACAGCCTCGCACAGGCCAATCTGTTCCAGACAACCCCTCACTGGTACTCCTCCCACGATTCTAAACTGTGTTAGGTGGACGAACTTAACCATTGTAGTGTCCAAGGTAACAGTGGTGGTCGCTGTGGTCTCTGGGATCTTACCCTCCTGTTTAGAGCTGACAGCTACTAGGCCCTTGGAGGTCAGTGGCATGCCATTGTGTTGTATTCTCATGTGGCCCTCCTGGGTTTCTATGACGTCCTCTAGCACTCTTCAGTTCTTTCCATCCAAACAAAGTAGTTTCTTTGTTACTTTGTGGCATGCATGTTCCAGTTTCTACTTGGCCGTCTTGCTGGTGTCTCACTCAGGGACTTTCAAGAATGAACTGAAGACAAAGCAAAACCCAGGATCCTTATTTCTAAATATGGTCCCGTGTCGTCCCCCCCCGCCCCCCAGTGTGTTTACTCTGAACAGGAATTTGCTCTTACAGGGATTAGTGTCCTTCATGGATGTGACTATAGATTTCAGCAGAGAGGAGTGGCAGCATCTAGACCCTGCTCAAAGAAGTCTCTACCGGGATGTGATGCAGGAGACGTACAGCCACCTGCGCTCAGTGGGTAAGCAGAGTCCCCGTGGATTGGACAGGAAGCCTCACTGAGCATTGTGTATGTGTGTGTGTGTGTGTGTGTGTGTGTGTGTGTGTGTGTGTGTGTGTGTCTGTCTGTCTGTCTGTCTGTCTGTCTCTGTCTCTGTCTCCTCTCCTGGGCGTGCACTGGTTCACCGTGAAGGTGCAGTATCTGTGGATACCAGAAGAGGGCATCAGATCCCCTAGAACTGTATTTACAGGCAGCTGTGAGCCCAATGTGGATGCTATGAACCAAACCTTCAAGTTAAAAAGTGGGTACTCATAACCGCCATGTCTCTCCAGTCCTGTCTGTGAGCAGGGTTCTTTGTCTCCTTTGTGCATTATAAAAACCCTGTTCTGAGAGATAGGAGGTAACTTCAGAACACACTCTCACTGAACAATAGGGCTACTGGTTGGCTCTGAAGCACGAGTCGTTGGGCCCAGGCTGTTATCATTTTCCTTGGATATGATGTCAAGTTCTCAAGACAGAGGTTTTCATACTGGGGCGAGGCAGGGAAACATGGGCATCACAGGACAAGAGCCCAGGTCAGCACTGTGTAGGTTAGTGAGCGCAGCCCATTTAGGTGAGAGGCAAGAGGTCCTCCGCAAACCAAGAGAAAGGCTGTTAATTAAGATGGTTTCTGGGGAAAGTTCTAGATTATTATTTGCATTGCTTGTCTCGGGTTCCTGGATGGCTTTAGATTCTATTGTGCGAATCTGTCTCGTTCCTTTGTGCTCTTGGTGTTTTTAATTCTTCTCCTCACACTTTCCCCATGGCTTTAGTCTTTATTTATAGACACAGGTATTTACAAGTCTTCGCTTCATTGGTGGTGTGCATATTCATATCCTGTTTACCGCTTTCCTTCTTCCCCTTTCCCTCTTTGCATCTCTGCCCCAGCCAGCTCTTCCTGGTCACTGCATGAGATTTCTCGTTGCTTCTAACTTACTATACCTTTCCTCGAGCTCATGGCTTGGGGATCCTCGTCACTTAACCTTTGGCAGTGTCTGTCTGCTGTGTTTGTAAAGCAAAGCTCTGTGTGTGTGTGTGTGTGTGTGTGTGTGTGTGTGTGTGTATGTGTACACTGTCACTGTCTTCAGACACCAGAAGAGGGCGTCCGGTCCAATCTCATTACAGATGGTTGTGAGTCACCATGTGGTTGCTGGGAATTGAACTCACGACGTCTAGAAGAGCAGTCGGTGCTCTTAACCACTGAGTCATCTCTCCAGCCCCATGTTTGGCATTCTTAATCGCCCTTTATAAAGCTTCATTTTAATCCTGCCGGGTTAATCCACATTCGACAGGGTCTGTCTTCCTGTCAGTTGAGTTTCTTTGCTTTATTTCATTAATGAGGCCTATATTTAATTATACTTAAATCCATATTTATAAATGTGTAAGTGTGGGTTGGGGATTTAGCTCAGCGGTAGAGCGCTTGCTTAGCAAGTGCAAGGCCTTGGGTTCGGTCCCCAGCTCCGAAAAAAAGAAAAGAAAAGGAAAAAAAAAGAAAATGTATTTATAAATGTATAAATGTATGGCTTCTCGTCCATATTTATAAATGTATATCTTATATTTATTATATAAGTGTAAATGTATAAATTCTAATTCTAATTCTGTCTTGGACTTAGGATAAGGTGTTGTATTCCCTTTTTTTCTCCTTGCCTCACATCCTCATCCCTCCCCACCACGGATCACTGGTTTATATAACAGAGACTTGCAAAAATCACCTGCGTTAGAAAGTGTCTGTGTAACGGTTTATAGGCATGTCAGCTTTCGTGTCCCTTGCTTTTCCCTTTACTTTGCTCACATCTGACATATAACGTATGCATCTGGCTGTTCCCTCTGATGTATTGTAAACCTGGATGTTTCTTGTCCCCTCACAACCTTCATCAAATCCTGCTCCCCACACTCCTTCTTCTCTGTGCTTGTCCTGGATGGGCCGTGTGTGCCCCCCATCTAGTGGCAGTGAACTAAAATCATTTGTTTCTTCCTCAGAAAGGAACTTGTCTTTACAGTGGGCAGTTCTGAAAAAGCCTCTTGGCACATTGAGCAAGGAGGTAGTTTTGCTTCTGTTCTTTGTGGTTTTTACAAATGATGTTTTCTCATATTTCATTCTAGAAGAACTGCAGCAGACCGGCGACCACTATCAGCAAATAGCACCTAAGTCGGCCAGTGATATGGTCTTCATCAAGAAGACTGTGGATGCAGAGAGTCGCCACGAGTACGCAGGCGTTAGAACGGTGATCCACGTGAACTCATACACTGTTCCCTCCCCCATGAGGCTCCGTTACAGTGACCCACTTGCCAGTGACCCGGAGCATAATTTAAATTTACAGACTCGTCATGAGAGTAATGAGCCAAAGAGAATTCAGAGGATTACCGAATATGGTAAAATTTCATCCTATTCCAACACCAAACATACTCTCACAGGAGAGAAATTACAGGACCATGGTCAATGTGAAAGAGCCCTCAGTTATGAACAAGTACCTTGTCGGTATCAGAAATCATACGAATGCGCTGAATTTGGGAAGACTTTTACCCAGAAGCCACAGCGGACCGTACATGTGAAATCTACAAGAGACAGGCTCTATGTGTGCCTTGAATGCGGGAAGGCGTGTTCTCAGAAATCAGAATTCCTCACGCATCAAAAAACCCACACTAGAGAGAAGCGCTATCCGTGCGGCGACTGCGGAAAGTCCTTTTTCCAAGCGTCTTCTCTCTTCAGGCATCAGAGGATTCACACTGGAGAAAAGCTCTACGAGTGCGGCCACTGTGGGAAAGGCTTCTCGTACAACTCAGACCTCAGGACCCATCAGAAGATCCATACAGGAGAGAGGCATTACAGCTGCGCCGACTGTGGCAAAGCCTTCGCACAAAAGTCCACACTCAAGATTCACCAGAAAATCCACACGGGAGACAGGGCCTACATCTGTATTGAGTGTGGACAGGCTTTCATCCAGAAGACACACCTGGTCTCACACCGACGGATTCACACTGGAGAAAAGCCACACCAGTGCGACAGCTGCGGCAAATCCTTTGTTTCCAAGTCCCAACTCCAGGTCCATCAGCGAATTCACGCAAGAGTGAGGCCCTGTGTAACTCCCGACCACGGGAAGACCTACAGCAGTAATCCCAGCCTCCTCTCACGTAAGAAAGTTCCGGTAAGAGAGAAATCGTCCGCCTGCACTGAGTGTGGGAAGGCCTTTACCTACAGGTCAGAGCTGATCATTCATCAGAGAACTCACACCGGGGAGAAGCCTTATCAGTGTGGGGACTGTGGCAAGGCCTTCACCCAGAAGTCAGCCCTCACCGTGCACCGAAGAATCCACACAGGAGAGAAGTCGTACGCGTGTGTAAAATGTGGGCTGGCTTTCGTCCAGAAGGCGCACCTGGTCGCACATCAGGTAATTCACACCGGAGAGAAACCTTACACATGTGGTCACTGTGGGAAACTCTTTACTTCCAAGTCGCAACTCCACGTACACAAGCGGATTCACACAGGGGAAAAACCGTACGTGTGCAGTAAATGTGGGAAGGCCTTTGCCAACAGGTCAAACCTCATCACGCACCAGAGAATCCACACAGGGGAGAAGTCCTATGTCTGTTCAAGGTGTGGAAAAGCCTTCACTCAGAGATCAGACCTGGTTACACACCAGAGAATTCATACTGGGGAGAAGCCGTATGGATGTAGCATTTGCGGGAAAGCTTTTACCCAGAAGTCACACCTCAGCATACACCAGACGATTCACACCGGAGAGAGACAGTACAAATGCCTCGACTGTGGGAAAGCCTTCAACCAGAAGTCGATTCTCATCGTGCACCAGAAAATCCACACCGGGGAGAAACCCTACGTGTGCACCGAGTGTGGGAGAGCTTTCATCCGGAAGTCCAACTTCATCACCCACCAACGAATCCATACCGGCGAGAAACCTTACCGATGCAACGACTGCGGGAAGCCCTTCACCTCCAAGTCGCAGCTCCTGGTGCACCAGCCAATCCACACGGGCCAGAAACCTCACGTGTGTGCCGAGTGTGGGAAAACCTTTAGTGGCAGATCAAACCTCAGCAAGCACCAGAAGACGCACACCGGGGAGAAGCCGTACATGTGTTCTGAGTGCGGGAAGACCTTCAGGCAGAAGTCAGAGTTGATTACCCACCACAGAATCCACACCGGGGAGAAGCCTTACGATTGCAGTGGCTGCGGGAAATCCTTCACCAAGAAATCCCAGCTCCAAGTGCATCAGCGAATTCACACCGGAGAGAGGCCTTACACGTGTGCCGAGTGCGGGAAGGCCTTCACCGACAGGTCCAACATGAATAAGCACCAAACAATACACACCAGAGAGAAACCTCATAAGTGTGTAGTCTGTGGGGAAGGGTTTGTGCAGAAGTCCGAGCTCAGTGTCCACCAGAGTCTTCACACCCAAGCGGTATGAGGGAGAACTCATACTGAGGATGTGTCTTACTGTAATTACTGCCTCTGTGGCACAGAACAGCATGTATATTGTTGTAATTAAAACTGCCACGGGACAGTGTCACATATCACTGCTCAGAAAAGGATGTCAGAGAAGGCACTGAATGGGATTACGGGGGAAGGACATTTCTACTGGCTGAGAAGAAATGGTGTCAATTGGATACAATGAAAGCTTTTGGTGTCAATTGGACACAATGAAAGCTTTCTCATGGGGAAAAACACCGCAGTGGAACACTGTTACCAAGTTCTCTAGCAGAACGATCATCTCAGCTCACGCTGAGGCAAATCCTGTTGGTGGAGCGGGACACTGCCAACTAATCCATGGTAATGTAATGTACACGACAGGGATCCTCTTCTCTTCTGACACTTGTTTGCTGCAAACATTAACAGACCCGTGGGCGTCTTTGCTCTCTTGGGAGCATCCGTTCCTTCTGTTGAGCGAGATACACTACAGGCCTGGGTATGGCATTTCATGTCAGTAATTCCAGCCTTCAGGAAAAGCTGAGGCAGGAGGGTCACCATGAGTTCAAGGCCAGTCTGAGCTACAGGGTAAGACAACTGTGTCAAAAGCAAGAGAGGAAGAACACAGTGACGACATATCCAGACACAAGCTTGAGCGTGCTCGTGGACTCGCCGCTGTCATTTACCTGTAACGGACTTTATAAGCTACCCGTAACTATCTTTGTCAAAAGCAACCAACATGTTGTCTCCTACCTCAAGTATCATGTCTTTTGAATTTCCCTTACCCTCAGGAAGTCTCGAAGTAAAAATGTTGAGATCACTTGGGTCAAATTAAGACCCTGGTCCCAGTTTTCTATACTCCCGTGCCTTCCTCAGTGACCTCATAAATCAGCTCTGTTACAACAGCCCTGGGGTGGGGAGTTTGCTAAACGCCTGCAGGTACATGGGTTGAGCAGAGGCTGCCTGCCACCACCGGCAGCCATCATTGGCTAAGTTTTCCTCAGCTAGCTGTGCGTCTCAGTGAGAACCCCTCTTTAGAAATGATAAAGAATCACTTCTTTAGTAATGAGATGCTAATCTGGGTTGACTCTCTGGCTTGCTGAGGAGTGGAGGGGGAGGAACACCAAGAAGTGTCTCACTGGTTCCCAACCTCCCTAGTGCTGGGACCCTTTAATACAGTTCCTCATGCTGTGGTGACCCCCAACCATATTTGGTTGCTACTTATTAATTGTAGAGTAAATATTTTTGGAGATAGAGGGCTGTCAAAGGGGCCGTGTAAAGAGCCGCTGATTCCCCAGATGCGCTGTCCACCTTCATGTGATCCAATCCACAGTACCCTTCTCTCCCAGGTTCCTCCCACATAGCGGTTGGCTTCTGGCTTCAGGTCCTTTTCACCTGTTGTGCTCTGCAAAGAGCACAGTTGTTTTATCTGGTAGCTTGCCCCGGCGTGCCGCTCCTCCATGCATGTCCCCCCTGCTTTCTTGGCTTAAAATCCTAGCCTGTTGATCCTCCGAGGCTCTCCTGCTCTGAATACTTTACCTAATTGTCTTCTGTCCACTCTGCAGTGTTTACCCCATCTACATCCAAGTCTGACTGCGGTATGGAGGTTGACCCTGGCTTGTCATACCAAGTCTGATGTTTTCTATTCTACTGCAGAGGAGGATCCAACGGAGAGGACCAACTTCCCTACAGCATACCTAACTGCCTCCAGTCTTGACCTGATACTAATTGGCATCCATGAGGGTACTCCCTCACCCATCCACCTCTCCCTCCCACCTTCCTGCCTTGACATTCCGAGACACGGGCCCATCTACACTTCTTAATGAAGAGAGAAAGTGACTGCTGTAAACTTGAGTTTTCATTACCTATTTACATGAGACAGCTCCAGTTCCAATGACCAATCTGGTCGTAGGGCTGGATGGTCCCGTGGGATGGTGTATGCACACATCCTTGGATGCCTTGATGTAGGAGCAAACCACGGTTTTCATTCCATCTGAACCTTCCCTTCCCATTCTGCTGCTTGTGGCTGCCTTACAGAATCTAGTCTCTGGCTTCGCTTTTGTTTTTTTTTCTTTTTTTTTTTTTTTTTTTTTTTTTTTTTTTTTTTTTTTTTTTTTTTTTTTTTTTTCTTTTTCAGGTAAGATCTTGGTCTGTTTTGGGGGTGACCTTCCTTCACTTTGTATTAAGGTAGGATCCTGTATTTTCGGTTGTTAGGTTTTGGTATTGTCATCTCTATGGCCCGTTACCAAGTTTTTTATTTGTAAATGCTTGTCCTAAAACACCTCCCCCAATGACCGGAAACCCTCCATGCTTTTGGCAACCAAAGAGATGGACCAGGGGTAAATCTTACCCCCAATTTTTTATTAATAAAAATCTGGTGGTAAAATACCTGGGGCCCCCAATGACAGGGAAACCCTCAATGCCTTAGCAACCAAAGGATGGACCAGGGGTTGTCTTACTGCTGATTGGTTATAATAAAAATCGGGTGGCCAGTAGGTGGGGCAGGAAGTATGGAGGTGGGACTTCTGGGCATGCGTAGCCACCAGAGGGATGCCAGCGAAGAGCATAGGGAGACTTGAACAAGAAAGGCACAGAAGGGAGCCGCGAGCAGAGAGTGTGGAGATGAAGAGCCACACGGTGGAGACGCAGTGTCTAAAAGTCAGGTGAAGTTAGAAGCTAGCTGAGAGGCTTCCCCAGCAGAAAGGCCTAAAGCTTTAAATTATATAAAAGTCTCCACATCTATGTTATTGAACTGCAAGTGGGTCTGAGAAAGCCATGCAATAATATGTCACTTTAGCTGGCCTGGAACTTGTACAGATCAGGCTGGCCTCAAACTCAGAGATCTCTGTCTCTCTAGTGCTGGGATTTAAGGCGTGCACCACATGCTCAGCTTGGCTTTCCCAGTTTTCCCTGAGAACTAGGCCCTGTGTGATGGAGACATGGATGTGGGTGGTGGTCCAAGGGGTTTGCTTATTTAAAAGCAAAGACCCTGGAGAGATGGTTAAGAGCACTGACTGCTCTTCCAAAGGATGGACAACCATATGGATCTGGGGTAAGATGATGGTCAAGTGTCTGAAGACAACTACAGTGGCTTATAATAAATAAATAGATAGATAAATAAATCTTTAAAAAAAAAAAAAAAAAAGCAAAGACCTTAGCCTCTAGAATAGCCCTTTCATGGTTTAAATGTCCCCTTACTCTCCTTGGAGCACCCTGGGATTTAAGTCTTAACCTCAACTGTCACTCTCTGAATACAGGTTTACCATTTCCAAAGTTATACTTTCTGTCTGGGATCCCAGTTCTGTGTGTGACCCACAGGACACCTGCTATATGTACTTTGTGGAAGTTAAGTCTGGTTCTTCCAATCCCATGCTCCCAAAAATAAGACTCAGACTCAAAATGTATTTGCAAATATCTGGCCATATTGCTAGGCTTTCCTTATTAGATAATAAATTATTCCATTTATCCTAATCTTCATTCTATCATGTGACTGGTTACCTGTGCTAAGGTCCATCTCACCTCTCCCCAGGCAAATCTCCTACCTGGCTCTATCCCAGAATTCTCTCTCCTTTCAGATATCCCACCTCCTATTTCTTGCCTAAGCCATAGGCCATTGGATTTATTACTGACAGGTGCCACATCAATACAGGCATAAGTATTCTTTTCAGTTCCCTGTATCCTAATGATACTCATATTAACATGTCCTCAAAGGCTCTTAGCACCAGTAGCCCTTGGGGGTTGGGTACAAGCTCAGTGTCTGTTTTAGGCCAAGACACAGGGTAGCACTTGATGTGGGGTCAATGAGTTTCCTGATGACATAACCAAGCATCTTCACATCCTTCAGAAGGACCATTACCTTCCTTACTGCATCTCACTATGATGCTAAGGTACCTTTCGGAAAACTGTCACTCTGAGGTGGAATCCACAGACGAGCCCACTGTGCCCACCCCATACCAGGAGTCATGACTACCACCAAACTGGCAGAAACGACTCAGTCTGGGTCATTCAGGTCTTAGGGAAATCCTGAGAACAGAGTATCCAATCTTTGCCAGTTGCTCCACTAGCTGGTACTGCTTTACAGCCCAGCTGTTAGAATTGCACATCCTGGAGTCTGTATCACAATGACTATCACGGTGGCTTAGGGACATTTCGTGAGACCCCATCTATACACCATGCAAGGATGAAGCAGATGGTTGAGGTAGATGATCTTGGAATCAGAAGTTGAGAAGGGCCAAGCAGGGAGATGGGAGAGCTTAACTAGCATAGGGAACACCATGGGAGTTAGGTCACTTTGTGGGTGCTTGTGTACTTTCCCTCTAAGGAATCCAGACTGAACCAGAGAACAGGGCTGCCTCTGTGTAGTGAGAATTTTGGTGCCCTAAAGAATCCAGTTATGTGAATATGATTTTGTCTTAATCCCAGGTGTGGGACATAGGGCAGCTTAAGAGTGTCCCCAGCCACCAACTATGGTTGTCTTGGGCTGTAGGAGGGGAGTGGTTCTTGCTAGTCTCAGATAGTTTATGTTTAGAATTATGGGGACTCTTGAGGGGGTGTAAATGGAGAGTCCCCAGAGGGCCTGTGGTGGCGGCTGCTGCTGCTGCTGCATTTGCTGTTGCTGGATTGAGTTGCTGTTTGGAGATCCCTGACAACAGAGATTGGACTTTTCACAAGGAACTCAATGCCCCTAATCAGCAAGAACTAGTCTAAAGAGGTCTATGCCCTCTTTCCCCTCTAACCACCCTTCTCTCTTACCTGGTGTTAGGGGATTTGAAAGGGATTGGGGTGGAGTAAGGGTTGGAAGGGGGGTAGACAAGAGAACCTAATAAAGGGGCCCCAAAATATATGTCTCCGCCCGTGTGCTTGGAACCGCACTCTTCTGCTGGGGGCTTATGTGTCAAAGCATAGCCTTATAGACTGAGGAACTACCTAAGGGAGTAAACTGGGCTTTTGTGGTCAAAAAGGGACCATGCCAAAGCTTAGGTTGCCCTAGACACACACATCTTTCTCTGAGCAGCCAGGTGTGACTTACAGTTAGGGATTCCCATATGAGCTTGTTGAGTGGCTTCCTCCAGCCACAGACAGCAACTTTCTAAGAGAGACCTCTTCTTATCCCCCAAAGGCCCTCACTCTAGAGGTTTAGCCTTAGAGAAAAGGTACAAACGGAAGACGAGGCAATCATAACACAGCTCTTCTCAGGTGAAAACTTCTGGCTTTGTTGGAAAGTCAGTTCAGTTGGACGGTGCTGTGCTGGGGCAAACACATGAAGGAATGTTTTCCTGAAGCAGACACCAGCGAAAGGACGTTTTGCTGACACAGGTGAAAGGGTAAGTCAGACTTGTGAAGGACCATTTCGCCGGAGCAGATACGGGGAAAAAGGATGTTTTACCAAAACAAGCATGTGAAAGGACGTGTGATAGAGGATTCTTTGCTAATGACATGAAATGAATCAGTTCGCCTTACATTGTTAAGCTCCATTTGTTGTAACTCCATAGAGAGAAATACACAAACCCCTCCAGTGGTGTTCCGGCAGCTTCTTGCTGCTTCTGCAGACTCAGGCTGATCGACAGTGATGGCAGCTGATACAGACCCACGTGGAGTCTTGCTGAACAGACTAACACGCTGAAGCAAGACACACGGAGGACACGGGATGTTTGTAGGGATCTAAATAGGACTCAGTGGACTGTGAGAGGGGCTCACTTGCATAGCTAGCTTCGCAATGCTTCTTGGTCTCCAGTCTTCGCTGATTTTGCTTCACTGAGAAAGGCAGAGCAGAGAACTTCTGGTGTCCCTGCTCGTCCTAATCTGTCCTGCGACTTGATTTGCTGAGGCCTGGCTGTCCCTGTGAGGCTGTGCCACTGCTGCTGCTATCCTGACTACAGAACTGGACTGTTGGGTGTATCTGTGGTGTGTTTGTGCGTGGATCGAGCTGCCACTGCTGACCTGTGAACTGCACTGCTGCTTTCCTGACAGTGCAGATGGGATTTGTTCCAAAGAACCATTTCTAAACAGGTCCACTTCCCCCCTATCCTAATAACCTTTCTTTTCCACTGCCTCTTGTGGGTGGTGGGCTACAAGGAAGATTAAAGCATTTAAGAACCATTATTAAGGGGTTGGGGATTTAGCTCAGTGGTAGAGCGCTTGCCTAGGAAGCGCAAGGCCCTGGGTTCGGTCCCCAGCTCCGCAAAAAGAACAAAAAAAAAAAAAAAGAACCATTATTAAAATTGGGGCTGAGGAAAGTTTAAACCTACACTCCTCCTTTTCCTAAAGGCAGCAAATCTAACTACAGCTCATTGACCAACACGAGGACTTGAGGACAGTGTCATGCACAAACAGCAGCCCCTTTGGCTAACTCCCCAGTTTCGCATGCATACGCAGGACCTGCCTGGCAGTGGGGGTGATGTCCTGCCATATCTCCAGCCTTTACTCTGTACACCACCATTGCCTGAATACTTTGCAATTTCCCTCCTATAACTTTACAATTTTTAAAGTCTATTTTTAATGGTGGTTTTTAAATCTTTTAACCTCTTTTTTCATCTATTACCTACCAGAGGTAGTGGAAAAGAAAGGATATGGGGAAAGTGGACCTGTTTAGAAAGGTTCTTTGGAGCAAATCTCATTTGTGTTGTCAGGAAATCAGCAGTTCGGTTCACAAGTCAGCAGCAGCAGCAGCAGCAGCAGCAGCAGCAGCAGCAGCAGCAGCAGTAGCAGCTTGATCTGCTTGCAAATGAAAGGTAGAAGTTTTAAGGTTGCCCCCCTAGACAAAAGTTTAGAGCAGAAGAAAAAACTGGTTGGGCCCTGGGATTGCAATTATACCAGCTGGTTTGGCAACTCTCTCCCAGGAACCAGCTGACCATAAAGTTAGATTAAAATTTTAGAGAACAATCTTGAGAAGCAGGAAGCTTCTCCCAGGAACTAGCGGACCATAAAGTTAAACAATCTTGAGAAACAGAGTTTCTCCTTGTGATTTTTCACTGGTATTCTTAACATTTTCCAATGACGCCCTCCCTACCCACTTGGGTTGTGGTTTCTTCCTTTAAATACTTCTTCTCCCAGCCACCCGTGGTCGAACTCCTCTGCCCCTGCGTGGAATACGAGTCTCGACCCCAGTGCACTGGTTCCTATCAATAAACCTCATGTAAACTACAGCAAGGACGGTCTTACGTGAGTTCTTGGGAGGTCATATCATCCTGAGACTTGAGTGAGGGTTTCCCCGCTCCGGGGGTCTTTCACAAACACTTTAAAGATACACCAGTGGTCTAGTTCCGTGGAATCAGGACAGCATACACAAATAGGCAGCAGCAGCTTGACCTAGCAGAAACAGCCAGGCCTCAGCCGTATCAGCAAGAGTGAGCAGGAGGGGCCAAAGCCGATAGGAACACCAGGAGACATTTTTGACTGGGCCTCTCTCAGCGAAGTGAAGATCAGGAAAGACTCAAGACCAACAAGCAGTGTACAGTTAACTCTATCAGCAAGCCCAGCCTAGACAAGCCACGCCTCACTTACAGTCCATTGAGACCTCTTTATGTTCCCTCCAAATATCATACATGTTCCGTGGGTGTAGGTTGATGTCTGTATGCAGGTGAGGGCTGGCACAAGTTAAGGTGAGGCCTGTAACTGGACAGTAAAAATTAAGGTGGGGACAAAGTTCTTGTAAAACAGGAAAGAAGAGGAAGAGAGAAACCAAGATGGAGGCAGAGAAGGACAACCTGATCCGTGTGGCCTTTAATGGCCATAGGTTATTATGAATATTTCTTAAGGGATGGATTTTTATAGGTCAGTTTATCTTATTTAGGTGGGCGGTTTACATCATTGTCAATTGACTCTGAGTTTATCGTGTGGACATTTTGTGGAGTGTAAATTTACTGAGATAAATTACTTAGATAAATCTGATTGTTGAACCACAAGCATCTGGAGTTTTGATTTTAATGAGTTGTGGGGAGTTGATACTATAACCATTGCTGGGCGGCTACTGGGAGTATGGGCAGAGTCCATAGCAGAGAGCCAGCCGGAAGAGGGCGGTCACAGCGTGTGGCTAGCAACAGGGGCGGAGACCGCCAGGGACAGAGAAGAGCTGTGGGTAGTGTGACATAGTGCCCTAGAGCCAGCCGCCGCTGAGATGGATGTACCCGCTAAGGCCATATGGCTCGAGGATGCCAGCGAGGGTTTGAGGGTATTTTTAATAATTACCACAAGACAGGGGTCTTGCCTCAGCACGTGAGTCTGTCTCAGCTAACGTTTTGCCAATCTGCCTGAGACTTCAGAAGCAGCAAGAAGCCACAGCACACCATCAGGCTTTCACCATGTTTCTCTCATGTCTTGACAACAGGAGCTCAACTATGCAATGTAAGGTGGACCAATACATGTGTTGTTAGTGAAGAATCTTTTGTCACATGTCCTTTTATGTGCTTATTTTAGCAAACATCTTTTCACCTGCATCTGCTTTAGCAAAAAGTCTATGCTAGCCTTTTATCCGTGCCCACGTTAGTGAAATGTTCCCTCACACGTTTGCCCCAGTAAAACATCATCCAACACAACTGACTTTCTAAAGAGCTCTGAAGTTTCCACTTCACCCTCCTTTTGCCTTTGTAACATTTAAAGAACCTGGCATGGTTTTCAAGTAGCTCTTCTGTGATTCCAGACGCGGCTTTCAGTTTCCTTGAGCCCTGGCTGGGGAATCCCAGGACCTGGGAGCCTGTTTCACTCAGTGTTCTCACTGTGAGTCTTGGAACAGCCAAAGCCTGCCCGGAAACATGCTTTCTGCGTAGCACTCACTGGATGCTGGTCGTCCCCTAAGTGATGCCTATGTTCTCGTTGTATTCCACTAGATTATCTTTTCAGTCTTTTACATTCACCCCAAAACAATAAACCTGGACAGGTTTTCTCAATTATGTAACAATGTCTATTTTGCTGAGTCTTGCAGCCATTTTCAGGTGTCATTGTCTAATCTGCCAGTCTGTTCCAGAGTCCTAGTCACTGTAACTTAGCTTCTGACTTCTAGTCTTTTGGTTTTCTTCTTAACTCTTTGATTCCCCATTTTAATTATTTTTGCTTCTCCCCCACCCCCAGAAACAGGGTTTCTCTGAGTAGTCCTGGCTGTCCTAGAACTCACTCTGTAGACTAGACTGGCCTCGAACTCAGAGATCTGCCCGCTTCTGCCTCCTGAGTGCTGGGATTGGAGGTGTGCAGCACCACTCCCTGGTTCAATCTTTGTTCTTTACATTCATGTCCCCAATGATCCCATTCTACTTCAGGATTTTAACTATGTATAATTAATAACTATTAAATTAATGGTCAGTCTGCGGTAACACAATCTGCTATACCTCCAACTGCATAGTCCATATTTTTGTCTGGTATCTAAAAGCCATTTAGAGATTAACAGCCTTGGAGCTGCAGAGACTGTCGCGCGGTTAGGAATACTTAGTGCTCTCGGGGCACCCCTGTCAGGTTCCAGCACGCACATCAGTGGCTCACACCCACCTGTCTGTGACTCCAGCTCCAGTGGGTCTAACACCTGCCTCCAGACACCCACCCGCATACGGTAGATACCAAGGGACACACAGATGAATAGTAATTGTAAAAGCCCTTAAGTGATTAACATGTTTAAAACTGAAGTCTGGGTTTTCCTGTTAGATCTGCTGTTTCCTCCATGTTATTTGATGTGTTACACGCCACCTTTCTAACTGCTGAGAACCAAAGCCTGAGTTAAATTCCCCCAGGACTTGTCTGGCTCCCCCCTGGCCATACAAGCCTAGTTTGTATTTACTTACTGTCGAAGAGAATCACTTCTCGCTCTACCTACAGTCACAATCACTGTCCAAACCAATGGTTCTCAACCTGTGAGTCATGATCTTTAGGGGTCACACATCAGATATGCCGTGCAGCAGACATTTACATCACAGTTCATAACGGTAACAAAAGCACAGTCGTGGCAACAAAATAATGTTTTGGTTGGGGTCACCACAGCACGAGGAGCTGCTAAAGGGTCACGGCGTTAGGAGACTCGAGGACCTCTGCTTTAGCACAACTGCGTAGTTTATCTTCAAAGAAAGCCACACATCATATCGTGCCTTTTGCTCAAAACCCTGATGGCTGACCATTTCACTCAGAACAAAGTAAAAACTGCTTACAGGGCTTTGTAAGACAGCCCTTGGCTGTCTCTGGCCTCTGTCCCACTAGAGCTTTGCACAGAGTTCCTAGACCTCTGATGTTCCACACACACTCACGTCCTGGGAATACGGGGCACATCTGTCTGATGAAGCTCAGCTTGAGAATTCTCATGGGAAGAGGGAAGTGTAAATATAATCCACGCAGGAAACCCTTCCTGGGGTGTTGTCTGTGAACTTCATGCCCGTCTTTCTGACCTCGGCCCTCGTGCTTCACGGATGCCATTCCTTTTGTCATGAGTGTCACTTTATTACCAGTTTCTGCAGACACGGTTTCTCTATATAGTCTAGGATTGCCCACAATGTACCGTTTAGTCCAGTGTGACCCAGAACCTTAACTCCTCCTGCTTCAGCTCCCCACCTTCGCCTGCAAGCGCTGGGATTCCGGGTGCGCCACCGTGCCTGCTCCAATTACAGTCAACATAGTCTATATTTACCTTTGCCACCTCCTGCTACGATCTCTTACACATACACCCCAAATGCCAAGAATAGTGATTGGATTCTAACAAGCACTCAGATAAATGGGACTACTTGTAGAATACACTTGGATGGAGGGAGCATATAAAACTTTTAAGAAAAAAAAACTTTTAAGGTTTTTTTGTAGACCACTTACCTTTGCAGGCGTGGGCTGTGGTCTCTTTTGTCCAAGTTCTTCCTTTAAGTCAGTTCATTGGTTTCAGTTAAGAAGACCAAACATGCCAGGCATGGAGGGAGCACACCTTTAATCCCAGTGCTCAGGAGGCAGAGGCTGAAGCTAGCTTTGTCTACAAATGAGTTCCAGGACAACCAGGGCTACAGAAAGAAACTGTCTCTACACAAACAGAAACAAAAACGTAGCCCTGGCCAGCCTCAGACTCGCACAGATCCACCTGTGTCTCCCTCCTGCTTGCCGAGGTTAATTGCATGGGCCATCCCCCATCTGTGGCTGCGTTTCATAATGAAGCAATGATATCACCCTGGTCACATCTACTCTGAATTAGTATCTTTTATAAGACATTCCTTAAAGTGGTGAGAATTACTGAACGTGTTCTTCATCATTCCCGCACATCCTCTAACACTGCAGCCTACAGCTAACATCGCAGGCACCAGCACTGCTGTAGGAGCCAGGATGCAGGCTGACCAAATGCCTGAAAAATCAGAATATTCCGTTTTGTGGCTCACACTCTGTCTCCACAGCCACCTCTGTCAATGCCGCGTTGGAGACTGTTCATCCACAGCATCCTGTTTCCAGATAAAGCGTGATTTCACACCCTTAAGAGAAGTTTTATTATTCAGTAAACTAGGAGAGCATCAAAAAGGATGAGAGTTCATTTTAAATAAAGCTCATAGGCAGAGCAGAGTGAGCACGACTGTTCCCAATTCAATAGCCCTGCAGACTCAGCCAGCCCTGACGCCCAGCTAGCACGTCAAAGCCTCACGAGGCCGTCTGCGCTCCACCTCACATGTCCACAGTGCCAAGAAGGGACAGAAGCAGAGAGGATGGAGCTTTTTTTTTTTGGAGCTGGGGACCGAACCCAGGGCCTTGCGCTTGCTAGGCAATTGCTCTACCACTGAGCTAAATCCCCAACCGAGGATGGAGTTCTTTTTTTCGGAGCTGAGGACCGAACCCAGGGCCTTGCACGAGGATGGAGTTCTTAAATGTTCAGTTCATACCGACGCCATTTTCATCTTGTTGATCTGCAATGGAGACTGAGTTTTTTTGGGAGGGGGGTTGTTTTTGCTTGTTTTGTTTTTGCCTTAGGTTTTATACTGAAAAAGGAGATGAAAATTGGATAGAACAGCAATCTATGATACAAGATCATGTTTTTTTATTGTAAGTAGTCTACGTGTGTAACTGTACTTTCAGTTTAGTTCACAAAACTACCAATTCAAGGTTTCTTCACTTCCTAGATTTACCTTGAGTATTTAGTTCATCATGTGTGAGTGATATTAGAGATGGTGAAACATGTAAGCTTTAGAACTCTGACAAGTCAATTTTGTAACCATGGTACCCAATAAACCACCAAAACCGAGGGCTTCCTTATAGTATACATTTCCTTTTATAATAAATATATAAGATCTGAATGAAAGCTTTCTCACACTGATTACAGCACATAAAGCTTCCCAAATAATAATGAGAGATTTCTTTTTTTAAATGACCCTCTCCTTTTATAAAAATTTATTTATTTATTATATATGAGTACACTGTAGCTGTCTTCAGACACACCAGAAGAGAGCATCAGATCCCATTACAGATGGTGGTGAGCCACCATGTGGTTGCTGGGAATTGAACTCAGGACCTCTGGCAGAACAGTCAGTGCTCTTAACCATCTCTCCAGCCCCATCAAAGATTTCTTAATGATAACTACATTCATCAAGTTCCCTCCTTTTGATGCAAATAATGAAAATACAGCTAATATTTATGATACGCTCTGTAAAAGGCACCGATCCAAGTGCTTTTACATGTTAAAACATGATATTTAGAAGACTCTTATGAAAACACTGGGTCTTAGATCTGCCTTACAAATGCTTCAATGAAAGTCAGGTTACTCATAACAAATGTCACAAAGGAGACCAACTGATAGCACCTGGATAATGTAATAATGACATTTTCTATGCTAAGAACCTTCTATACAACAGCAATGGAATCGCTTTCCATTTTAACTGCTAAAATGTAATACCAAGGGAACATGGAAACAAACGGTTTCCCTATGTGGAAATGTCAGCATTTCCACTCTCCCACATACATTCTCAAATAACTTCACGAATCCCAGATTCACATCTGTAAGAATTCTTCACTGATAAAGAATGAATGGCTAGGGAGAACTATGTTACTTGCATAGAATAAATTAACTCATATAAAAATTTGTGAATGATGACTAAGGTCTATTCGGCATTCCTTACAGTCAAAAGATTTGTCGCTGATATGAATTCTCTGATGTTGCGTTAGTTGGGACCCACGTGTAAAGGCCTTTTCACATTCTTTACACTGATACGGTTTCTCGCCGGTATGAACCCGTTGGTGCCGAGAAAGATGTGAGCTCTGAGCGAAGGCCTTTCTGCACTCCTTACATTCATAGGGCTTCTCACCTGTGTGGACCCTCTGATGCAGAGTGAGCTGAGAGCCGTGACCAAAGGCCTTCCCACATTCCCTGCATTCATAAGGTTTCTCTCCAGTGTGAGTTCGCTGATGCTGAGTGAGCTGTGAACCACGGATAAAAGCCTTCCCACACTCCCTGCACTCATAGGGCTTCTCGCCCGTGTGGATTCTCTGATGCTGTATGAGCAGCAACCCACGCGCAAAGGCCTTCCCACATTCGCTGCACACGTAGGGTTTCTCACCCGTGTGAAGTCTCTGATGCTGGGAAAGATGTGAGCTCTGAGTGAAGGCCATTCGGCATTCTTTACACTCGTACGGCTTTTCCCCCGTGTGGATTCTCTGATGCTGAGTGAGCTGCGAGCCACGGATAAAGGCCTTCCCACACTCCCTGCACTCATAGGGTTTCTCGCCCGTGTGGATTCTCTCGTGCTGAGTAAGCTCTGAGCCCCGGCTGAAATCTTTCCCGCATTCTTTACATTTGTAGGGTTTTTCACCGGTGTGAATCCTCTGGTGTCGAGTAAGGAGTGACCCTCGATTAAAGGCTTTCCCACAGTCCTTACACTGATAGGGCTTCTCGCCAGTGTGGATTCTCTGATGTTGAGTTAGTTGGGAGCCATGACTGAAGGTCTTCCCACATTCTTTACATTCATACGGCTTTTCGTTAGTGTGAATCCTCTGGTGCTGAGTGAGCTGGGAGCCACGGATGAAAGCCTTTCCACATTCGTCACATTTGTAGGGTTTTTCGCCAGTGTGGATTCTTTGATGCTGCATAAGCAGCGAGCCGCGAATGAAAGCCTTCCCACACTCCTTACACTCGTACGGCTTTTCTCCATTGTGGGTTTTCTGGTGCTGCGAAAGCTGTGAGCCACAAATGAAAGCTTTCCCACACTCTTTACATTCATAGGGCTTCTCGCCAGTGTGGATTCGTCGGTGGAGAATGAGCTGCGAGAGCTGCGTAAAGACCTTCCTGCACTCTTTACAGTCGTAAAGCTTCTCGCCAGTGTGCAGCCTCTGGTGCAGAGTGAGCTGTGAGTTCTGGGTGAAGGCCTTCCCACATTCTTTACATTCGAAAGGCTTCTCTCCAGTGTGGACCTTTTGATGCCGGCTGAGTTGTGAGCTTCGAATAAAGGCTTTCCCACATGCTTCGCATTTGTATGGTTTCTCACCAGTATGAATTCTATGGTGCAAAATAAGTTGTGAGCTCTGAGTGAAAGCCTTTCCACATTCCTTGCACGTGTAGGGTTTCTCACCGGTGTGAAGTCTCTGATGAAGGCTTAGCTGGGAATCACGACTAAAGGCCTTCCCACACTGCTTGCATTCATAGGGTTTCTCACCAGTGTGAATACTCTGATGCTGGGACAGGTGTGAGGCTCGCCTGAAGGCTTTCCCGCACTCCTCACATTTATAGGGCTTCTCTGTAGAGAAACCCCGTGGATGCTGAGGTAGGCGCGTCCCTGGGCTGAAAATGGACATTTTGTCATGTGTTATCATCTCTTGCCTGTAATAGTCTTTCTGATTGTCTTATTCCTTCTCTAACTCTGACTTCCAAAGGTTTTCTAGAATTAGTCTTAGGCGCCCAGTTTTTGAACCTCTCCCTCATTTCCCACTGAGACAATGCAGATCCCTTGGTGTGCTATTTTGGAGATAAGTCCTTGTTCAGAAGGAAGCCTGGAAGATAAGAGAAAAGCAAAAACCTTCAGAAAATAGAAGTAGGATACCAGAAAAGTCAAGGAGGAAACAATGTCTGCAAGAACAACAGGTATATATTACTGTCTTCTACCAGTTATCTTCAGGCGCCAGCTTAACTATTGCTTCTAAATAGTAACACTTCTGCCTGGTTTGGAAGGATATAGAGATGGATCAATGCTGCTCTTCCAGAGGACCTGGGCTCAACTTCTTTCTTTTTTCCTTTCTAAGATTTATTTTATTTATATGAGTACACTGTCACTGTCTTCAGACACAGCAGAAGAGGGTATCAGATCCCATTACAGGTGGTTGTGAGCCACCATGTGGTTGCTGGGATTTGAACTCAGGACCTCTGGAAGAACAGTCACTGCTCTTAACCACTGAGCCATCTCTCCAGCCCTCTAGGTTCAATTTCTAGCAGCTACATGGCAGCTAGAATTGTCTATAATCGCAGTTCCAAGGGATCTGATGCCCTCTTCTTGCCTCCATAGACAATGACTGTATTTGGTGCACAGATATACATGTAGAAAAAGCAGTCAAACACATAGTTTTCCTTCCTTCCTTCCTTCCTTCCTTCCTTCCTTCCTTCCTTCCTTCCTTTTGGTGTTTCTCAGAGTTTCTCTGTGTAATGCTCTGGCTCTCCTGGAACTTATTTTGCAGACCAGGCTGGCCTTGAATCTACCTGCTTCTGCCTCCTAAGTGCTGGGATTAAAGAAAGGTATGCCTGGCAAATTAAAAATTTTAAAAAAAAGGGGGTTGGGGCCTCAGTGGTAGAGCACTTGCACCTGCAAGCGCAAGGCCCTGGGGTTGGTCCCCAGCTCAAAAAAAAAGAAAATTTAAAAAAAATTAAAAAAAAAAATCTTGGGGTTGGGGATTTAGCTCAGTGGTAGAGCACTTGTAGAGCAAAGGCCCTGGGTTGTCCCCTCAAAAAAAAAAAGAAAAAAAAAAAAAAAAAAAAAAAACTTGGCCGAGTGGCACATGGTGGCATATCCCTTGCTCCCAGCACTCAGTGGCAGAGGCATGGAGATCCCTGTGAGACTAAGGCCAGTCTGCTCAACCCAGCAGGTTCAGTGAGACCTATCTCCAAAAAAAAAAAAAAAAAAAAAAAATCTTAGAATTCATTTCTGTTGAATCAGCATAAGTCCTGAAAAAAAAAAAAATGAAAACTGAAAGGCCAAGTCTCAACAATCTCAGAAGGGTTTAAAAATGGGTTCTTTTTGGGGGGGTTGGTGGTTAGGATTTAGCTCAGTGGTAGGCGCTTGCCTAGTGGTCCAAAAAAAAAAAAAAAAAAAAAAAAAAAAAAAAAAAAATGGGTTCTTTTTGGGGTTGGGGATTTGCTCAGTGGTAGAGCGCTTGTTAGAAAGCAAGGCCCTGGGTTCGGTCCTCAGCTGGGGCGGGTTTCATCTTGCTTGGTGTTTGGGTTAAAATTCAAGGACTACAGCGTGGGACAGGAGACTGGCCAGTGCAGGTCTAAACCAGCCAGGCTGTCTTCCATTCTCATTCATTTTCATATTCTCTCCCCGCCCCACCCCCCTTATATACTCCAGGCTGGCTTGGAGCTTGCAGTCCTCCTGCCTCTGGAGTACTACGACAGACAAACACTAAGCCCAACTACTACTTTAAATAACGTACAACACAGAAATGTGAATGTAAAGAGCTGGTTCATCGGGTAATAGCAAGGGCTGCTCTTGCAGAAGACCTAGGTTCCATCCTCAGCACCCACACGGTGGCTCACAACATCTGTAACTCCAGTTCCAGGGGACCTGATGCCCCTCTGGCCTCCACAGGCACTGCATGCATGCTGTACACATACACATGTATAGGCAAAATGCCCAGACACAGAAAATAAATAAATCTTTTAAAAATGTAGGCAACGAGACACAAGGGGCAGAAATGAAAACTGACACCAAGTTACTACATTTTCCAAAGATCACATCTCTGTATAAAGCCCTCTGAGCAGAGCCCAGGTATTTGCATTCTTCCTGAGAGAAGTCAAAGCAACATCATTAAACATCTCTGATTTCTGAAAACAAACAAACACAATTATCAGCTGTAGAAATAAAGGACACAATTCCTTAAATGGGGGATGGGGGTAAAAAGGAGTTCTCTGTAATGGAGGGGAGAATGAAAAGGAGCTCTCTGTAATGGGGGGGAGCTCTCTGTAATGGGAGGATGTCTCTGTAATGACACTGCCAAGCAAACAGATTCAAGGCTCCGACCAGGACAGATAGCAAAGCAATGAGGCGAGAACACGGTTTTTCCTGTATTGTCTTCTGCATATAAAACATTGCGTTATACAGGTGATTCTGGGAATCACTGAAGTCCATATAGTGTCCCAGTTTCTCCTACAAAACAACATAAACAAACACCCTGTAAAGACATGGAGGTTGGATATCATACAAATGTGGTTTCATCTCTCTGTTTAGGAATAAGAAAGACTGAATTTTGTTCTGTAAAATCCTGTTTGTTCTCTTTGCTTGTTTTTGAGAGCTTCTTGCATATACCAGGCCGGGCTCGGCCTTACTGTAGGACAGGATGACCTTGGCTTGAACTCCTCCTCCTCTGCCCCACCTTCCGTAGCGCTGGGATCACAGGTAAGTGCTATCACACCTGGCTGCCAACAGCCTTGTCCGACAAAGAAACTCATTCTCGTCTAGAGCACTCCGAAGTAGCAGGCTAAAGACAAAGGAAATTAAGTGTACGACAGATGCTTCCCTCAAGGAAGCTGCAATGTGCTGTTTCTTAACAAGGGTTTGTTATGTTCACATGTGCCTTCCCTCCACACTTCCCTGTCTTTGCTATTCCTGGTGATAGATTAAGCAAAACACCCCGTTCTTTGTAAACACGGCTTCATGTGTATATTGTATCTGTCAATGCAGCTGCTTCTAATAAAAGCTCAGGGCAAGAGGAGCTCTGGGTTCCCAGAGGCCCTCGCATGCGCTCCAGATCCCTATCCTCCCCTGCTGGAAATCCAGATTCCAGATTCAGAGTCTTGTCTCAGGAACTGAGATCTTCGAACTGTGCAAAGACATGGCTGCACAATATTATAAAATAAATTCGTCGTTAGATCAGAATGTAGGGCTGGAGAGATGGCTCAGTGGTTAAGAGCACTGACTGCTCTTCCAGAGGTCCTGAGTTCAAATCCCAGCAACCATATGGTGGCTCACAACCATCTGTAATGGGATCTGATGCCCTCTTCTGGTGTGTACTAAAATATAATAAATAGATAAATCTTTAGATCAGAATGTATTAGTCAGGGTTCTCTACGGTAACAGAACTTAGGGAATATATATGGGAATTTATTAGAATGACTTCAAGGCTGTGGTCCAGCTAACCCAACAGAGGCTGGCTATGAAAGGGAAGTCCAAGAATCCAGCAGTTGCTCAGCCCATGAGGCTAGATGTCTCAGCTCAGGGGTCTCAACCTGTGAGTCGTGATCCCTGGGCTGGAACAAACCTTTCCTTGGGGGTGGGGGATGGGGTGGGCTAAGACCGTCAGAAAACACAGATATTTTGCATCATGAGTCAATGTTAGCAAACTCGCTGTTATGAGGTAGCAACAAAAATAATTTTATGAGGAGCTGAATTAAAGAGTCAAAGCATCAGGAAGGCTGGGAACCGCTGGCTCAGTTGGTTTTCAACTGTACATGAAGGAATCCGGAAGAGGGAGCTTCTAATGCCAGTGAGGAAATGAACTTGCTAACAAGGTGAGAGCAAGCAAAGAGCAAATGTCCTTGTTCCATGTCCTAATCTAGGCTTCCACCAGACAGAATGGTTCAGATTAGAGCTGTATCAACGGCATGGCTTCCGACCTCAAAGATCTGGACAAGCAGATCTTCCCACTTCAAATTAAGCAAAAATCCCTCACAGGTGTGCCCTCTATTTTTGGGTTTTAGTTAATTTCAGAATGTAGTCACGTTGACAGCCAAGAATAGTTATCACGCACAGTACTCCACCATAACGCACTTCCGGTATCACCAGATTTTAATCATTTTATAGACTTCAGAAGAGCCATCGTGTGTTGCAGGACATTTGATCACACTGTGAACCCTGAGTCTGGGTTATTTACTAAAACCAAACATAAGACAAAACCAACCACCCAACTCTTTAACTGTGGTGTGGCCCGGCCCTTAGCACACACCTTTGATCACAAACAGTGAAGGTAATATTCATTTGCAGAAGGAAGCAACCATGCTTGAAGTACTGTCTAATAGAGTGACAGACAAAGCGACGAGCCAGAGGAAGATCAGAAAGACTAGGATGCGCCCAACTCTCACAAGCAGAGGAAAGAGAAGCCACGTGGGGGCAGTGCAGAGAGAGGAAGGAGGCAGTTTTACTGGGACGGTTATACAGAGACAGGCTGCAGAGAGAGAACAAGCTAGACACGGGCCAGAAGATTAGAGCCAATTGCTAAAGTTAGTATGAGGTCAAGCAGAGCAATTGAAGAGAGGCCGGGAGAAGCCAGATTGAATCAGTCAGCTTGGAGGGGAGTTTTGAGCCGGAACAGCGGAGTTGAACAGCCAGGGTGATATTCAGCAGAAAGTCTCAGAGGCCGAAAACATTCTAGACCTAGATAAGATCGTACAGAGGCTAGGAACTCCCAGGGCTAGGCTGCCTGGACTATCTGATGGAGGTAGTAAAACACCAAGATGAGAACTAGTACAGAATACAAGTTACTGTTACAATCATAGAATAAGTACACTGATTCTCACCAATGAAAGTTCCATGCTATTAGAACTATGTTTATTACTTTTGAATTTCTTATTATTTATCACTCTTTAAATCTTTTCCCATCTAAACAATAGGAAGATGAAATTATATCCATTCCAAGTATACACATTCAGCCTCAGAACATAATTAAGTTTCAAAATGATCCAATTATCAGTATGGGTGAGTTACACTTTGCTCACCTCTCTGTATCCAACACCTGGCCACTTTCTAATCTCAAGGTACATAAATCATGAACTTCCTGTAATCCTAGTACATGAGGTGATGACGGAGGATGAGTGCAAGGTCAGCCTGGGATACACAGAATTTGGGGGGGTCAATGTAGTCTAAATATGCAAGTTCAAGACCAGCATGGGCTCCATGAAAAGACGGTCTCAAACAAACAAGGCCACAAACTGAGAAACTGAAAGATTTCTTTTTGTCATGCAGCTCAGTGGTCTTCCTCATCTGAAAAAATCAGAGGGCTCTTTATCTTATGAAATCTTTTGTTAGATCAGCCAGAGAAGCTGTGTGTGGGGCAGAAGATACAGGTCATCGGTTAAGAGCACTTGCTGATGTTGAAGGGGACTGCAGCTCAGTTCCCAGCACCCGTGTAGTGGCTCACAACCTTCCCAAATCCACGTTCAGAGTTCCATTGCCTTCTGACTATATACATTCGGGCAAAATATTCAAACAGGCAAAATGAGCCTTTTAAAAACAATTAAGAGCACTTGCTGCTCTTTCAGAGGATCTGGGTTTAGTTCCCAGCACCATATGATGGCTCGGAACTATCTGAAACTCCAGTTCCATAGCATCTGACGCCATCTTCTGGCCACTAAAGTACCTGCACTCATGTGGTACACTTGCACACATGTAGGAAAACCATTCATGCACCTAAAATCAAGATTCCTAGTTTCTTTTTAGAAGTTGCCAAATGTATTATTGTTGAGTAGGCACAGAAATAAAGGCTGCAGCAGAAAGACACAAGTGCCATTATAGGAGCAAGACAGCATGGGAGAATATTCTCAAGAGGGCACAGCTAGGACAGGAGCCCCAGGAACACATGGGTAACATAGCTGCCTAGTAAAGGAAGTAACTGAACGTGTGCAAAAATCCCAGCAACCAACCACCTGCCGTGAACCTGAGGCACGCTGTTCACAGACATGGCAGGTCCTCCTCCAGGTTTACATCTTAGAGGAGCATGGCGCCTAGAAAAGGCAGAACTGGGGAGAACCTGGGATCATGAGGCCAGAACTCTGCGTGGCTCCAACTGACCAAACCTGAATTGTCTTTGTTGATCTCTTCATCACAACTCTTGATGGCTTTTTTTAAAAAAAAGATTTATTTATTTATCATATATAAGTACACTGTAGCTGACTTCAGACACACAGAAGAGGGCCTCAGATCCCATTGCAGATGGTTGTGAGCCACCATGTGGTTGCTGGGAATTGAACTCAGGGCCTTTGGAAGAGCAGTCAGTGGAACTCACAGGGATCTGCCTTTGCCTTCCGAGTGCTGGGATTAAAGGTGTGGGCCCCATTGTCCTGCTCTTAACCTAGTCAAACTCAGTGCTACCCATTAGAGAGCATGATTTTTCTACCCTTTCTAAAATGAAACAGATGCTCTCACATATCCAAATGCATGATATCAGAAATAGAGACAACAGAACATCTCTTTGCTTCCTGACGGTAGACGTCATGTGACAGGCCGCCTTCGTGTTGCTGACATTTAATCTTATCTAACGCAATGGGCTGACCTTCAAACCATGAGTTCAAAAAACCTTTTCCTTAAAAAGGTAGAAATAACAACACTGTTAACAGTCAATGTATCGGGGTTGGGGATTTAGCTCAGTGGTAGAGCGCTTGTCTAGCAAGTGCAAGGCCCTGGGTTCGGTCCCCAGCTCCAAAAAAAAAAAAAATAGTCAATGTATCAATAATCTTACATAACTATATTAGAAGGCAAGAGTATCAACTACATACCAATAAACCTTTATTACAAAAATAGACGTATACATTCATTTGCCAACTTCTGTCTAGATGTCCCCCAGTGTGTGACAATGAATTGTTTGTGAGTTACGAAATAGGGGCTGTACCTGGAAAAAACATGTTTTTAAACATCTGGGTCTGGTCCCTCTCAGGTGAAGTAGTTTTGCATGGTCTTCTGTACCTGATGAATTTATCTGTTTCCTTATTCCTGGACAACTTTATTATCAGGTGAGTCCTCCAGGGATGCAATGAGGCTGCCTGAGGGACAGCTGTACTTCATTCTATGCAAACCATTTCACTGAGTCAGGAAAATCATTTCAAAAGGTCAGAGCAGGAATCAAAGCACTGCTTGCAGTTTTCACTTGCCAATAAAAAATACTCACAGAAGGCTGTCTGTAACACTGGACCAGAGTTCCCGCCGTTTTAGAGACTGAGCACAAAGGAGAGGAAGATGGAGGTGAGGCTAGGTGGGAAAGGACTGTTTACAGTGGGGATTAACTGTCTTCCAGGTTTCACCCTGTGATAAGGACAGGTCTCGGGAAGGACCTCCTGGGAGAGGGGCCTGGGCTGGGGAAGCCAGTGTGCATGAGACAGGACTGCTGAGGTGGGCGGGCTTCAACTCCCCTGGAAGACTGCACAGCTCTCCGTGTGCACTAAGTCTGCTATGCTGAGGGCGGCTCCCCCTAAGAGGCTTACCAGGATCACCTTTGAAGATAAAAAGACAAATCCAATAAACAAATTAAAGGAAGAGAAATCAGGAAAGGTCTCAAGGATTTAAACAACTCAGCCTTCTACCTGACCCCAGTGACATCTGTTCTACCTCACACCAGGAGAGCACAGTACAGCCTTTTCTATTGCACACAGAAGGTTTACCAAGATGCACCACTGTAGATCAGGAGACAAACCTTGGAGCCTTTAAGTGAAAGCTCAAGAAAGGAAACGGTTGGTGTGTAATGACTTTTGAGCTGTGTGTGTACTAATGGTTTATTACACTTTTTCTCACTGTAAAATTCCAGTCAAAACCTAAAAAAACAGAGCTGGGTGTGGCAGCTCAGGCCCGCACTCTTTCAGCACTTAGCGGGTAGAGACAAGAGGACCAAGAGTTCAAGGTGATCCTCACCTGGGCTACTCAAGACCCTATCTCAAAACAAAACAAAATGAAATCTGCGGTGGCAGAGGATCCCAGTTTTGTCCCAAGCTCCCATATCTGGCAGCTCGAAACTGCCTGTAACTCCAGTTCTAGTGCCTTCTCATGGTCTCCCTGAGTGCCTGCACACACGGAACAAATTCACTCAAATACACGTGAATGTAAGACTTCATCTATTAAATAGACAGAAAGACAAATAAGTTGAAGCAAGAATTTGACCCAGTTTGAGCTATAAAGCAAGATGGTGTTCATAAATATAAAAATTTAAAAAAAGCTAAAACCTTGGGTGGTGGTGGTGGTGGTGCATGCCTTTAATCCAGTGCTCAGGATGCAGAGGCAGAGGGCAGAGGGCAGAGGGCAGAGGGCAGAGGGCAGAGGGCAGAGGGCAGAGGGCAGAGGTAGGTAGATGTCTGAGTTCAAGGCCACTCAGGTCTACAGAATGAATTTTAGGACAGGCAGGGCTGCAAAGAGAAACTGTCTAAAAAAAACAAAAGAAGGGGTTGGGGAACGGTGGTGTCAGGAAAAAAAAAGCTCAAAAAAAAGAACCAAAAAAAAAAAAAAAAAAAAAAAAAAAAAAAACAAACTAAACAAAAGCTAAATTCTCCCAAAGGTTAAAGAAACATAAATAGTACAAGAATGCTCTTTCTTTGAATTTGAGCATCAAATCCATTCTTTATAAATACACCCACTATTGGAAAACTTCTATCACAAGCTACACATTTTCATTACTCTCAAAATATAAAAGTCAAATGCCATTGGGTGAGTGCCTGCCTTTAATCCAGAACTTGGGAGGAAGAGGAAGATGGGTCTTTATGATTTCAAGGTCAGTCTGCTCTACATAAGGCGGTTCAAACCAGGCAAAGATCCTGCCTCAAAAATAACTAAGAATAAATAAATTGACTTGTTCCACCAGTATAAGAGAAGACGTGGGTAGGAGACATTCAGGAAAACAACAAAGTTTAAAGCAAAGATTATTTTCTGACATGATAAAGGCTGTTGAGGGAACAAATATCTACTTACCTCAAACTTCCCTTCTAAATGGACAACGGCCATTTTTTCTCTTCTATGTTATACCCTGAAAATAAGAAAGTTAAATCAGATGCTATGTTGTTCTTCCACATACTCTGAATTAGAGACAACCTCTTCCTCCATCCCCACAGTCCGTCCCTCATCTAATATAAAGCAGTCAGGTCACTGGTATTGGAAACAGAGAAGGTTGGGCTGTCTTAGGCTCTGTTTCCTGACTTAAACCTTCCCACTAGAGGCGGCCTGCACGGCTGTGTCCTAAGTCCTAGCCTTTATAGCACGTCTTCTACAAGAGTGGTAGGGGTGCTCTTGCATCATCAAAGTCTCATCTTAACCTAGGCCCACAGCTTCTCAGGAGTTGTCTCCACTCTCTGGCTTCCTTCCTGCCAGCTTCCTTGGCTGTACAATTAGGGAGCACAGGGAACCTGCAACAAAACTATCCCCAGGTGGAAAGTGGAGGGATGGTGGAACTGACTCCATGCTGGCCTTGGATGGATGGATGGATGAGCTGCCACTGTGCTCAAAACAGAGGTTAAGTCCTTAATTCTGGGAGTGATTCGGGGAGAGACACAAAGTCACAAGAAACTCACCATCCTTTGGCAGACTCTGCCCCCACCTCCTATGAATTCCAAACAAAATTTCACCTTTGCACCCTACTACATTAGGGAAGGATCACAGGTACAAATATACTAACGGCCACACGAAGACACATGCACTAAAATTTCCAGAGTCACATTGCTAGTATCACAAATTACATTGTTAGAGCTACATTGTTGGAGCACTATCTCTTATATAGGATCCAAACATGTACAATAGCGGAACATCCTGTCAGGGACAAATACTGTCAGCGACATTCCTTTACCAGGGTGCACTTCCACTTTCTTTACGATCATGCGAACAGCACATACCATCCTATGCACACACAAACACACACACGCACGGTCACCCAGATGGGAAAACACAATAAAGTCACCAGCGACGGAAACAAGAACCAAGCAATCGCAGTCTCGGTGACACTATCATACACGTCTTCCCAGGCAAGCCAGTTATGCACAGCATACCAGGCACATCTGACAACCTCAGAGTGACATAAACATCCAAATACTTCGCTATAACAGCACCGTTGCTCCACCACACGCGTGGGCCGACAACACCATCGCAGTCCCAGAAACATCCCCGGTGAGATAAGCAACAATCACACACACCCTTGGAGTCACAACTCATTCACACACATCACGCCAACTACAAATCAGGGTAGCTACAGGCTCCGAAACACAGGTTTGCACATGGGAGACACCGCCACCTAATGCCACAGACACGTCCTCCAGGCGTTCCCAACACTCTTACCTCTGCAGCGAAGCTCAGGGTCCCGCCTCCAGCCGCGGGCTCCAACACCTGACCAGCCAACCTGCTCCACTGGGTGCCTACCGAGCGCTAGTTGACACAAACCTCTCGCGACACTAGTACCTCGAAGTCTCGCGAGGAAACGGAACGAAGCGGCATTCTGCACCGGGTGACTTTGGGAAATGTAGTCCAATGGCAGGGGTCAAGCCTGCTTCTCCCCTTCCCCCTCTCTCTTCCTCTCTCCCCATTTTCTCCCTCCCCTCTCCCTCCTCTCTCTCTTCCTTTCTCCCTCTCTCCCTCTTCCCTTCCCTTCCTTTCTCCCTCTACTCTTTTCCCCCTCTCCCTCCCTTCCCCCTCCTTCCTCCCACTTTCTCTCCCCCTTCCTCCCTACCTCCTTCCCTCTCCTCCCCCTCCATTCCTCTCTCTTTCTCTCCTCCCTCCCACCTTCTCTCTCATCCCTCCTTTCCACTCTCTCCCTCCCACCTTCTAGTTCTCCTCTTCCCCTCCCTTCCCCCTCTCCTCCTTACCCTCTCAATTTTGAGATGATTTATACTTGTGGTAATGAGATTTTATACCACTGTGGTGTTGGTCAACAAAGACTTCAGCCATAGAAATGTGTTTGTGGGGTTGGGGATTTAGCTCCAGTGGTAGAGCGCTTGCCTAGAAGCGCAAGGCCCTGGGGGTCCCCAGCTCCAAAAAAAAAAAAAAAAGAACCAAAAAAAAAAAAAAAAAAAAAAAAGAAATGTGTTTGTGAAGAGTTACTACATATTTCTGGAGTAATTGAGTAGTTGTTCATGATGATTTGTGACACACACACACACACACACACACACACACACACACTAACTTCCAGGGTTCCCATTAGCAAATGACAGTGTGATCACGTTGACTGTGAAAAATGAGGGAGATGGGGAGTCTTGGTTCCTACTTAATGAGCTGTAAGGAAAGATTAGGGGGTGTGGCCTTGTTGGAGGGGCGTGTCACAGTGGGTGGGCTTTGAGGATTCAAAAGCCCAAGTGAATCAGATGTGAGCTCTTACCTACTTGCTCTGGGGCCAGGCCTGTCTGATGCCATACTCCCCACCATGATGGCCACGGGCTCACTCTCAGAAACTGTCAGCAAGCCCCTAATTAAAAGTGTTTTTGTTTTTTTTTTTTAAACCAGGCAGAGGTGACACAATCCTTTGATCCTAACACTTGGGAGGCAGAGACCGGGAGATCTCTAGGTTCAAGGCCAGCCTGGTCTATAGAGAAAGTTCGAGGAGAGCCAGGGTCACATAGGAGTCTTGAAAAAAATGAAAGTATTTTTTCCCTACAGGAGGCAGAGGCAGGCGAATTTCTGGGTTTGAGGCCAGACTGGTCTATTGAGTGAGTTCTAGGACAGCCAGGGTTAGCCAGGGTTACACAAAAAGACCCTGTTTCAAATAAAAAAAAAAAAAAAAGACAAAGAACAAGAACAAAAATAAAATAATTTTTTCCTGTAGGCTTATATTTTTTTAAAAACCAACTTAAGTGTTCTTAAATGCTGTATCCTACCTTCTAGCCCACCACACACCAGAGTTGGTAGAAAGGAAAGGTTAATAGGGCAAAGGAGAAATAGTTCTTTGGGGGTGATTTCATTGTCAGGATATCAGCCATTTAGTTCACACGGATTGGCTCAATCCACTCATAAACAACATTCGTGAATCAGCCATAGCAGTGGCTTTCGTCCATCCAGAAGAAACCTCAAGGCTCTTCCAAATCGGCCGGAGTTTGCAGAAGCTGCGAGAAGTCACTGGAACAGCACCAGAAGTTCTTTGGTGAGTTTCTTTCTATGAAATCACAACAAACGATGATCAGCGAAGAACGGCAAGGCGAGTCAATACCACACAGCATCATCCTCTGTCTCTTGGGTTATATCTATGCCCCTTCAAACATCACGTGTCCTCTCATGTGTCTGCTCTAGCAAAACATCACAGATCCCTTCTCCAGGCAGCTTCCAGAAAAACATCCCATGTCTGTTCTCAGCAAAACATCCTCCTACATGTCTGTTTCAGCACAAACATAGGACAGTTTCCAGAGAAACATCACATGACACAGCTGAGTTTCCAAAGAAACCAGAAATTTCCACTTCATTTTCCTGTGTTGCCTTAGCCATAGGGTCTTCTCATAGCAATAGGAGAATAACTAAGACAAATGCATTGCCTACCTCTGGGAAGAAGCTGTTACCCCGAATGAAGGCTGAAGGGAAGCACGGCTTTACCTATAATCTGTGCTAGTCAGGGTTCTCAGAGGAACAGAGCCTATAACACACACACACACACACACACACAGACACACACACACACACACACACACACACACTCACACACACACACACAGATTTATTAGAGTGGTTTACAGACTGGGGTCCAGCACATCCAACAATGGCTGTCTTCCAATGGAAACTTCCAAGAGTCAAGGAGTTGTTCAGTTTATGAGGCTGGATGTCTCGTCTGGTCATGAGTATATTTCAGAATCCAGCAAAGGAACGGACTTTCAAGCAAGAACAAGCAAGCAAAGAGGGAGGCTTCATCCCTCTATGTCTTTACATAGGCTTCTAGCAGAAGCTGTGTGGCCCAGATTGAAGGTGGATCTTCCAACCTCAAAAGATCCGGATTAAAATTAGGTCTTCCCACTTCGAGTAATTTAGTTAAGGAAAAAAAATCCTTCCGAGGTGCACCCAGCAGCTGGGATTTTTAATAATTCCAGATGTAGTCAAGTTGATAGCCAAAGATGGCCATCACATGCTCACAGCTTGTCAACTTGACACACACTCACATCTCCTTATATCATTGCTTAATCTCTAAATTAAAAAGCAATAAGCAGGTCATAATTATGTCTAATTAAACTATACCTTGTGCAACTGCAAATGCATTATAAATTTAGAATAGGTGACGGTGCTCTTGAGGGACTTTTTTTAGTATCTCAAACTTAAATATGATAACCGTGGATAGTCTCTTAATTGTTGTTATAAAAAATTGGAGAAAGAAACACAAATATCTTAACAAAAACTGACAGAAACATATCAACTATAATCTATTTTCTGTAAGTGGTCACATGCCCTTAACTGGTATTTATAACTACCTTTCTCTACTACCCATTCTGTATTTCCTCCGTGCTTGGTAAAAACCACAGCTGGGCTTTGCATTTTTCATGGAGAAGTGGTGCTTCCCTTCACTCCTGATGGGTCCACAGCCTTTGTCATCCGGTCTGGATTAGGCTGTTGTAGCTTCCCATTGACTTTAATCACAGGACATGGTAGCACCAAGAGACACCCTAAAGGATGTCCTACCCTCCAGACTTAATCTTTCTCATCTCCATTGTGGAGAAGCAGTCCAATTTCTCCGTGGTATTCTAGATCAATCACCCATCTGAACACCGTTATGCCCATCGAAAGCTGTTGGCTTAAGGGCACCAGAAACCCGAAGTAGCCAGGGGGAAGTCTGAGATTCCAGTTCAATGGAATAGTCAATGGCGGGAGCACTCCCCGCTCTGGAACCAGAACTTCTAGACCCACAGAATTAAAGATCACAGGAATAGGAAGTAAACATTTTCCTAGTGGGTCACTAGGGGTGATAGTGGATGGAAGTATTTCCTTTTCCACTTGTTGATTCCTGGACCTTTGAATCATAGCTATGGAAAAAACTGAGACATGTCCCGGATACTGACCCAAGGCATACACCACCTTCTGGAGATCCCTGCACTAGTCCTCCAGGATACTGCACCTAATTGTCACTGTAACTTTAGCTACAAAAGGCCACTCCATCTTTCTATCGGGTCAGCTGCTTCAGGATGGTGGGGAACATGGTAAGACCAGTGGATTCCATGATCATGGGCTCACTGCCGCACTTCTCTGGCTGTGACATGAGTTTTTTGGTTAGAAGCAATACTGTGTGGAGTACTATGATGTTGGATAAGGCATTCTGTAAGTTGACAGATGCTGGTTTTGGGAGAATCATTAAGGCAAATTTATGACCAGAATGAGTATCTACTCCAGAAAAGACAAAGTGTCCTTTCCACAAAGGAAGTGTTCCAATGTAGTCAATCTGTTGCCAGGTCATTGGCTGGTCACCTTGGGGAATAATGCCATATCTGGGGCTTTGCTGTTGGCAGATCTGGCAGTCAGCCACAGCTGTAGCCAGGTCAGCCTTGATGAGTGGAAGTCTGTGTTGTTGAGCCTAAGCATAACCCCCATCTCGGCCACCATGGCCACTTTGTTCATGTGCCCATTGGGCAATGACAGGGATGGCTGGGGAAAGAGGCTGACTTCACAGAACGGGTCATCTTCTTCTTTTTTTTTTTTTTTCCTTTTCTTTTTTTCGGAGCTGGGGACCAAACCCAGGGCCTTGTGCTTGCTAGGCAAGTGCTCTACCACTGAGCTAAATCCCCAACCCCAGAACGGGTCATCTTATCCACTTGATTATTGAACTCCTCCTGAGCTAAAGTCACCTTTTGATAATCATTTACACGAGACACAATCATCTTCACATCTTTTGCACATTTAGAGAGTTCTATCCACATACTTCTTCCCCAGATGTCTTTCGCAACGATTTTCCAATCGTGATCTTTCCAAGTCCATGACCATCCAGCCAGTCCACGGACTACAAGCCCACGAATCAGTGAACAATCCCACATCTGGCCATTTCTCCTTCTAAACAAAATGTATGACCATGTGCCTTGCTGGAAGCTCTGCCCCCTGTGAAGATTCCCCTTCAGTGGTGTCTTTCAGGGTTGTCCCAGGAAAGAGTTATAATGCTGCAGCTGTCCACTTCTGAGTGGTACATGCATCATGTACAGAACCATCAGTAAACCAGGCCCTAGTCTTCTCTTCCTTAGCCAGCAGAGCGTAGGCCTCGCACCATGAGGCTGTAGGGGCATGCTTGGCAGGCAACGGCATTGTAAGAGTAGAAACCCTGTGCATTTGGGCACCTTCCTCGTGTAACATGCTACCACCCGGGTCTCTGCTACCTCAGGGCTCAGTTAAGCTCATTGCACTGAATTCTTCCAGGTGAGCAGCAGCTTCTCCAACCCTAAGGTCTGCTCGAGGAAAAGGGCAAGAACAGAACTCTTCAAATGCTGGTGTCCCTCTCCCCAGGGTACGTTGTATAGGATTTGTGGAGGTCATTCGGGCCTTCCCTCCATGAAGGCTTAGGTTTTATACAGCGTACCCACTCTAGCATCGCAATTCCCGAGCTTTAAAATCGCTTCACGGACACCAAGCGAAGGGATATTGGGCATCTCTTAGCTTTCATAAATTCTTCAGCCAAACATTCGAATAAACATTTGACCCACCCCTTAAAAAAAAAAAAAACAAAACTGTGCGAGCTTCTATATTAAATGTAAAATCTCCAAAGGGCAAAACTCAGCAAACTCAGCCTGATCCAGTTTTATGTTCCTACACCAATTTTTATAAAATTCAAACTTGTGACTACGAAAGGTGAAATACCAGCTTTGGCCTTTATGTTTGACAATGAGAATTTCATTTTGGGGTTAATGCTATATTTATTTTTGAAATGGCTACTCCCTGTTTGTGGTTCTGTCCTGGCTGGTCTTATGCCAAGTTGCCACTCTAGAGCTAGAGACATCAGGAAGGAGGTAGCCTCAACTGAGAAAGTGCCTTCATGGGACCTGGCTGTAGGCAAGCCTTTAGGTCATTTTCTTAATTGATTGATGGGGGAGCCTATTGTGGGTGGGGCCATCCCTGGGCAGGTGGCCATGAGTTCTATTAGAATGCAGGCTGAGCAAGCCAGTAAGCATTACTCCTCCATGGCCTCTGCCACTGCTCCTGCCTCCAGGTTCCTGCTCTGCTTGAGTTCCTGTCCTACCTTCCCTCAGTGATGAACTTTAATGGGGAAGCGTAGGCTGAATAAATCCTTTCCTCTCCAAGGTCCTTTGGTCATGGTGTTTCATTACACCAATAGGAACCCTAACCAAGACATGAACCTTGCTACGGACTTATCTCAAAATTATCCTGTTTGATGAAAGCCTAAACATATCATATCCTCTCTCTCCCGATCTTCAATATCATGTATTTAATAACTCTACCTTAATATTGTTTTTTAACTATTGAATGGTAAGTTTTATTTTATTCATGTTAGATAACTAAGTATTGCTTAATATCTAACTAATCTGTACCATATATTTTAGAAGACAATTTTCGTTTTGTTTTTATAAAATTTATTGTCATTATTTTGGAGAACAACTTTTCCTTCATACAATGCAATTAATAGAGTCACTAATTCTTGGTTGTCAACTTGGTTACATCTGGACTTAACTAAAACTCCAAAACAGAGGGGACACCTCTGAGGGGTTTCTGCTTAATTTGAAATGGGAAGATCAACTTTGGATCTTCGAATAAGCAAGACACACCTTTGGTCCAGAACTTTAATCCAGTTCTAAACTGGGCCATACTCTTTTCTGGAAGCCTATAAGGACATGGAAGATTGAAACTTTCACTGTTTGCCTGCTCATCCTTACCTTGCCAGCAAGTCACTTCACTGGCAAGTTTTCTTTCATACAACCCAGTCGAGGTTGGCTACTGCTACCCCCTCTGATGACGTACAGGGTCGCAAGGCCTCCTGGGAAATGTAGTTCAAGGCTTAGCCAGCGACGGGTCTCGTGGTGGACCCTAAGCTTGGGTTATCAGACACACAGAGAATCCGGTTAGAAGCTGTCTGCACGCCTGCTTGCTGGCTGGGAGCCCGCGGTGGGGGTGGGAATGGGGGTGGAGTGATCAAATGAGGAACGTCGCGCGTTCCCGAACCCCAAAGCGAATCCCAGTGTGAGACCTGAGTGTTTGCCAAACCAACCCCGCAGTCTGATGAGAGGAAGCCGCCTGCCTAGCCCCGTGGGTACCAGTGAGCAATGGAAGTCCGAGTGTGATACGTTGGTGAGACCTGGTGGGTGGAAGGGAAGCGAATTAAGATAAACTAGGCGTGGATAAGATTGATGGATTAATGGGAGGCACCAAAGTTCTGGATAGCCTAATGGAGGTGAGGGTAACACCTCACCTTCATTAGGTGCCTGTTTGATCTGTGCATGTGATGATTCTAAGTATTAGCCCCGGAATGTGGATCACCTGGGAGTGGGACAGCCTGAACCCTCTAAATCTCATTTCCTCTTCAAATCATGACTAATACCTGAAAAGTCCTGGGTTCAAGGCCGATTATTGTCTTTTTGCTTAGGCGAGCAGAGGAGATTTCAACTCCAGAGAGATGGCATGGCGGGTGGGGGTCTGAGGAAAGGAGAGGTTTCATGCACTTGGTTGCTCCATAGTTCACAATACACACCTGCAGTCTGTCTGTCTGGATACCAAGGGCTGTAGATACTGTTAGTTTGGACTTTTTCTTTTCTTTTTTTAAAAGAGATTTATTTATTTACTTTATGTATATGAGTACACTGTTGCTCTCTTAACACACACCAGAAAGGGGCAACAAATCCCACTACAGATGGCTGTGAACCACCATGTGGTTTCTGGGAATTGAACTCAGGACCTCTGGAAGAACAGTCGCTGCTCTTAACCACTGAGCCATCTCTCCAGCTCAGATATTTTTCATTTTCTTTCTTCCTCCTCCTCCCCCTCCCCCTCCTCCTCCCCCTCCTCTCCCTCCTCCTCTCCCTCTCCCTCTCCCTCCTCCTCCTCCTCCTCCTCCTCCTCCTCCTTCTTCTCCTCCCCCCTTCTATTTTGAGACAGGCTCTCACTATGTACCCCCTGGCTGTGCTGGAATTCACTAAGTAGACCAGTCTGACCCTGAAAGCACAAAAATATGCTTGCCTCTGCCACTGCATTGCTAGAATTCAAGGTGTTCAGTTTCGAGATGGTACTTGAATTAAAATTTAGGGCCTTAACTGTTTTCTCACAGAGAGAAGACCACATTCCTAACCTAACATAAACAAGAGGAGATGATAGTAGCTGGAAGAAACATAAAGAAGGTTGTAGCTTTGGGGTCCTGGGGGTGGTGGTGGAGGAGGATGAGGGGGAGGGGGAGGGGGGGAGGAGAAGCACACCTTTAAACTCAGCACTTGGGAGGCAGAGGCAGGTGGATCCCTGAGTTTGAAGCCAGCCTGGTGTTCAGAGTGAGTTCAGGACAACCAGGGCTACACAGAGAAACCCTGTAGTGAGAATCCTGGAATTTGGGGCTCTAAAAACCACAGCAGTATTATAAGACTGTGTTTTCATTTTGATCCCGGGTGTGTGGATGTGCTGATTGCCTCATGCTCCAGCAGAGGCATGGTTTTACCAGTCGGAGCCAGTTTCTGCGCTTGTGTGCTGTTCGGAATTCTGAGAATTTTTCAGAGGATATGTAAATGCCAGAGTTCCGTAGGTGGGTGGTGTTTGGTCGTTACCCCCTAAGTGACCAACTGCCACCAATCCCCCCAGTTTTTTAGTAGTCATGCTCAAAGAAGAAACAAGAGGAAGAAATTCAAAGATCTCTCTCTCCCTCCCTCCCTCCCTCCCTCTCTCTCTCTCTCTCCCTCCCTCCCTCTCCCTCCCTCTCTCCTCTTTCCTTCTTTCTTTCCTATCTATTGTTAGGGGGTGAAGCAGGGGTGGGGGATAGAGGGTAGGAAAAAAAGAACCCGCAAAGTAGCAAAGCGCAGCTACAGAAGGTTATCGGTGAAGGAGAGGCACGCAGGGTGCAGGTGATTAGTGACGCCACTAAAATGTTTTTTCAGGACTTCCTAATAGGTTTTGCTTTTAAGTTTTCATTAATGTGAATTTTTGGTTGTAATTTTATTCTCTGTTAGTACCTTGGGTTTTTGCTTGCTTGTTTGTTTTCTGCAGCTTGTCCTAAAAGGTTCTTTCATTCTCATAGTTTACATTCGAATTCTATTCTTTTTTTTTTTAATCTTTTTTTTAAATTTATTTATTTCATGTATATAAGTACACTGTCACTGTCTTCAGCCACACCAGAAGAGGGCATGAGATCCTATTACAGATGGTTGTGAGCCACCATGTGGTTGCTGGGATTTGAACTCAGGACCTCTGGAAGAGCAGTCAGTGCTCTTAACCACTGAGCCATCTCTCCAGCCAGAATTCAATTCTTTATGGACTGAATTCTTTTTTTTTTTTTTTTTTTTTTGAGCTGAGATCAACCCAGGGCCTTTGCATGCTAGGCAAGCCCTACCACTGAGCCAAATCCCCCAACCCTGGACTGAATTTTATGGACATACAATCTTATAAACATTCACTACTCCCATTGAGGTTTTGTTTTCATTTTTTAAAACTTATTATTATTCTACTATTTTATGTGTATGGGTACTTTGCCTAAATGTATGTTTGTGGACCATATGTGTAGGGCTCACTAAAGTCAGAGGAGGGCATTGGGTCCCCTGGAACTGAATGTAGAGACAGCTGTGAGCTCTCATGTGAGTGCCAGGAATTGAGCCTGGGTCTCCTTGACCATGCTCATTGCTCTAAACTACCTTTTTATCCCTGAGGTTTGTTTTTAATAAATTTCAGTTTCCACCCATGGTTAAAAGATTCAGGGATGGGGTTGGGGATTTAGCTCAGTGGTAGAGCGCTTGCCTAGCAAGCGCAAGGCCCTGGGTTCGGTCCCCAGCTCCAAAAAAAAGAAAAGAAAAAAAAAAAAAGATTCAGGGTTGGGTTTTATGTGAGCATTTTCATTCGACATGCAAACCAAGTTTCATAAATCGTGCTAGCACATTTTAAGAAGTAAATTAGAAAAGTAGCTAAGACAAGCACTGAACACTTTTTCTGGTCTTTTTAATTAGGTAATAACTGGGTTTCGCAGATGACTTGCGAGTATAGGTTAATACAGATTAAAAACATCACTGGTGATTCTTAGGGAAAAGAACACAGAATGGAAATGCTATCGTGCCTACTTGTAGGTAGGGTGGAATCTGTCCAGGAGAACACACATACATACATGTCTCTACACCAGGCACGCAAACATAATTTTGCTTAGTATTTTTATTGCTATCATCTGAAGTGGAAACATAAGGGTTCTTCGGAAGGTCGGTTGGGTGTTGTTTTGCTGGGGCAAACACTCGGGAGAACGTTTAGCTGAAAGGCTAAGGCAGACTGGTGAAGGAACGTTTCACTGAAGCAGACACAGGTGAAAAGGATGTTCTTTTCCAATAAGGTGTGTCACACCTCCGAATCCTTCCCAAAACTGATCAGCAGCTAGGGCCCAAGCATTCATATGTCTGAGCCCGTGGGGGCCATCTTTATTTAAAAACCAACATGCTGTATGAAATACTTTATGTGCCTGGCCCTTTAAGTGACCCTTTGCTTGTCAGTGACAGTTGGCTTTTGGACTTCTGGGAACACAGGATGTAAAGGCCAGCAGAAGCTGAGCGCTGAGTGGAGAGAGTAAGCTGGAGAGAGTTGTGAGTAGGAGAGCGGGGTTGGGGGCGGATTGGGGAGCAGGCAGAAGCAGGGTCTAGGAGAAGGGTCAGAGAAGACAGTTGATGCAGGAAGAAAGAAGGCTGTGTAGGGGCGGAGAAAGGAGAGATTGTGAAGAACGAAAATAAGAGGCAGTTGAAAGTGAATTGGGCTGGCAGACTGAGGTAACAGTTAAGCCTGGAGAAGCTGAGCTCGTCCAGAGAAGACATTGTTAGGAGACAGATAGAACAAGAACCCACAAACAAAGTAATTAAAAATAAAAGAAACAAACGAAAGAACAAAAAAGGAACATTTACCAAAAGCTACACCATCACCTCAGTGATCTCAGTAAGTGTCTGGTGAGTCTGTTCAGGGTTTATTTAGGCTTTAAATTGGTGGTATGCCTCATGTTGTATGCTCTGAATGAAAGTGACTCTGTAGGTATCGGACTGTTGTCAGCCATGAATTGGGTAGAAGGCACTGGTTATGGATGTACACAGGAAAGCCCTGGGCAGATTGGGTGGGCTTTCAGCTGGGAGATTTCCACCATCTTTGAAATGACCGTTGGGTATCTAATTCAGGCCTGGGATGGTTATAGGGAAGGTTTATGGAGAGACAGAGCGATCCCATTTCATATTCTGGTCTTTGCCATGGTTTGCATATAACTAATCGAATTCAAATCATCGCTCTTTGATTGAGTTACTCTGGCTTTGCAAGGGGGTAGAATTCCCTCAGAGTCCCTAAGATTTTCCCCTGGGAAAGCTTTGTGGGCAAGAATGTCCCCCATAGGCTCATATGTTTGAATGTTTGGTCCTCCATTAGGGAAGGATTAGGAGGTGTGGCCTTGTTGGAGTAGGTGTGTCACTGCGGATGAGCTTTGAGGTTTCAGAATGCCCATGCCTGGCCCAGTTGTCTGTCTGTCTCTGTGACTCTGCCTGCTGCCTTTGGATTAGGATGTAAAGCTCTCAGCCCTTGCTCCATGCCTGCCTGTTTCCTGCCATGATGATTGTGGACTCTAAAACTGAAGTAAGGCCCCAATTAAATACTTCCTTTAAAAGAGTTGTCTTGGTCTCTTTTGATCATGGTGTCTATTCACAGCAGTAGAGCAGTAACTAAGACGCACTTGAAGGAAACTCTAACCTCTCATGGTTCTTTCCCTATAGCTTTTCCAAGCCCTACTTTGTTGATAGCGGAACCCAGAAGAGAACGTGTCAACCCCTGAAGTTTTAAGCCATGGCCCAGGTAAGTTGTAATTACCTTCCAAAATGGCCTGTGAATGTCTGTTGTTACTCATCCTTAAACTGCCTTTCTGAGTGTCTTCTGGCTGCTAAGGGATGGTTGTGAAGCAGTCTGGAGATGGCGCCCATTGTTTCTGGGTTCTAACTTTCTGACAGAGCACCAAAGGAGGAGAAAATCACTTCTGTCAAGGGAGCACTAGAGTTTCCTTTCCAAACCATAGTTTTACAAGTTGGAATTGCGTGGCTAATGGGGGAATAGAGTCTGAGTGTTCTTGTTTAGTTCATAGAGTAGGACATTTCAGTTAATCAAGACGGGGTTGGAATTGACTCTGGTGTGGCCCTTGGTGATGCCTTTGGTAGACATCACCCACGGGACACTGAATTCACAGGGATTAGAGTGTTGCGTTTATCTGTCTGTGGCATGAGGAGTAAGCCAGAACGCAGAAAGGGTACTATCTGCAGCATAAAGGTTTATCCAAAAAGGGTCTGCTTTGTAAGTCACATCTCCGTCATGAGCCTTTGGACAGGAAAGATGGTTCAGAGACAGAGAAGTGTGGCCTGTTTTTTATTATTATTATTATTATCATTATACTTGGCTATTACTGACACATGGAGCTCGTGTTGATTGGAAGGTACTTAGTATGAAGTATTAAGGAGTGGATCTCTAAGGAATTATTATAATTTATTTAAGTTTGCCAATTGGAACCCTTTATTCCAACCCGCTGGGAGTACACTCAGATATTCCAGACCTAAGTGTCGCACCGAGTGTCCAGAGCATGGGGGGGGAGGTTTGAAGGCAGAGACCATGTCTGGCATCTCAGCAGCTGTGAGGCAGAGGTGGAGTAGGTGGGCAGACATATGGGGGTGCTCAGTGGTGGGTGGGAGGACTTGGGGGTGTGGCGGGGTGGGAGGGTCTGTTAGGGGGTGCGGTGGGGAGGGGGGTCTGGTGGGGGAAGGGAAGTTAAACTCTTAGCTGGAGAAGTCTTTGCACAGATAACTGGGGCGTTTTGACCTTGGGTTTCTAGAGTAGAGTTGGGTAATTTTCCACAGGGTTCTTCACTAGGAGATCAAGTTCTAGCTGGGCAGTGGTGGCGAGCGCCTTTCATACCAGCACCCGTGAGGCAGAGGCAGGAGGATCTCTGAGTCCGAGGCCTGCCTAGTCTATAGAGTGAATTCTAGGATAGCCAGAGCTACACAGAGAAACCCTGTCCTTAAAAAAACGAAGCAAAAACAAACAAATATAAAATGGAGGAACCTCTTTGCACCGTCTCGCTCTGTCACATTATTCTCACAAACTGTGTCGCCATCCTGCCAGTCTGGAAGCCTCGATGTCTGTATATCATATATGAAGGGTGCAGAGGCCGCCGTGCAGGCCTGTGCGTGCCGTGCGCATGCTGCCTCAGTCTCTGTGAGTTCATACGAGCTTTGCTCATGTTGATTCAGACGGCCTTGTTGTCTTGGTGTCCTCCTCCCCTCTGGCTCTCACACTCTGTGTCCTCGTTGGCGTGGCTCCCTAAGCCATGGGGGGGTGGTTAATGAAGTCATCCCATTTAGGGCTAAGGTCTCTACATGATGTGTGTCTGGCCGTGGGTCTCTGTATTCGTTCCCGTCTGCTGCAGGAGGGAGCTTCTCGGATGGCGCCGAGCAAGAACAGGATGTCAGTAGGAGTCCTTCTGTTGCTACATTTTTTTTCTTTAAAGAATGGTAATATTCGGTTTTACCCTCGGTTCCTGGGCTAATCTCTGGTGTTTGGTCACCCAAGCAGTGTTAGGTATGGACGCCATGTTGTGGAGTGGGCCTTAAGTCAGAGCACACGTTGGTTGGTTACTCCCACGACGTGCCGCCATTGCTGTCATGTCTTGCCGGTGGGACCGCATGGTAGATCAAAGGGCTTGTGGCCGGCTCCGTGTTTGTGTTTCTCTTTTGGTGTGTACCAAGTTCCTCCCTGTGCCAACAGTGCCGGAAGGGAAGGCTCCGTGTAGGCACTAGCCTGACCTCTCCATGTTGAGCGAGTTGGGTAGCCGTGGTCTTCATCGATGAGGCCAGTTTGTGGGCAACAGCCTCTGGGCTTGACAACAGTCTGGGTCGTTTGGAAATTCCCCTGGTGCCAACGAGTCAATTAGATGTAATTAGTTCCAGTAGCGGCCGCTTCGTTTGGTGACAAGAGATGGCCGACTGGGACTCTGCCTCCCCCATTATTTGGTGATTTCGTTTAGATTGGCTACATATATGTTTGCATTTTAGGACATTTCTACTGTATACAGGGTTCCCTGCTACCCCTCAAATGGGCCCTAGTTCTACCTGTCCTCCCCACTTGATCTTTCTGTGCCAGCAAACCCCCTAGTCATCCATAGCTGTCTATTCTGTTTCTCTTTCCAAATGAGATCTTTCTGTCTCCTCTAGTCCCTTCCTCTATACCTGACCTCTATGATTCTATGGGATAGCTTGACATAATAGCCAATATCCACATATAAGCAAATACGTACCATATTGTTGTTTTTCAGGGTCTGGTATACCTCAAAGACGATTTTTTTTTTCTTTTTTCGGAGCTGGGGACCGAACCCAGGGCCTTGCGTTTGCTAGGCAAGCGCTCTACCACTGAGCTAAATCCCCAACCCCGATGATTTTTTTTTTAATTCCATCCATTTCATGATATCGTTTTTTTAAAAATGACTGAGTAACACTCCATTGTGTAAATATACCACATTTTCTTCATCCATTCTTCTGTTGGGGGACATCTGGGTTGTTTGCGTTTTCTGGCTATTAGGAACTGTGCAGCAGTGAATATGGCTGGGGGAGTGTCTTTGTGATAGGATGAGGCGTCCTTGGGTATGTGCCCAGGAGTGATGGTACACCTGGGCCTCGGTAGATTGATGTCCATCTTCTGAGGAACCACCACACTGATTTCCACAGTGGCTGTACACGGCTTCAACCTCACCAGCCATGGTGAGTGTCCCCCCTTATTCCACATCTCACCAGCATGAACTGTCATTGTTTTATTGATCCCAGCCCTTCTCACAGGGGTAAGGTGAGTCTCAGAGTTGCTTTTGGTTCACGTTATCATGACAACTAAGGATGTTGGACATTTTAAATGTCTCCCAACCATTTGGGTTTGCTCTCGAGAATTCCGTTTAGATCCTTGTCCCAGTTTTAACTCAGTTATTTGTTTTCTTGACACCTAGTTTCTTGAGTTCTTTATACAGTTTGGATATTAGCCCTCTATGGGGTGTGGTCGGTAAAATCGTTCCACATTCTTCAGGCTGCGGCTTTGAGTAACAGTGTCCATTTCAGTCTCCTGAGACCTCATTTATTAATAGTTGATCTCCATGCCTGTGTTAACAGTGTCCTGTTCAGAGAGTCTTTCCCTGTGCTGAGGAGTTCAAGGCCGTTCCTCACTGTCTCTTCCGTCACGTTCAGCGATTCTGGCTTTGCGTTGCGGTTTTTGGTCCATTTGGAGTTGAGCCTGTTGGGGGATAAGCATGGATCTGTTTGGATTCTTCCATGTAGCCATCCAGTTTGATCAGCACCACTTATTGAAGATGCTGTCTTCTTTTCCAGTGTGTGTTTCTGGCTTCTTTACCAAAAATCAGGTGTCTACAAGTGCATGGATTTATATCGGGGTCATCAGTGCAATTCTCTTGATCAACGTGTCTGGTTTTATGCCAGTGCCATGCTGTTTTTATTATTGTAGGTTTGTTGTATAACCAGACTGGGGATCCATTTCCATGTCTCTTCCTGCCCCACCCCAGACTACCAACTCTAGGTGCTCATTCATTTTTTTCTGCTGACTTCTCCTTTTTTCAGAGTTTTCCCTTTCATCTAAACATTTTCTTTAAGTTCACCTCTGATATTTCGGTGTATCCCTTTAGGGACCGATGACGTTCAAAGATGTGGCCGTAGACTTCTCTCCGGAGGAGTGGGCGTGTCTGAGCCTGGAGCAGAGGAGTCTATACAGAGACGTGATGCTGGAGAACTACAGCCACCTCGTCTCCGTGGGTGAGATTCCGAGCTCAACCCTAGATGTTCTTGCAGCAGCACCGGGGTCTTTTTCAAAGTGGTAAAGCAGTTCCTCTGAAGTCGGCTTGTACTTTGCAGAATTAGCCATAGTTACTCCTGGTGGGTTCCTCCATCTCCCTCACCCCTCAGAAATAGTTTTTGACTTTCTCTTGTCATCCTTACTATTGTCTCTCTCATAAGAACCAAGAAACCAGATGAGAAATGTACAACTCTTACCCATGTGCTCATTTCCTTTTTAAAAAACTCTTCTGGGCAGGACTTTGTGTTTATCGGCCACAGCTGTTCTCCTTGTTGGAAAAAGGACAAGACCTGTGGATGATCTTGAGGGATGAGACAAGAGGACTTAATCCAGGTGAGTGAGAGCTGGGGTAGAATGAGACAGTCATCAGTAAAGGTGATAGCTGTCCTTAGCTAGGGTGTCAGTTGCTGTGATGAGACACCATGACCAAAAAGCAAACTGGGGAGGAAAGGGTTTATTGGCCTTACACTTCCACATCAGAGTCGGTCACTGGAGGAAGTCAGACAGGAACTCAAACAGGGCAGGAACCTGGAGGCAGGAGCTGATACAAAGGCCATGGAGGGGAGCGGTGCTGCTTACTGACCTGTTCATCATGGCTTGCTCACCCTGCCTTTTTCCAGGACTCAGAACCACCGGTCCAAGGATGGCCCGACCCACAGCGTGCTGGGCCCTCCCCCATCAGTCACTAATTAAGAAGGTTCTCCACAGCCTGATCTTACGGAGGCGTTTTCTCAGTTGAGCCCTCCCTCCTCTCAGGCGACTCTAGCTTGTGTCAGGCTGACGTAAAAGGAACCTGCATAATAGCTTAGCTTCTGAGAGGGCAAGGATATGGTGGAAATAACTTTTCAGTGGCCAAAGGCCTTTGAGAGACATGACTTTTAGAGCAAAACTTTTCCAGATTATCTCTCTTGCCACTTGAGATTCCGTTCCGTTTACGTGCTCTGTCCTCACGTTAGTTACAGAGGACATGCTGCGCTGTGTCTCCACTGGCCACAATCCTGGGGATGGTTTGGATCAAGTTGTATAAAATATTTAATCTCAATCAGAGGTTTCTACCAACTCTTTGATCATTTAGTTTCCAGATTAAAGAAACCACAAATAAATAAATAAATATACATATATATACACACATATGTGTATATATATATATGTATATTTATTTATATATGTATACATATATGTGTATATATATATATATATAGCACTGGAGCTGGGCAGATATCTATCCTTTAAGCTATTAGTATCTATTACTCTATCAATAACCCCAAGATATAACTTGGCATGTTCTATCTGGGCCATTCTTTTTTTTTTTTTTTTTATTCTTTTTTTCGGAGCTGGGGACCGAACCCAGGGCCTTGCGCTTGCTAGGCAAGTGCTCTACCACTGAGCTAAATCCCCAACCCCTCTGGGCCACTCTTAAATCCAGTTGGCCAGCCCTCATGGCCATGGCTTCGTGACTCATCTATCCCATGAAGTCTCCTCTCTCCACATCTTCTCTTGCCCTTCATGGTCTTTCCTCAGAGAAAAGCCCAGGAACCAAAAACCCCACCTACTTCTCTTCTGCCCAGCTATAGCCTGTCTGCATCTTTAGTCAGCCAACAGTTTTAAATGAAGGAACAAGGTCACACAGCATTACTTGGTGTGTGAGGAGTCCCTTGTCTCTGAGGCAACCAGGCCCAGTACTGAACATTCGAACACATAGCAACAGACCAAACCTCAACGGCGAATCTTTCCTCTGATCCCCTATCATTTTCATTCAGATAGTTACAAGCTTCATCATTCTCTTAGGAAATTGTGATCTCTCTCTACCCCCATTTTACCCACTTCCTTGTGAATTAAAAAAACACAATATTTAAAGGTTTCGTAAGTGTGTTTGCCTGTGTTTGTGTGTGCGCCACAGGGGTGCAGTGCCTGAGCAGGCCAGAAGAGGGCAGCCGACGCCACGAGAACTGGGGCTACAGACGGTTGTGAGCCACCCTGTGGATGCTGGAAACCAAACCACATCCTCGGCAAGAGCTGCCAGTGCTGCTAACCACTGAGCCAACTCTCCAGCCCTCTTGTTAATTCTTTTTTATCTTCTTCCTTTAGCTTGTGTTTCCTTTATGCAGTTGGTTCAGTCTTTTAACCGTGTGCCCCTCATGTATTATGAAACAGTTTGTTATCCCTGTGACTGGAGCATGGTCCTAAACCTCTGTGTAAGGGGCTGCACACTACAGAGGGTCTGCCACCCGGCACCCCCCAGTGAGGTTTCTCTGTTGGCTTTTTGGACGCATTGAGTATTACGCACACTATGAAAGGATTCTGTTTCTCTCATGTTTCTGAGATTGTGGCTTTTTTTATTTCCTCCTCAAAAGGGGAAGGGTCTGTGCAAAGACTGGCACAAGCAAACTTGTGTACTTACAGAGAAAAAAAGTCAGAAAAAAAATCAAGAAATAAAAGGTAACGTGAGGGAAAATTAACATGGCCGTGCACAGCGGAGGAAAGGCGAGTGGAGAACTTCACAGTCGGGGAGCGGGGCCACAAGGAAGCACAGCAGCGTCTGCATTTGTTTCTGACTGAGCTGGTCCAGCCGCCGCGCTGGTTTTCTCCAGTCTGTGCAGAAAGTCATGTGGAGTCAGGGACGTCGTCATTCCTGTGCAGACGGAGAGGATGAGACAGCGTAGCATGCTGCACTGTTAACACATGGTCAGGTCTGTCCACGCATGCTTGCCGGTCCCTGGTGTGTGTGACGTCATTGGCGTCATCTCAAGCACGCCCTCCTCCTGCTGTCATGTATCCGCTCCTGAACTCTTGTCATGATTATTAGTTTGCTGACTTGAGTAGGTCACACCAAGTGAAACAACCTAACGTCTGTTCTTCCCTTCGCAATCAATTCCTCGGCAATCAGTTTTTCTTTGACTCCTTAGATGAACGTGGTCAGAGGAGAATGTCATGCCTTTCTCACCCATCTGTTTTTTTTTTTTTTTTTTTTTTGGTTCTTTTTTCCGGAGCTGGGGACCGAACTCCAGGGCCTTGCCCTAGGCAAGCGCTCTACCACTGAGCTAAATCCCCAACCCTCACCCATCTGTTTTATTAGCTGTTTTAATTTTGTGTTTACTTCTCGCTCCCTTTTCATAGTCGTAATTTTGCCATTTTTAAAGCCGTTCATCTCCTGTATCATAATCTAATATTTACTCTGCTTATATTGGGTGCTTTATCTGGTTTTGGGTAAACATTATGAATTTATCTTTCAGACATAGATTTCAGTTCTCAGAACAAGAAGTTACTGGGGAAACCCAGCATATATGAAGAATTATCTCAATGGGAAATGAAGGAATATTTTAGAAAACAAAGTCTTGAAGATTTCTGTTTTGGAGACGACCGGGAAGGCAAAAATCAGTTTCAAAAGCGTCAAAGTCAAGAATATTGTGAGCAACTGGCAGTCGCCTATGAACGAATGATCACTGAGAACCAGGTTTCCAATCACCAGAGACTTAATGCTGGAGAGAGAGCAATCGGAATTCAGTGTGAAAAAGCCCTTAGTGTGGGATCTGTCCATGTTCTTCATCAGCTAACTCACCCTGGTAACAAATTCCACAAAAACAAGGAGTGTGGGGAAACCTTTGTTCCGGGATGGGACCGCGCTCACAGTCAGCAAGGTCCCTGTCATAAGACACCTCAGCGAGGGAAGGACTCTAGAGGGCCATTTGGTTTGCCTTCAGGAATGCCGGGCCTTCAGCGAGATCACACCGGCGAGAAGTCCTATGACTGTAAGGAATGCGGAAAGTCCTTTACTTTGAAGTCAAACTTGACGCGGCATCGCAGAATTCACACCGGCGAGAGGCCATACATGTGCCACGGATGTGGGAAAGCGTTTACACAGAAGTCACATCTCACGTCACATCAGAAAGTTCACACTGGAAAAAGAGCTTATGTGTGCAGAGTCTGTGGAAAAGCTTTTAACTGTGACTCGAGCCTGACCAGCCATCAGAATAGTCATTATCACGAGGTCGACGCTGGCAGGAAAGTGTACGAGTGTAAAATATGTGACAAGGAATTTGGTTGTTATTCAGACCTCAGTCATCATCAGAAAATCCACGCTGGAGAGAGACCTTTTAAATGTAAGCACTGTGGGAAGCCTTTCAGGTTCCATTCACATCTTCGGGTGCACACGCGAATTCACACCGGCGTGAGGTCCTACGACTGTAAGGAATGTGGAAAGTCCTTTACTTTGAGGTCAAACTTGACGCGGCATCACAGAGTTCACACCGGTGAGAGGCCATACTCGTGCCACGGATGTGGGAAAGCGTTTACACAGAAATCACATCTCACGTCACATCAGAAAATTCACACCGGAGAGAAAGCTTATGTGTGTGGAGTCTGCGGGAAGGCTTTCAGTCGTGGCTCAAGCCTGACCAATCACCAGAATATTCATTACTACGTGGTTAACGCTGGCAAGAAAGTGTACGAATGTAAAGAATGCGGCAAGGGTTTCGGTTGCCTTTCAAATCTCAGTCGCCATCAGAAAATCCACGCTGGAGACAAACCTTTTAAATGCAGGGACTGTGGAAAGGACTTTGGTCAGAGAGCACATCTTACCAAGCATCAGAGAGTTCACACTGACGAAAGCCCTTATGAATGTCAGAATGTGGTCAAGTTTTTCCTCGAAGACCACAACTATGTCGACATCAGAAAGTCCATATTGGTGTGAAATGATGGGATGTACGAGGAACGTAGGAGACCCTTGTTCGTGGTGTATGTTATACCCACACTAGGATATTCCCGTTAGTGGGAAGCCCTGAGTCTGGAGTGCAGGCCTTACTCGTCACCAGAACCTTCATCCTGGGGCAGCAAAGTAATCCGAGGAATATGGAAAGACTATTCATGGTTGAAAGCTTAAATCACCTCAGAAAACATGAGCTGTGGAGGACCGGTTAGCAACCAGGCATCTCCACCATCTACCTCAGGTACCCAGCGACAGCAGGATACGTCCAAGATGTAACACGTTTGCACCACTGCCACGGCCCCACATCTTCCCCATGCACACGCACTGCATCCTCTTACAAAAAGCCGGTGGCTCCGTGTAGAGAGAATCCCTTGTGCACTGTGTGGGGGCATCACCTGTTAGCTGAAATGGAAGGAAATTGGTAAAAAAAAAAAAAAATAGAACGTGGGAAATCTGCATCTGGCAGAGAGAGATTTGAACTTAGGGAGTTAGATGGAGACAGGAGATTCCCCCAGCATGAAACTGAGGGCAGGTTCCGAACCCTGAGGAGGACAGAGTAGTTTAACAGTTAAGTAAGTGACCAGTCAAGCCAGTCAAGGAGCGAGCCCAAGCCTACTGCATAGGTTTATTCCTAAAACATGAAGTCTCGGAGTCATCCTAGAAACAGGCCAGGTAGAAAAGCTTGAGGCTGCACCTCCTCTCCCTGGTCCTTTCCCTCCATCCCTGCCCAGAGGCAGCCTCTGTATACGCCCTCCCCAGTAAACCTCCCAGGTGAGACCTGTCACACGGTGTGACTTTGTGGTGTCCACTGCTTAGCTCTTAACAAGGAACCTTAATATGTGACGGATATGGGAAATTCTTTATCTGGGGTTCACAGCTTAGAGCTGCGTGCGGTTCCCCACCTGTAGGTCACAGCCGTCGGAAATACATATTCCTGATGGCCTTAGGCACTGAGGCAGCGCTCCGCTCTACTCATCAAGCAGCAGCAAGAAGGGGGTTCCGAAGACCACTGGAAATGCGTTCTGATGGTTGCGTTCTGAGGTTGAGAACTGACAGCTTATGACATTCCTTTTTTATTTTTTTTTTTTTTTTGAGAAAATCAGAGGTTTAATTGTAAAAGGTTTTTAAAGCGAGAAGGTACTAATTGGTCATCAGTTATCTGCTATTAAAGAGGCAATAGTATATATTTAGAAGGTACATTTCAAGGTAATATATGTGCAAAAATTATATTTTGACAAGTGTCATATGCTAGTGGCTTATTTTCTAGGTGAACATTAATGATTTTTTTTTCTGGAACATTCCAAGAGTCCACAGAAAATGGAAAAGCATTTTAAAATTCAATTGAAAACGGTGTCAGAGTAAATCAGGGTGTACTATAAAGGAACGGAAAGCCTTACCTAAAATTTGCCATATCGTGCTAGCATAATTCTCATAACAGAATTAAATGAGGATAGCATTGGATTGGACAGGAAGTTCCTGGAAAAAGTATAAATTGGTGTGTGCGTGTGTGCGTGCATATGTATATGTGTGCGTGCATATGTGTATGTGGGGTGTGTGTATGGACATGTGTGCCTGCGTGTGCACCTGTGTGTGCATGCATGTGTATGTGTGGGTGCATGCATGTCTGTATGTACGTGCATGTGTGCCGGTGTGTATGTATGTGTGGGATGTGTGTGTGTGTGTGTGTATGTGTGGACTATGTATTTTACAACGTACACGTGGAGGATTAGGTTCTCTCCTACTATGGGGGTCTCAGGGATCTAAGTTGTCAGACTAGAAGCCTTCAAGACTTGGGCTCCAACTTTTTGTTTCTTTTCTGGACACATGAGCCCAGTGTTACAATAGATTTGAAATTTACCTGGAATGTTAAAGCTTTTCTTTAAGTAAATTTTACATGGTTAAGTTTTAGTTCGGTTGCATTTTTTTTTTCATTATTTTTAATGTGTATGGTTTTTCATGTATGTATGTATGTATGTATGTATGTATGTATGTATGTATGTATGCATACCACGTGTGCCTCTGCATGTGGCTACCTAATGCCCAGGGACACTGGAAAAGGCCGTCGGATCCAGGTAACTGGAGTTCCCGATGGTTGGTAGCTATTGGGTGGGTGCTGGGAATTGATCCAGGATCATCTGGAAGAGCAGCCAGTCCTCTTAGCCACTGGCTCCCATCACAATTTATCATTTCAGTTTCTGGTACCTTTCAGTTTATACGATTTAAGGGAACGAGCCCATGTTTATGTGTGTTGTGCATGGTGTCATATTTGGACATGGCCACATCGTCTCAGGCATTTGCACACTTGATCTCCAGTTGGTGCTGCTGTTTGGGGATATTTAGGAGGTGTGGCCTTGCTGGCAAACTTCTGTCACTGGAGCAGGTTTTGAAAGTTCAGATTCCTACCATTGCTGTTTGCTCTGGCTTCCCGCTTGCACTGTTAAGATGTGAGCCCTCAGCCGGCTGCTCCAGACACTGCCTGTCTGCTCACACTTATCTGGAACTCTCATCCCTCTGGAACCGTGAGCCCCAGATACACTCTCCCTCTTACACATTTCCTTGGACTTGGTGTTTTATCACAGCCCTGGAAATGTAGCTAACTCACGAGTCAGTACCAGGGGCTGGGCCATTGCTGACAGACAGCCTATGCAGGTTTTTCGAGGAATGTGGAAGACTTTGGAACTTTGGACTAGAAAAGCAGATGGATGCTATACTCAGAGCTTAAGGGTCATCCTAGCAGGAACTGGGTGAATAGTTTACTTGTAAGCTGCTCTTGGGTGAGTTCCCTGACCCCAAGAACCAAGGCCAAGGAGTCACCATGGGGAGAGAGAGAGAGAAAGTGTGGGCACAGAGAGAAGAGAAAGAAGGAGAAAGAAAGTAGGAGACCAAAATGTTTGGATTATACAGGGAGGAGCCTCTGGGGGAAGGGCAGCCCAGCCCCCAGGTAGGAAAGTTCAGGGTTGGGGGCAGGGCATGCCAGGTGGGGACTGAGGGATGGGGGTGGGGGAGCTGGAGGCCAGGTCTGCTTTGATGTGTAAAATATGCACCTCAATCCCTTGTCCCCGGTCCAAAACAAAACATCCCAACCTTTTGTTGGTTGTAAATGAATAAAGGGTGGCGAAATCATCCGTGTCTACTTCCTGCTGACATTGGGGCACAGTTTGGGGCAGGGGGAAAAAGGTAGGATGATGTTGACCAAGTCCAGAAAGGCTGGTGGTTTCACTGCATCCAGGTCGTGGGGCCGTCTGGTGGTAGGAGTGTGTGACCTCAGGTGAAGCAGTGAGGCCCGGCCAGAGCACCTGTGGGTGACTGTGTTGGAGCCATTCTGGATGCAGGCTTGGAGGGAACACCTGGGTGTTAGGGCCAGAAGATAAAAGTTAAGGAGTTTGGGAAGAAAACCTTTTTCTTGGTTGTACATTTGAAACTCTTAGGCCCATGGTCTTGGTAGATGGAGGAGGGATGGGGTGGGTCCCAGGACCAGGGAAAGGGAACTAAATCCCACCCTCAGGGATAGTCAGGTATGTATGTGTGTGTGTTGGAGGGCAGGAGGGGGAGGACAGGCTGTGAATTGATAGTATATAGAGTCCATTGACCTGTGAGAGGCCGGGTCCCTGAAGCTTATAAGAATTTTAAGTTTACAAAAAGATAATTCACTTTCCTGTAACTTTAATTTTTTTCAACCCTTATTTTTAATGATGGTTCTTAAATGCTTTAACCTCCCTTTTAGCCCACCATCCACCAGAGGTAGTGGGAAAGAAAGGATATGGGGGAAGTGGACCTGTTTAGAAAGGTTCTTTGGAGCAACTCCTGTCTGTGTAGTCTGGAAGTCGGCAGTTCAGTTCACAGGCCCTCAGCAGCAGCTCGATCCACTCACAAACACTGCATGGATACACCAGCAGTTCAGTTTGGTAGCAATATTGGTGACCCAACCTAGCAGAGACAGCTAGGACTCCACTTTGGCAAGAGCCAGCAGGAGGGACCAACAGGAACACCGGGAGAAGTCCTTGGCTGTGTATCTCTTAGTGAAGATCAGTGAAGACTTGAGACCCACAACCAATTACACAGCTAGCTGTACCACCAAGCCAAGCTCTGTCTCTGTCACTCTGTGGACATTAAAGATTTTAGAAGTCATTTCCACCAACTCCTGTATGAGGATTTAAGGACCATCTATCTATTTACAGTATATTTGAATAGATAGACTTCGCTTGAGTCCAGTTACCCATCTTAGGGTAACTTGAAAACATATACTTTGATTATTAAATATACCTTATTTTTATTTTGGCATGAATACATAGAGTTGTGGGTGAAAGTAAGAATTTCTCCATAGGGGTTGGGGATTTGGCTCAGTGGTAGAGCGCTTGCCTAGGAAGCGCAAGGTCCTGGGTTCAGTCCCCAGCCCCGGTTGGTGGGGGGGGGATTTCTCCGTAACAAAGATGTCTGCCAGCCATGAGACTGACCTTGTCCAAGATGGCAGTGAAGCCATAACTCCGCCCTCTTTTTTTCAAAGTCAATAGGGTGACCAGTCATGTACTGTTTACCCATTGTGTATACTGTCTCGATGCTGGTGTGACTCCTTAAAATGAGTAGGCTAGTCTTTCAGTAATACCATCCCAACCAGTGCCACAATCAGCGTGGACCTGGATTGGCACAAACTCAAATCCTATCCCACCTCCCTTTTCCTGGTTCTGGGATTACAGATAGGCACCGCCACATTCATCAATAATTCCATTTTTGGAAAGGAAAGAATATAGTTATGGTGGTTTGAATGAGATTGACCCCCATCGGCTCCTAAATCAGGGGAAGATGATGTGTGACCTTGTTGGAGAAGATGTGTCACTAGGGGTGGGCTTTGAAGTTTAAAAACCCCACACCAGGCCCAGTCTGTTTCTCTCCCAACACCCGGTGTCTGTCTGTCTGTCTCTGTCCCTGCTGCCTACATATCGGGATGTGACTCAGCTACTGCTCCCACACCTTACCTGATTTTGAGCCATATTTTTCCTCAACATAATAATAGCTGTAAGCAAGACCCCAGTTGAATGCTTTGTTTGGTAAGAATTGCCTTGGTCATGGTGTCTCTTCACAGCAACAGAACAGTGACTAAGACATAGAGGAAGCGAAATTCCCAGAAGTCTTGTCCCCAGGCCCCTCTCCACCACAGCACTGGAAATAGACACATGCACGGTGACAGACAACTAGCTTCTTACATGGATTCCAGTGATTTGAACCCAGGTCCTCCAGCTGTGCAACTCCCAGGGTTACCCGCTGAGCTGCCTCCCCCAGCCCATCTGTGTTTTATACCAAAAGGTTTCACAACACCGAAAGTGAGTACTCAAAGAAATCATGTCTCAGACATCCTCCTGTTTGCAGAATACCTCAAAATGTAAATAGTCTGGGAGATGAGGATACAGCTTAGGAGAGAGCACATTTAGTGAGCGCAGAACGCTAGATTATGTACTCAGCACCACCCACCCAGGGAAGTGTAAACGCTTGAGCAAAACAAGGAATGATTAATAGCACTCCCATACCCTGATGAAAATAAGAGATGACCAGTTCTCTGCCATTCACCAAACACAAGAGTCATCAGTATGGCCTGTTCTATGCTATGTAAGCTGTCGTCCCAGAGAAAGGACTTCCCGTTCTTTGGGAGTTTCCTCACTATTGAGCATCCCCTAATGTCAAGGAAGTTGTGAGCTACAGAAACATGTTCCCACCATCTTCACATTCGCAGGGACTCCTCATACTGGGCATTTTCTGATACTAAATTCTGAATCATGACAACAGATCTTTCTATAATCCTTGCCCTAACTTTCTTTCTCCAGTACGGATTTTCTGATGCCAACCTCTGAGTCCCGAAGGAAGTTCTTCCTACATTCTTAACATTTACAGAGTTTTTTAATGGCTTTTTTCTCATATTGAGCAGGGCGCGAGGTCCAAATGAAAGTCCGAGGTGAGAACTTCTGGTTCCTTTGGAAGGTCAGTTATGGTTGAATTTGTTTCATTGGGGCAGACAGGTGAGAGGATGCTCTGCTTTAGTGGACCTGGGAAAGGACACTTGATGACAGAGTGTAAATACGACCCCATAGACAGTCAAAGCTTGAGCATCTCTCCGCCTCACTATTCTTTGCTAATGACACACATGCATTAGTCCATCTTACATTACTCAACTCTGCTTGTGGTGATGCCGTAGAAACTCTCCAAATAACTTCCCATAAGTCCCTGCGGCTTCTTGCCACCTCCACAGACCCTTCCACAAGTTTCACATTCAGATTCCTCCTGATGTGCATTTTCTGATGCCAAATCCTGAGTCAAAGTGTAAAGCCCAGATGAAAGTCTGAAGTGGAAACCGCCCTTGCTGGTTTGTGTGTGGTGTTTATTGAGAGAACTGGACAGTGTGTGGTGATTGCCAAGAGGACTGGACTGACTGCAGCTGCTGGTTCGCATTTGGTGTTTGCTACTGGACGGAACTTCTGATATCCTGACAAGGAAGATTGGACTCTTCCCCCAGAGAACTATTTCCAAACAGGTCTATTTCCCCTGTGTCTTAGTAACTTTTCTTTTTTACCACTTCTGGTGGGTGGTGGGCTGGAGGAGAGGGTGAAGTAGGTTGAAAAAGAATATGCCTACAAAGTGTTCCCACAATGCTTTATAATTGGAAGGTTTCTGACCAGCATGAATTTGTTGATGTTGAGCAAGGTCTCAGTTCCGGACATGGGATCTCCCACGGCTCACAGTATCCTAAGGCTTCCCTTCCAGATAAGCATGCTGATTCTGGGTAAGACTTGTACCGTGACTACAGTTTTCACCACATTTTTTCAATCCGCATGATTTTTCACCATTATGCATTTTCCAGTATCAGTAAGGCGTTAGGCACGAGTGAAAGCTTCCCCTCGCTCTTTACCAGTGTGAATCCTCTGTGGTTAGTGAGAAATGCTCTCTGGACTAAGGGCTTTCTACATTCAGGGCATTTGGAGGGCTTTTCTGCAGTATGGATTCCCCGATGTTCACTTAGGTATAAGCCACCATCCACTTCATGACTACCTCTCCCTTCTCTTTCCTCCTGGTCCTTCCCTACTCCTCTCTCTCCCTCTGGGACCCCTACCTGGGATCAGAAGTCCAGCCTTCCTATCTCCTCTGCCCAGTCATAGGCTGAATCAACAATATATTGGTCAATCAGAGAGGATGGGAAAAAATTTTTACATAACATCAAGACCGGAAATGCTTGACCATGCCAATATCCAGACTGTAGAAAGGCATCTGGCATAGAAAATAGATCTTGGGGCCCAGAAATCTGTATCTGAAATACATAGTGCACAAAACCAAGCCCCAACATAGAGTTTCACAAGGATCATTTATACTTTGTAGAGATTTAAGACAGTCGTTCAGGGACAAGTCAAAACAAAACCTTCACGTGAGTGGTTTTGTGTTAGAGATAATTCTAACTCACACAGGCCATGATCCAAAGTTGGAAGAGGTCACTAGCCCTCTTTTAGAGTCCTCTCCTGAGAAAGCAGAGCAAGAGAAGGGAAGAATCTTAATAGGACAAGCTTTTGTACAGATCTTTCAAAGGGACAAATGAGAGGGACATTTTCTTCCTCAAAGGAAGTCAGGATATTGTTGGGGTTCAGCAATCGCTACTCAAACCAAACAAACACTGATTTCGGTTAAGAATAGTTTATTGAACACACACCTTAATACTGGACATCCAGGAGGGTCTGCTCTCAGGGTAGGCTTTTTATAGGAAAAACAGGTTCAAAAGTGTAAAGGGCGAAGAGGGGAGCCGTTGGCTCACTAGGCAAAGTATCATCAGTGAACCTTTATGCTGATTGGGCCTGAGGAAGGTAAGAGGAGTGGTGGACTGGTGGTGAACAGGGAAATTTTAGAACATTGAGATATCAGAGCATGAGGATTATACCCTTTTGTCTTATTAGTGGCATTCTTCAGTGTTAGCGATAAAACCCACAGTGAGCTCATACATAGGTGCAGGTAGGGCAGCCCAGTGGTTAGCTCTGACTCAAGCCATCTTAGACATAACAGGTGATATTGACCTTTGATTTGATGGGTCCAACATAAAGCTTTGTGGAATTTCTTCAGATTAGCAGACGTCATACAGAACATTCAGAGCATACAAAACAAAACAGGGTATGTGGTCAGCATGTCCTTGTTCTATGCCAAGTCACTTCTCTGTGTCAAAGACTGGCAGGTATGTTACAGCAACAACATGAAATAGCTGGTAGGCATGGAACAGAATGGCTCCAGCTATGCTGGGGATGGGGGTCAGACCATCACAGTTATCTTGACCATTTGCAAAAGCAGACTCAATTTAAGCAAGACAGTTCCAGTCCAATTAGTTGTACTATCTCCTAAATCTCCCCTGTAGGCTTAGATATTTTCAAAACCTCTTTTATTAAGGGTTCTTAAATGCTTTTCCTCCCAAACCAGAGGTAGGGGGAAAAGAAGGTTAATAGGAAAAGGGAATTGTGGACCTGTTTAGAAGTAGTTCCCTGGGGTGAATTCATTCTTCATTGTCAGGATATCAGAAGTCCAGTTCAATAGCAAACACCAAATCTGAATCAGTAGTGGTGGCACGATCCAGCAGAAACAGCAAGGCTCCGCAGTTAGAAGCAGCAGCCAGAATCAGCTGGAATATCACAAGAAGTTCTTTTGAGCATTTCCCTCTATGAAGTGAAGACCAAAGAAGACCAGCAAAGACCAGTGAAGGCCAGTGGAGTGTTGCAAGGCATGGTAATGCAAGAGTTTGTGGGGTCCATTTATCTTTCTAAACATCACATGCCCTCTCAGGTGTGTCTGTTTTTAGCAAAACATCACATGCCCTCTCACAAGACAGCTTCTGGAAAAACAGCATATGACACAACTGAGTTGTTAAAGAAACCAGAAATTTCGCCTTCACTCCCTTACAACTATACTGGCCCAGGGTTACATATTCTCACAGTTACCTCAAGGATGATGGGACTTCCTCATTCTGCCGCCCACTATGCCTGCACAGGGATCTGTGCATGTCTGTGACAATGTTCCTCCTTATCCAAGGAAGTCTATGGCACATACAGAACATCCTTGAAGTTCACATCCCATAATTAAAGGCAATTCTGAGGCCAAAATAATACAAGCAGACTGATCATTACCCCAAGCAGTTGTTACAGTGACTCCAACAGAACTCTGTACCAGTCTCTGGCCCAGATGGATTAGCAGTGCTAAGAACATCGCAGATCCTGGTACTCACTGTCACGACTTCCCTGCAGCCTCCTCACTTAGTGTAAAGACCTAGAGAAAGTGAGAACATGGTTCTGGCCAGCACTATTCTAAGATAACAAAAATACTATGTGAGCAATACTACATTTCAACACTTCGTATGTGTATCTTTTCCTTAGAAATATGGGACATGGGGCTGGAAAGATAGTTCATAGTTTAGGAGTGCTTGCTGCTCTGGAAGAAGACCTGGGCTGAGTTCTTAGCATCTACATGTTAGTTTACAACTGCCTATTACCCAATTCTCGTGGCACTGTTAGGAGATGTGGACTTACTGGAGTGGGTGTGTCCTTGTTGAAGGAAGTGTGCGGGCTTTAAGGTCCCAAGCTCCACCCATTGGGACCAAGCCCTGCCCAATGAAGAAGATAGTCCCCTCCTTGCTCCCTTCTGTAGGCTCACATTTTTCAAAACCTACTTTAATAAGGGTTTTTAAACGCTTCAACCTCCTTTGTAGCCCACGACAAAGGCTGTAGGAGAAAGACGGTTAATAGGACAAAGTGAATATGAACCTGTTTAGAAGTAGTTCTTTGGGGCAATACCAACAAATGCTATAGCTAGCTTTCCTAAGACTATTTTTTCTAATTTTCTTGCCCTCCCTCCCAAAAGGGAATTCTTTACCCCAAGTCAACAGAAAACAATTATAAAAAGACCATTGTCCCAGTCCCTCCAGTTTTGTTTATTTTATAAACTATAGATATGTTGTCATTTAAAAAGATAATTTAAAAATAGTTATAATTTTGGGCAGGGAGGAAACTAAATAGAGAGCTTAGACATGGAGACTTCTATCTTTCCTTCCTTCTTCTCTATCCTTCTTTCTTAGGTAAAGAGAAGAGGGTTAGAGAGAGAGAGAGAGAGAGAGAGAGAGAGAGAGAGAGAGAGAGAGAGAGAAGCTCCACTGAATCAGCGTGAGTCCCAGAAGAAACAAGAAGCAGCTGGGACACCATGAGAAGCCCGGTGGTTTGTTTATCTCTACGAAGCCACAACAAGTGAAGATCAGCAAAGCCCAGTAAAGTGGTGTAAGGCAAACCATTGCAAGAGCATTCTTCACACTCTGTCAGGTTCTCCGTACACTCTTTCCAAACACCATGTGTCCTCCCGAGTGTCTGCCTCAGCAAAACACCCCCCCAAAAGAGTTTCCAGAAAAACATCACATGACACACCCGAGTTTCCAAAGAAACCAGAAATTTCCACTTCATATCCCCCTTCCTGCTTAAAAATTTTTCCTCTAACATCAACATTTTACACACAATAGAAATAATTACAAGAACCGGAAAATTAGAACTTGACATCACATTTTAAATGGGCAGCATGTTTGACAGAGCACGGTACGGTGAGGAGGGAGGGGTGCCTTGATGGCCCATGCTGAGGCATCCCTTCCCCTGAGGGACCAGCCATCCGACAGGTACAGTGTAGAAAAGAGTTTATTTAGGGCATAGGGAGGGGAGTTGAGAACGAAGTAGAGATAGAGGAAGACAGAGAGATAGAGGAAGGAGGAGGAAGAGAAGGAAAAAGAGGAAGAGGAAGAAGAGGAGTAGGAGGGGGAGGAGGAGGAGGAGGAAGGGGAGGAGGAGGAGAGGCCAGCTAGGAACATGTGAAGTGAGGAGAGGGGGAAGAGGGGACGGGGGAGAGAGAGAGAAGGAGAGAAGGGGTAGAGTGAGGAGGGGCCAAACAGCCCCTTCTATAGGAATCCAGGCCTACCTCACTATTGCCAGGTAGCTGTTGGGCGGTGCCTAAAAGGAATGCTGACATTCGTTCATTTTGGTTTAATTAAAAACTGAGAAACTAGAAGGCAATGGTGAAGCAGGAATAGGGTCATTGTGTGATCTTTAGCTGCTTCCTGATGACTTTGGGGCAGACGTGTCTCTGGGAAACCTAAGAAGATGAGGATGGGGATGTTGGTCCAGTCTTAGGAGAGTTGGCTGTGTCCTGGCTGTCCAGGCTCTGTGGAACCCTCTGTGGGTGGCACAGAGCAGATTGAGTAGGAGCGTCTATGTCTGTGAGAGTAGATTGGAGCTATCCTGGATGTAGATTTTGAGTAAACTCCTGGACTTGGCAAGATGCACACACACACACACACACACACACACACACACCCCACATTACAGGTGGAGAATAAAATTAAGTACCTTTGGGAGAAAAAATTTTTCTTAGGTGTGTACTTGAAACTCTTAGGTCTTTGTGGTTGGAGTGAGGAGAGTCCCAGTCTCGGGGATCAAGAGAGGAATCCCACCCTCTGGAATAGATTGGCAGGAGTACTTATCCAGATGGAGTCTGTTTGGCCCCAGAGAGGTAGATCTGAGTGTGTTTCTTGGAGCTTATAAGTTTACAAAAGAGATAAAGTTTTTAACAGCATGAACATTGTTTAAGATGACCTTAGGGAACACAAAAACCTTTTATGGAGCAAAATGAGCAGGACGGGCTTTTTTTCTTCTGTCTCAGAGACTGAATATATATACACTTAGTAAAATGAGAAACATTTTTAAGTTTATATTTAAAAGACAATTAAAGGAAACTCAAAACCTTGACCTTGTGAATGTGATCATTGATCATATAGTTTAGTGTGAGAAACACCTTAAATCTAGAGTTGAAAGACAACCAAAGGAAACTTAAAATTTGAACTTGTGATATAAAAGTTGGATCATGGGGTTGGGGATTTAGCTCAGTGGTAGAGCGCTTGCCTAGGAAGCGCAAGGCCCTGGGTTCGGTCCCCAGCTCCAAAAAAAAGAACCAAAAAAAAAAAAAAAAAAAAAGTTGGATCATAGCGGAATGTTTTATTCGGGTGAGGCTAATTTATAAGAACTTCATTGGTAAATGTTAAGACAGTGGCACAACAAGGGGAGGAAATAGGAAGCATTTAGTCACTGGAAACGGAGATAAGGAAGTAACAGGAGGTTACATCTGAGTTTGTGCACCTTTATCATAACACCTGTGAGCAAGGCAAACCTGCCTCTTTTTGATAAGAGATCTGGTAATCTTAACTAGTTAACGAATTGACTTATGGTGGTGGATTACCTCGCGATAAGGAGCCAGGTCTGTTTTCTAGCGGTCAAGCTGCATTTTGCTTAGCTGTCAATGTAGTCAGAAATCTGGGAAGAATAAATTATAATCTAATTATAAATTATAAAATATAAATTATAGATGTCATGTATTAATTAAAATGACAGAGGTTTGTCTTATAGTCCACTCCCTAAACATTTCCCAGGTCCCTGTGGTCTCCATGGCAACTTGGGCAGAGCCATTCTGGCCACCAGGCCCAGAGGACCAGAAGCTTTTTCCTGTGGAGTAGAAATGACTCACCTGGTCTCAGGCAATGTGAGACATTTACCTGTCTGGGTGTCCTCTGTTTGTCCAAAGTGTAGGCCAAGTCCTGTCAGCAGGCAAGGCAATGGAGCAGAGTGTCTCAGTGGTTATCATACCACAATCCAGGCAGTCTTGAGGCTGTGCCCATATCTTCTCAGAGATCTTGGCGGGGCTCACCGTTAGGCTTTGGGAGTCTCTGTCTGTCATAATAAGCTTAAACATTTAATGTTATAGTTAGCAGATTTCTGACAAGATTGAGAGCCAGTATCTATTAAGCATATCTGAGTTAGGCAACAATCTGTGTTTAATTATTTTTCCTGGAATGTGTCTAGTAAAAAAAGATATATTTGATAGAGCATGGTATGGTGAGGTGGGAGGGTTGCTTCCGCAGGAGGGAGAGAGGGCAGCCAGGAACGTGTGGAGAGAAGGGGCAGAGGGGGAAGGGAAAAGAGGAAGAAAGGGGTCAGGGAGAAGAGAGTCAGAGAGAGAGAAGGGGCAGAGAGAGAGAAGGGGCAGAGAGAGTGAAGGGGGCCAGAAAGCCCCTTTTATAGCAAGCCAGGCCTACTATTGCCTGGTAACTGTTGGGCACAGCCTAGAAGGAATACTAACTAACATATTATATAGTCAAGCAATCATCTAGCAAAACAACCTTAAAATATTTCTATCAATATACAACGATTCAAACGAACAACCTTAAATTTCTATCACTATACAACAATAATTCAAACCAGAGAACCTTCAATTTTTATCAATGTACATAAATCAACTTTATTTTGTTTCCTCCCCGATCGTAGCCAATGCGTTCAGATCAAGACATGGAACCCTCGGCTCTCCCAGCATCAAGGCTGCCCGCACAATGCCACACTTCCCACCATGATGATAATAGACTGAGCCTCTGAAACTGTCGGCCAGCCCTAATTGGTTAGATTTTATGGGTTGCCATGGTCATGGTGTCTCTTCACAGCAATGGAACCCTAGCTAGGACGGACTGGTAGGGCCATCCTTCCCCGTGCCTGTTTTACTGACACCAAGCACCAGGATGAGTTTTTCATGAAAGGAATTCAAAGCTGTAAGGAAGACTGACTTTGGGTGAGTGGTGACTTAGCAGAGTCTACACAGAAGCCTCCCTGGGAGTGGCTATAGGAACTTCTGTCAACCTGGGGCCAGAGAGCAATCAGGATGATTAGGAAGGGAGAGTTACTGTGGATGTAAAAGGAGCAGAGTTGTTTAAAACAAACAAACAAACCAAAAAACCAAACTAAACCAAAATGATTTCTTTAGGGAAATTTCCCTATAGGAGATCCTGGTCTTAGATGCTTACCTAAGAAATCAGGGAGAGTGTGTTGAAACTAACCAGAGGAATTTGTGTTCATAAGATGTCCACAACTTCGTGTTCATTTCTCTCTTCAAATACTGGACTCTGTTAGGTCCCATCCACCCACGATTCTCATCTTTCTCCAATTCCTTTTTTTCCTCACTGCATCTTTGATTTATTCAAATAGGCTGTATCTATTGTGCTCTGGAATTTACAAATTTTAATAGTTTATGCAGCAGGCTTTTTTTCCTCCTCTTCCTCTTCCTCCCATGAGGTACTGTTCACATTCATACACTTGGAATATACCATGTATGTTGTCTCCCACTGCTTACACATTGCTCCACTTCATTTTTCTCTATCGGTCTGTCTGTCTATCTACCTACTATCTACCTATTTATTTATTTAAGATTCTTTGAAAGAGGGGTTGGGGATTTAGCTCAGTGGTAGAGCGCTTGCCTAGCGCAAGGCCCTGAGTTCGGGTCCCCAACTCCTAAAAAAAAAGAAAAAAAAAAAAAAGATTCTTTGAAAGAAAAAACACAAACCTTGTGGTCAACCAGCCCAAGTCACCTAGCCAGTGAGACATTTTTCTTTTTTTAGATTAAGTATTTTTTATAATTTATTTTATTTGAGTACACTGTTGCTGTCTTCAGACACACCAGAAGAGAGCATCAGATCCCATTACAGATGGTTGTGAGCCACCATGTGGTTGCTGGGAATTGAACTCAGGACCTCTGGAAGAGCAGTCAGTGCTCTTAGCCACTGAGCCATCTCCCCAGCCTGAGACTTTTTCTTTCAAGGGATCTAGACTAACCTTGGCCCCTTATCATATTGATGATAGCGTGACCTGACCTGAAGTAGTCTTGTGCATCGTCTTCCTGTTTTTGAACATAAGCGGTATGACTGAAAGTTGAACACTGTCAGAAAAATACCCCTCATCTTCTCCTGAACTATAAACTTTTTGCTGGGCAGACCCACAGTTGTACATCTTAAACTCACCATGCTGAAAACTATGATCCCTACACACTACTCTCCAACACACACACTCAGGCTTCCGGAATAAAATCCCCATGCCTCTTCAGAGAGATGGCTGCTTTGCAAATAGTCCCGGTGCTTGCCTTACCTGTTACAGGCAATAATTCTTCCTCTGCTCCTTCCTTTGCATTCACCAAGGCCAGAACCCACCGCCTTCAACTATATCCTCATTCCTACAAATGAATGACTTAACAACAGTAGTTAAACACAACATTCATTTCCTTCTGGTCACAGGGTGGCTGGCCACCACTGTTTCTACAAATAGTAACCTGGTATCAAATGCATACCTATGTCACGCTTAAAACACCTACTATAGGGGTTGGGGATTTAGCTCAGTGGTAGAGCGCTTGCCTAGCAAGCACAAGGCCCTGGGTTCGGTCCCCAGCTCCAGGGGAAAAAAAAAAACCACCTACTACAGGGTCGAGGAGGTGGCACTTGCCATCCACCCTGAGGACATGAGTTCGATGTTTAATATACATGGAGGAAGGTGAGAACTGACCCAAAGTTATCCTCACTTCCATATGTACACTCCCCAAAAATGCAACATGAAAAGTAATTAAAAAAAATACAACCATTACACGGCTCTCTCACACACACACACATGATCGCACACACACATGTGGCCTTCTGCACTTACCACTCCTGGACGATTGCCTGTGACAAGGCCACTTCACTAGAATGCTCCTCCCCTCTACCTGCCCCCACTTCACCCAATCAAGTCTAACTGATTCCTGGTCTTAGACTCCCTCTAGCCAGATTCTGAAGTTTCAAAACATCTTGTAGTCTTTCCTGGAGACTAAGGTTGGGAAAAGATATCAGCACCAACAAGACAAAGCTGCTGGGCAGATGCACTCTGGGAAATGTAGTTCAGTACCTAGACAAGTTTGTGTGTGTGTGTGTGTGTGTGTGTGTGTGTGTGTGTGTGTGTGTGTGTGTGTATGTTTTAACACTTGGAACTAGACTAAAATGATCTCTCAAGCACTGTTTGTGTAGTGCCATCTCTCTCTGTAGTAAAAAAATCCTTGTCCACATATGGCTCAGTGGTGTAACCACTCAAGTTGCTCATGTTCCAATAAATACCACCACACCAATGCTCACAAATCCTGATTAAGCTCAGTGGGACACACACACACTCACACACACACACACACACACACACACACACGCACGCACGCACGCACACACGAGGGCAGGAGGGGGCACTGTTGTGAAGAGGATACGGAAATGAGGGTGAATGTGGTCAGAACACATTACATAATGCATGAAATTATCAGAGAAATAAATACTTTCAACTCCTATTAATCTGTACCCCTTGGAATTGGCAGCCTTTTCTAAATTAAACTCGGAGTTTCATAGCTCTTCATATAGTGTGTGGTTTTTTTTTAAAAAAAAGAGCCTTTATTGTGCTTATGGTGCATGTGTATGTGTGAGCACACAGACGAGAAGACGACCTCAGGTGCTGCCCCTCTCCTTTTGAGACATGTACAGACACACAAAAATCCACATACATTATCCTTAAAAAATAAATCTGGCCAGCAAGAGTGAATATGGCTTTATTACAGTAAAGATAGATGACAAAATTCTCCAAGTGGTAATGTTCTAGATAACAGTAATTTCAGAATGGCATGCACATGAGACACGTTTAAATGCCCTGTATGTACTCGCAATCGTGTATATAACACACAGTACTAAGAGGCACCAGGAACTGCACCTGTATGACACTCAGGACATCGTTCAGAACTGTCGCCCACCCACAGAAAACGCTCAAACAGGAAGCCAGCGTCACCATCCCGTTCCATGTTAGGCTCAGCTCTTCCGTGACGAGTCATTTACCTTTATGGCTGAAACTTTTCAAATATAAGAATTAAGCTAGGGGCTGTGGATTTAGCTCAGTGGTAGAGCGCTTGCCTAGCAAGCACAAGGCCCTGGGTTCGGACCCCAGCTCCAAAAAAAAAAGAAAAAAAAAAAAGAATTAAGCTAAATGAGCCTACAGAGCGCATATATATATATATATATATGTAAATCTATATTATGGATCTCCGGTAACCTTAGTTGGACACGATTTTCCTTTTCCTTTGAGACAGACTCGAGGGTTGGGGATTTAGCTCAGTGGTAGAGCGCTTGCCTAGCAAGCGCAAGGTCCTGGGTTCGGTCCCCAGCTCCGAAAAAAAGAAAAAAAAAAAAGAGACAGGCTCATGAACTCCTGGTTGACCTTGAACTTCCGAGATCTAGAATCTCAGGCAGGCAGATGCCACACTGCCTGCTTATACAGCTGGAGAACAGACCTAAGGCTTCGTGCAGGCCAGGCAAACACTCTACCAACTGAACCACATCTCCAGCCCTCACAGAACTTTTAAAATGCAATTCTGAATTTTTTTTTTTAAAAATTCTTTTGGACTTTCTATGTTGTATTAAAACACAAGCACTTCAAAGTTTCCCTAGGACACATATAAAAATCACGTCTCACATATGTTACACATTTACATGTCACTACAAATATTCTGCAATAGAGCTATATACCACTTCTCTTATAAGACATCCTCGCCATACATAAATAACCCACCAGTAAAGTTTTTCCTAAATTAACAGCCATCACATCATGACGTTGGATGACAGACATGTTATTTTACCAAAAGTTCTTTTTTTATTAAAAAACAAACTTAACTCAGTGAGTTAGAAATAAATTAGCTTTTCTTGTTTTTGTGTAAAACATCTCCATATATTTATTTATCTTCATGGGCTTCCTCAAACATGAGGGTCGGAGATGCGGCTAAGAAACAGGAATTTGTGTTCAGCACGCACAGGGTTTGGGCTTCGATCCACAGGAGGAAGTATAAATGTCCCGGTGTTGACTAACTAAAGTCACTTTTCATACCTTTATGGGGCTGTCACATGAGAGGCAAGTCCAAGATCAAAGGTTTTCCACCTTTCTCGGACAGCCAGGGTTGCTCGCCAGTCTGCGCTCTCTAACGCTGTGACTCTCAAAGGCATTTCCACACTTTCCTACGCCTCTTGAGTATTTACTACCAGCTAAGTTCAGAATCATGAACGAATGTTTCCAAATCCCTTGAATTCAGTTCTCTTAGTCAGCATGATTTTATAGATGTCTATTGAAGACCATGAAGAAAGGTCTTTCCATATTCCTTATATCCAGTCTCCTCTCATGAATCTTCTTTCTCCCTTTGATCAAGACACTGAACCCACAAACGCCTCCACATTGCTTACACTGTGGGACTCTCTACCGCCACTGACCGACATGGACACACTGGAGTTACAGCTGAAGGTTTCCCCAGACTTCCCACCCATGTGGACATTCTAGTGCTGGGTAGGATTTGAGACTCAGAAATAGGCTTTTCCCAGTTCCCCACCTTAACTTAGTTTCTCATCCGTATAAATCTTCGGACACTGACTGAGCTGGGCCATGAGCAGAATCTTCCCAACGCTCCGTAAATTTATAAGATTGTTGACCAGTGTAAACTCTCTCATGTTTAACAGCATCTGACTGCCAGGCGATGATTTTTCCGCACTCATCACGTCCTTGGGCTGCTCGACATTGTGAACTCTCTGATGTTTAATGAGATGGGACTGCTGAATGAAGGCTTTGCCGCACTCATTACACTCGTAGGGCCGCTCACCGGTGTGAATCCTCTGGTGCCGGGCGAGGTCTGAGGCAGAAGCAAATGCCTTCCAGCACTCCTGACATTTATACGGCTTTTCTCCAGTATGCAGTCTCTGGTGTCGGGTCAGTTCCGAGCTGTACCTGAAGGCCTTTGGGCATTCCTTGCATTGAAAACGTTTCTCCTGAATATGAACTGTCTTGAGATCCGTATCACGCGAACGCCAACTAAAGTCCTTGCCCTTCTCCTTACAGTCAAATGCTGTCTTAGCAGTCTGAGGTTGAGTACGCTCTGGGTCATGAAGGGCGGTTTCTCGGAATTCCTTACCTTCCCAGCTTTTCTCGCCCGTATCAATCAAGGATTCTGGAGTGTGGTCTGAACCAGAACCGAAGGCCTTCTCTGCTTCACTGAAGTCGTCTGACTTCTTACTGTGAGTCTTCTGATGCTGGGTCAGGTGGGCTCCGCGAGTGAAAGCTTTCCCACACTCCTTACACACGTAAGGCTTCACCCCGGTGTGAACTCTCTGGTGCCGGCCCAGGTCGGATCTGCAAATAAAGCCCTTCCCGCATTCCTTACACTTGTAGGGCTTTTCGCCGGTGTGAATCTTCTGATGCCGAGAGAGGTCTGAGGGGCACCGGAAGGCCTTCTCGCAGTCCTTACATTTAAAGAGTTTCTCCCGGTTGTGAATTTTCTTGAGGCTGCTGACGATGGCGCGCAGACTGAAAGCCTTGCCGCACTCTTTACACTCGTACAGTTTCTTACCGCTGGGATCTGGGTCGTACTGAGGGAACTCGGCGTCCGGAAAGAACGCCTTCCCGTTTTCCTTGTCTTCAAAGAACTTCTCCCCGATGTAAATTAGCTGCCTCTGGGTATGGTCTAGGGCGAAACTAAAGGAGTTTTTACATTCTTTGCATTTATGGAACTTATCGCCAGTATGAATCTTCCTATGCTGACTTAACTGGGACCCGCACGTGAAGGCTTTCCCACACTCCTTGCACACATAAGGTTTTTCGCCCGTGTGGATTCTCTGGTGTTTAATGAGGTGCGACTGCTGGATAAAGGCCTTTCCGCATTCGTGACACTCGTAGGGCTTCTCGCCCGTGTGGATCCTCTGGTGGCGAGTAAGGTCTGAGCCGCAGCTGAAGGCTTTCCCACACTCCCTGCACTGATAGGGCTTCTCTCCAGTGTGAATCCGGTGGTGTCGGGTCAGGTCTGAGCTGTAGTTGAAGTACTTTCCGCATTCCTTGCATTCGTATGACTTCTCGCCCGTGTGAGTCCGAACGTGGACGCTGAGCAGTGAATGGAATCTGAAGGCTTTCCCGCACTCCTTACATTTGAAAGGCTTTTCCCCGGTGTGAATTCTCTTGTGACCCGTGAGGCTAGAGCGGAAGCTAAACGCCTTGCCGCATTCGTCACACTGAAAAGCCTTCTTGCTGGCGGGAACTGCACGGTAGCGAGGAAGTTTAGGGCCAGGAGGAAAGGTCTTTCCGCAGCTTTTATCTTCCCCGAATTTCGCGTCTGTGTGGATTAACTGAAACTGAGAGGGCTCGGGTGCAAAACTAAAGGATTTTTCAGATTTAAATTCCTTCGCTTTCTCTGCTGTATTCAGTCTTGGACACTGATTAAAAGCTGTGAGCAGATTCAAAAGGGGCAATTTGTCACAGGTGAGTGCCGTTTGCTTGAGGCGTTCCTCTTGATTCTCATTTTGTGATTGGTCCTGACCTTTATCTTCCCAATCCGCTCCAGGACACGAGCCTTCAAGCCCTCGGTTTCTCTCCATTCTCATTACCTCCCAGTGTGACAACCGACTTCCGCAAATGCTGTTTTTTGGTAGGACTTTCTTCATCTGCCACCCGGAATCTGTATCTGAAAAGATGAGAGTGCACACGTGTACTGTTTTATTTTCCATTAAAAAAAAAAGCCATCAAAAGCTAAGGTTAAAGTAAATCACACATGATGTGAGTGTCTTAGAAAAACATTAACAACAAAACCCCAAATCTGGACAATATTAAAAAGGGCAAAAATAAACCGAGACTTCAGAGAGATAATTTAAAAAGGTGTCAAGGTGGGGTGGGGTGGGGGCTCAGTTTGCTTAGAACAGATTAACATTTTATAAACCCAGGGACCAAAAGGCACACATGGGCTGATCCAGTAACAACAGCGTAGCCCAGCCCAGGTTAGTCTCTTGCACCGCCATGTTAAGGATTCCACGGGCTGCTTCCTTCATGGCTTTTAAAAATGCATGCATCTATTTTCTGTGTGTGGGTGTTTGCCTGCCTGCCTGTATGTCTGTGTACCATGTGTGTGCTTGTACGGAAGTGCCAGAAACAAGCCCTCCAGGACTGGAGTTAGGCAGCTGTGAGCTACCACATGGGGCTGGAAAGCAAACCTGGGACCTCTGGAAGAGCAGCCAGTGCTCTTAACCGCTGAGCCATCTCTCCAGCCCCTGGACGGCTTTTTGTATGACAGAAGACAAAAGCATATACAGGCTGGCTCAGTCAAAGACTAATTATTACTATTATCATTATTATTATCATTATTATTATTATTATTATTATTATTATTATGTGAAGAGAGACAGAGAGACAGACAGACTGTGAGCATGCACATGCCACAGTTCATTGTGTGTGTGACTCTGGGCAAGCACACGACATAGCAGACATGTGGAAGTCACTGTGTGTGTGTGTGTGTGTGCGCGCACGCGCGTGTGTGGATGCATGCACACACACCGCATGAATGTGCAGAAGTCATACTACAACTCTCAGAAGCCAGTTCTGCCACCATGGGACTGAACTTGGGGCCTAAGAATATAGCAAGAAACACTTTCACCTGCTTGGCCATCTTGCTTGTCCCTAGCACTACAAAGCACCTGGCAGGTCGTGCTGAACAACTGACAAAGGCCATCCTCTCTGGCAGAGGAGAAAATGGAGAGACACGGGGAAGTACATAGGCCAGCCAGGGCTCACCCCTGCCATCTCTCCTGGTTGTCCCCCTTTGGCCCTGACCTCTTTGCAAGTAGTTTCCCCTAAGTAGTCCAGACTGGTTTTACTTGTTAATAGATGACCTTCTTCGCAAACATTTCTGGGTACATTCCTGCCACAGAAAAGAATACAAGGTTTCTTTTCTTTCTTTCTTTTTCTTTTTTTTTTATAAAAGATTTATTTTATTTATATGAATACAACATTGCTGTCTTCAGACACACCAGAAGAGGGCATCAGATCTCATTACAGATGGTTGTGAGCCACCATGTGGTTGCTGGGACTTGAACTCAGGACCTCTGGAAGAGCAGTCAGTGCTCTTAACCGCTGAGCCATTCCTCCAGCCCAATACAAGGTTTCTTAATGCATACTTTCTTAACACTAGCAAGTCAAAATGAAATTAGAAAGCTGGTAACTGTAGGTTAAAAGAATGCCTCATGAATTCAGGAAACACAAGGAAGGAGCAAGAAGTGGGGTAATTCAAGAAGGCTGCATGTGCTGGCCCACGGGAGGAAGTTTAAAGGTGGCTAAAATAAAAGATGTGTTTACAATTTTAGGAAACTTTATAAACACCCAAATGGAAAACAGTAAGACAACAGCAAGGGAGGGGCAGGCGTCTGATCTCCATCATTCGTAAAATCATGACTGTTAGCCTGGAACCCCTGCCCGCCCTAAAATCATGACTATTAGTTTGGAACCCCTGCTCGCCCCTGTACCGGCTGAGAAACCCCGTCGGCCCTCCTTCCCCAAACACCCGCCCCTTGCACAGAGAAAACTCCCCATGTGCTTGGAGAAACTCCAGGCTAACTTAATGTCATTCCTCCTCATCTCTTTTCCAGCAACCTCCCCAAGGGTGGCCTCCCAGGGGTTCAGTTTTTGATCATGATTGGGACACCACCCCAAGTCTTAGCTGACATATCATTGCCCTGCACCCAGACACATTAAACACCCGTTTTAGCCTGGATGTGTGACTTCACCGCCCACCCATGAGATCGATGAATCCACCGGAAGGCTGCTTCCTAATAAACCTGCCTTTATCTACTTTTAATCTGGTCTGATCTGGCCTCTATCTGTGTCAGCAAGGGACAGGAAGAGCCTGTCAATGACCACTGGAGAGAAAGAAAGGCAGGAGGTTCCGAGCTGAGTGAGGGTGGTGCAGGAAAGGCCAGCCACGTGATAGCCTTTGCCACCGGCATTCCCCAGGGAGAGGGTCTGGGGCAGTGTGTGAGAGGTGCAGCTGACTCACTCCACGGCCAGACTACCGGATGACGGCCCAGCGGCCTTCACTCACCCGGGAGAAATCTGCTGGTCTCATTGCTCAAATCCACGCAGGCATCTTGTTCTTTTTCCAACACAGGGAACACATGCGGTTGATAAATGCAAAGTCCTGCGTGTAAGATAAAATATAGACAGGCAGTGACCACACGGAAGAGAAGCCAAAAATTTTGAGCTGGTGCCCTGGAAACAAGGTAAGTGCAGCAAGGACAGGAAGGACAAAGAAAAAGCACAACGCATTCTGGGAGGACGGTGAACACGCGGTTCCCCAATGACGACACCATCTCTGCAGAAAACACTGGCGTTTTGCAGAATAAACACAGGTCAGAAAACCCCCTGACATTTCTTATTAAAAAGAAAGTCAGGGATTGGGGATTTAGCTCAGTGGTAGAGTGCTTGCCTAGCAAAGCGCAAGGCCCTGGGTTCGGTCCCCAGCTCGAAAAAAAAAAAAAAAAAAAAAAAGAAAAAAAAAAAAAAAAAGTCAGTGGTTGCCAATAAGGAAGCCCGGAATGTCTAGGGTCGAGTCTTACCCACGGAGACGAGGTGGCTGTAGTTCTCCAGCATCACGTCTCTGTATAGACTCCTCTGTTCCAGGCTCAGACACGCCCACTCCTCGGGAGAGAAGTCTACGGCCACATCTCTGAACGTCATTACCTGCCGCGGGACAAAGCCAGTGTTAATGGTGAAGGTTAAGAAATGATTCCGCTGGAAGGCAAAGGATGGTAAAGGGAGGGCAGGGAACGGTCCGTAGAGCTGGCAGCTGTGGCTCGGGACCAAGTGTGACAAACGGAGTCGAGGGCCCACAGGCTCAGAAAGACTACTGCTCTGGGGCCTGGGGGGACAGCTCAGTGGTTCCGTGCTTACTGCTCTTCTAGAGGCCTTGAACCAGAGTTACGAGTACCCATCCTGGCGCCCATCCCGCCCAGAGCTCCAGCGGATCTGACATCCGCTTCTAGCCTCCGCCAGCTCCCAAACCAACCCACATCATGTTATTTACAGAAGTGGACGCACATATGCAATAAAAAAAAAAAAAAAAAGAATTATAAAATATATAAAAACAAACTACGGCTTGGTCACAACATCCTTATCAGCTTCACGGAAGGAACATCAAGACATAAGGACGGCAGCCGAGAAAAGACATCCTGGAGAGATGACACCTGTTGGAAGTCGCTAACTCCAGATGTACTAAACCATGAGTAAATCTGGTCATTTTGTGGATGTTTGTTCTTTTTAGTGGTGGGTACTTTCTGGCCGATTTTCCATTGGTTTAGATTCAAAGAAGTCTTTAGAGATGCATTCCCAAAATAGATACTAGGTTTTTGTTTTGTTTTCTTTGTTTCTGAGCTGAACCGTGTTGCTCTGTGGAAGCAACTGTCAATCAGCTAACTTTTTGCTAATTCCCAGGTTCCCGTACACTCAGGGTTCCTGCCATTTCCTCTGAATGCATAGGAAAGAGACATATACTGGACCAGCAGGCCCAGAACTGCACCGAGTCTCATCCTGGCTGACTAAAATGCTCCAGTCAGTACAGACAGAACATGAAAACGTTCTTGCCATCGGTCGCCATCGTCCCACCTATGGGTCTGACATGACGGTCTAGGATGCCCTCCACAGACATGGTGTCCTCCTGATTAGATAGGAACTCCACAGGAAGACCAACAGAGTCAACTAACCTGGACCCTTGGGGCTCTCAGTGTCCGAACCACCAACCAAAGAACATACACAGGCTGGGCCTAGGTCTTTCTGCACACATGTAGCAGATGTGCAACTTAACCTTCACGTGGGTCCTGAACAACTGGAGCAGGGGGCTATCCCAAAAGCTGCTGCCGTCTGTGGGATGTTCTTCTAGCTGGGCTGCCTTGTCTGGCCTCAGTGGGAGAGGAAGCTCCTAGCCTTGCAGAGACTTGAAGTGCCGGGGTGGGGTGGAGGGATAATCAGGGGGCCCCACCTGCTCAGGGGAGGGCTTGGGGGATGGGGGAAGGATAATGGGAGAGGGTGACTGGTAGCCAGGCACTGAGCGGGATATAAGTAAAATAAGTAAAAACAAACAAAAAAAAACCAAAAAAAAAAACAAAAAACAAAAAAAAAAAAAACCAAAACCTCAGGATTGCCCTGTGGGAGAGATAAGGGTCTATTAACAGAAGAAAGAACATCATGTACAGAAAGTCCTAGGCTGCCCCATCGCACCACTGACCTTGCAGAATGAGAGACAAAGACATTCTTGTGAGGAGAAATAGTTTTTGTTGAGACAATGTGAACTCACATGAGCCATGATTTGAAACTCCTAAAAGTGACCAGTCAGTCCTCTTCTTGATTCCTATGTTGATGAGGCCAGCTCCTGAGAAGACAGCACACAGGGAAGAGAATCATGAGATGCCTGGCTTTCCACAGACCATTTCAGTGGGCAAGTAAAAAGGCCATTTTCTTCCTTAGAGGAAGGTCAGAGGGAGCGTGTGAAATGACGCCCCGCCAAAAGTCAAGAGAACCCCAAGTGAAGCAGGATGGTGTTGTAATCTAATCAGTCATGGCAAAAATCATTCTATAGCCTGTGGTGGCACACATGTTTAATCCCAGCGCTCAGGAGGCAGAGGCAGGCAGATCTCTGAGTCCGAGGCCAGCCTGCTCTACAGAGTGAGTTCCAGGACAGCTAGGGCTACTCAGAAAAACCCTGTCTTGAAAAACAAAACAAAACAAACAAAATCGTTCCCGAGGTCAGGGTATGAGACAAGGTTATTCTCTTTTAGTCTAAATGCCTCTGAAAGCTCTACAAAACTAGCGTAGGCATTTCCAAAGGAAACAGAACTCTCCCTTGTGTGTGTGTCCACAGGAGCTGGTGGGACTCCTCTGTATGTGTAGAACAGGGCCTCCTTATTCTTCCCATGTCTAACAAACTCTACGGCACCTACTGGGTCATTTCCATCTAGACCAACTACAAAGGGTCACGCTAGAAAACTGGAGACAGCTTTGAGGCTATAATGAGCCTGAAGAACCTCACCAGGCCATCAGTGAGACAAGCATGAGCACAGGCCACATAGCTCACAGGGCACCTCCACATAGTCCAGCTCCACTGCCAGCCCCCGAAACTCCAACCTTGGCACAGTCCTACCATGTGTGCCTCGCAGCCTGGGCGGAGGCCTCGCCTCTGCGGAGAGAAGTAACTGCTCTTTAAAAACTTTACTTTTACCTCATGTGAATGAGTATTTGCCTGTGTACCACAAGTGTCCCTGGTGCTCTCTGAGGACAGGAGAGGGTGTCAGATTCCCTTGGGACCGGAGTCAGAGATGGTTGTGAGCTGTAACGTGGGTTCTGGGAACCAAAAAAAAGGTCCTCTTGAAGAGCAGTGGGTCCTCCTAACTGTGGAGTCATCTCTCCAGTCTCTCTAACTTTACATTTTAAGAATAAGGTTTAAACTTAAGTAGAGACATGGAAATGGCTAAAGATGTGACTCAATAGTTAAGAGTTCAGGCTGCCCTTACAGAGGACCTGGGTTCAATTCCGAGCACCCACATGTTGGCTCACAAGCATCTGTAACTCCAGCTTTGGGGGATCAGTCATCCTCTCCACGGGCACTGCATGCATGGAATAGACCAAACCACACAGAAAGAATTAAAACAAACAAACAAACAAACAAACAAACAAACAGACTAAAAACCAACCAACCAACCAAAAAAGGACAGACATAGTGGTCAATGCCTTCAATCTTATCTCTGAGGAATGAGAGACAGGAAGATCTTTGAGTTTGAGGCTAGCCTGGTCTACAACGCAAGTTCCTGGCCAGCTGGAGCTACATAGTAAGACCCTGTCTCAAAAAAAAAAAAGTGTGTATGTATATGTGTGTGTGGGGGTGTGTGGATGGAAGGAGGAAGCTGTCGCAGAGAGCAGAGCAGGGCACAGTGAGGCTCATGCAAATTCCGTGTAAAGCGTACTCTATCCATTTCCCCAGGACACAAAGAGCTCCGTGGTTGTGATGGGTCTTTGCGAGTCAAGTGAAGGTTCCTGAACAATTGTTAAGTGAAACACACTTTGTGTTTGGGAGGAGAGAGGAAGGACTTGAGAGCAACTATTACACAGTTTGAAGGAAGAACTGTTCTAATCCCAAGTTCCTCCTGAAGCCATGTAGAGGAATCAGAGATAAACAGAACAGTCCAGCAACGAGAAATCCTCACTCTGTAAGAAGTGGGCAAACACTGAACACAAGATTCTGACAGACATGACAGGAAAAGCAGGCAGGGAGTTCATAGGATCACTGTAAATTCTAGGACAGCCAGGGCCAGAGAGACTAGGGCTAGTGAGACCCCATGCTTCCCCCCATACCCCCAATATAAGGGCCAGTGGGTGGTGGTGAACACCTTTAATCCCAGCACCTGGGAGGCAGAAGCAGGCTGATCTCTGAGTTTGAAGACAGCCTGGTCTACAGAGTGAGTTCCAGGACAGCCAGGGATACACGGTTTGGATTCAAGGTGACTAAACAGACACACTGTGAGACCGACCGTGAGTGTTTACTGATACTACCTGCCTAAAGAAATACAATGGAAGGACACAATGGTGTGGGGGAAATGGCACAAAACATCACCTAAAAAACATTAGATAAAAACCCATGATGAGCGGATGGGCTAGGGAGATGCCTCAGGGTTACGAGCACTGTTGCTCATGCAGAAGATCCTGGCTTCATCCCCAACACAGGAGCATCCAGCATCCCAGTTCCAGGGGATTTATTGCTCTCTTCTTTTTTTTTTTTCTTTTCTTTTCTTTTTTTCGGAGCTGGGGACCGAACCCAGGACCTTGCGCTTCCTAGGCAAGCGCTCTACCACTGAGCTAAATCCCCAACCCTCATTGCTCTCTTCTGACCTCTCCAGGGAACCAGGCACGCACGTGGTATACATACAAATACACGGGCAAACACTCAAGGACATAAAATAAAGCTATTAAAAAATTTAAAACGCACCAAGAGTTATGCTACAAAGGTCAACTACCTCTGAGAGGAAATTCAAGTTTTTATTAGACTTTTGCACCCTGAACATTTATGGCTTGTATATTTGTGGGAAAAGAGATGAGAGAATCAATGACTGTATATATAGCCAAGCTATCGTTCAATTTTGTGTTTCTGACCTCTCACTCACCAAGACGGGAGAGCACGTCCTTCCGCTCCACGTCCGCTTTCAGAAAGTACAGTGTCTATTATTAAACACAACGCTCATTCTTTGTGTGCCAGGGCAGCTGCTCTGTCGTGTACACGATCGTGTACATACAGGCACACATAAACCGTCCACTGACTGTGACCATCACTTTTCGGAACACACACCCAGGGCAAGGTGATTGACCACAGCTCCCACATTAATCTCAAGTACTAACGGCACCACATTCTCTTCAGAACTCCGCGCTCCGCAGGAAAGCCCTTCACCCCTGGCCTCAGCTTTCATGACCATTCTGATTCCAAGCCTTAAATTGACACTCACTCTGCCCCACTGATTCTAGACCTTCCTAGGGCTTCAAGCTTGAAGCCAATTGGGTTGAACCCCCGGAAGTCGCTTGGTCACAGTGCACTCTGGGAAATGTAGTCCGTCTCTGTATTCTCTTTAACAAAAGACTACACTGCAACTGTCAATTTAAAGGCCCTGGTTTTAAACTCCATTACTTCCAGCGACACAGTCCTTTCCCACACACAACGCTTTCATCTGTTTACAAGAGCTTCAGGAGTTTTAGGACACGTTGAAATGGCCAATATTGAGACCTACACACTACTCTTCCTCAGCTATGCGAACGATGCCTCTAGCCATCTTTGGACCAGCAATATCCTTGGGTGGGATGACTCCTGGGAAATGTAGTCCACTGCCTGGGAAGCCAGAGAAACTGGCATCGGAAAGATAACAAGGCACATGGGTTGTAAAACAGCATCACACTAGTGGTGAGTTTGTACAGTCTACGCTCCAACAACAAACTGGCTGAACCACTCACCACCTCCTATCACACTAGCACACCTGCCTGCTTTTCCATGAAAGATGTTTGAGTTGGTGCCTGGTCCTGAGCTGTGTCCTGCCTGGAAATCCTACCTCGAACTCGGGTTTAGCCTCTTCCACTCTCAAACAAACAGAAATACCTTCATCCCATCCTCCAAATGCTTTTTTCTTTTTTTTTTTTTAAATGTGTTTGGGTGTTTTGCCAATGAGCATGGTGTCAGATCCCCTGAAGCTGGGGTTACAGCCAGTTGTGAGCCACCATGAGGGTAGTGGGATTCAAAGCCAGTTTCTCTCCAAGAGTAGCAAGTGTTGTTAACTGCTGAGCTATCTCTCCATCCCCTTCAGTTCCCCTTAATGCATGTGTTGAAATGCCTGCTCGTGGTTCCATTATTAATCTTTGGTGTAGTGATACCAGTCTGTCCGTCTGCTTACTTGCTTAAGTCCCAATAGAGGAGGATGGTTCACATCGATTAAAACTTAAGAGCAGGGCTTACGAGGACATCTTGAAGGCACTTCAATGGTGTCAGCCCCTCAGTGGACATCTGTGCCGTAAATGGTTCTCACTCAGCTACTGGGCTAAGAAGGTCCTTCACGGTTCTGTCCACCCACCAGACTCTTGTTCAACTAGGTTGCATCCAGTTTAGTGACTTATAATCTACCTGAGAGAGGATGATGCAAGATTTGAATTTTAATTCAAATACCAACTCACCAGCAGGGTGTGAAGGTGCTTACCTATCGCTCTAGCTAGCACTTGGAATGTGGGGCTGGGAGGATCCAGTACAGCCCTAGACTCTGATCTGACACATATCCTGTTTGAGACCAGCAGAGGCCACAGCCTATCTCAAAATCAAACAAAAGCCACCACTTGACAACTGTGCTTGAGCTTGGGTCTTTAATGATGTTACACACACACACATACACACACACACACACAGCATATATATGGCATATATATATATATCTCAATCAGGCATAGTGGCCCAAACCTGTAATCCCAGCACTGAAAGATGAATCTCTGAGTTCAATGGATTTGCATAGCAAGTTCTAGGCTAGCCAGGGCTACATAGAGAGGCCCTGTCTCAAATAGAGAAAGGGAAGGGGGTAGGCTCATGGCACCAAAGTTTCTAAATACTTCAGATAAGGAAATGAGAGGACATTTACTTTCTAAACCTGGATGACCTGGACACACACCGTTGTGGCTGGGCCCCAGTGGTTCTTCAGTACTGTGTGCAGTTTGTTTTAATCGTGGTGATGCTGCTCTCTGTAATAAATGTAATCCCATTCTGGAGCAGGACACGGTGGTTCACACCTGTTATCTCAATCAGGAGGATTGCCTCCGGAGGGGTGACCAGGGCTAAATAGCAAGATCCTGTCTAAACAACAAAACAACAGAAACCACTGGAGAAGGGGAGGTAACAGAACCTGGAGTTCAGGTCAACCTTGGTTATAAAGAGAATTGCAAGCCAGCCTCAAAACCAAACCCCACCTATGTCTTCTTAAGAACTCTCTATAGAAGGGAAGATGTCTGCTTGGAGGACCCTGGGCGTTAATAACCCTTCTACCTACCCACCCAAAAAACCACACAGACAGACAAAACACTGTGTTAAAAAAAAGGGTTAGGGATTTGGCTCAGTGGTAGAGCGCTTGCCTAGCAAGCGCAAGGCCCTGGGTTCGGTCCCCAGCTCCGGAAAAAAAAAAAAAAAAAAAAGCCTTTGCCTGTAGATTGCCTACACCGCACAATGAACTTACAGACAAGTAAAAATGCTAGTTATTATTAGCTTTACCTTTTCCCTCCCGTAACGCAGACACTCCTGAAGATCACACTTACTAGCCCTAATTTGAAAAGAAAATGAGATTTAGGAGACTTCAGATATCTCTACTATCTCGCCACTCATGTACTGTGATCCATCCAGTCGAGACACAGTCCCCAAGAACCATTTGATCCACGTACAATGTTCCTCCCCACAACAGCTCGCTCTACTCACAAAGCGCCACAGCTCGACCCCAACTCTCGCTCAGGCTCATTTTCCTTTCCTCGCAGTTTCTCTGCGGTTCAACTCCTCCCAGATCCAGCCGCTCACACAATCTAATCTCCCCATGCTCTCTCTCACACACACTCAGGGCTGTCATTGCGGACTCTGTCACCTACAGGACGAGGCAGGCTTCCTCTTGGTCAAACTGCCACTGCTAGGTTGGTCTCAGACGCTGGGATCCTACATTCTGGTCTGCGGCCCCAACTTCCAGCAGGAAGTCAAATTCGGAACAGCCTCCCTGGCCAGATTTCCGCCTGGGGATTGGATGACTCAGCCGACTCTAGCCGCGAGCCTCCGGTCGCCAACACGGCCTCGAACTACATTTCCCAGAATACCCCGTGGTCCCGCTTGTTGCCACTTGAGTGGCGGTTCTTTGGAAACTCGCAGTGCGATATAGTGCTGGGTCAAAGAAAGACAGAAACAGACCAGCTAAATCTGCAAGGTTTTAAGAGGGTTAAAGGCCCAGAGACACACAGTGGAAGGCGAGAATCTATTCCTGCAAGTTATCTGTTGAAGGCTGTATTGAGCGCTCACGTACACACACAAACATAAACAAATGTCTTTTTAAAATCACAACAATTTGGATTGCAACAAGCCTAACATAGTGGCTCTTGTCTTTAATGCCAGCATCAAGGAAGCTGAGGCAAGGGAGCTCTACGAATGGAATCGAATCGAAGGCCAGTTTGAGCTTTCTCAAATAAATACGCCTTGCAACAGAGGAATTACGGTCAATTAGCATGATGAGTGAGTGGGTGGTAAAGCACTGAGAGAACTTGAATATCAATAAAAGATGTTCTTAGCAAGGGACTCTGCTAATGTCAGGATGACCCGGGCGGAGGTGGGGGTTGGGGGAGATCTAAATGAGGATTCAGAGGAGTCTGATCAAACAGGTCCACATCCCCTTATCTTGTCTCCCCTACCTTTGGACAGTGGGCTAGAAGTGGGGGTCAGAGTGTTTGAGAACTCTTACTAAAAGTAGTTTTGTTTTTTGTTTTTTTTTTTGTTTGTTTGTTTTGTTTTTGTTTTGTTTTTTTTTTAATCTAAGCCCTTTGAGAAACTGGAGGCACCAAACTCACTTTTCCCACCACCTCAATTTCCCATCTTTAATTTGTCAGGTGTCCTTTTCTAAGATTTACTTATTTTTATTCTGTGTGTATGAGTGGTTTGTGAAGTGGAAACGTAAGGGTTCTTCGGAGAGGCAGTTGTGTTGGATGGTGTTTTGCTGGAACAAACACCTGAAGGAGTGTTTTCCTGACGTGGATACAGGCGAGAGGCTAAGGCAGACTCCTGAAGGAATGTTTCCCTGAAGCAGACAAAGGGAGAGAGAGGATGTTCGGTTAAGTCAAGCACGTGAGAGGACACATGGTGAAGGATTCTCTGTGTTATTTTAGGCGTGGTCTCTAGAACATCTTCGTCAGAATCAGCCAACCGAGAGTCATCCACATAACGATACATGATAGATGGAGGAAATTATGGACAATTTTCTTTCTTTCTTTCTTTCTTTCCTTCCTTCTTTCTTTCTTTTTTTCTCTCTCTTTTTTTTTTAATGATTTATTTATTATCTTTAAGTACACTGTAGCTGTCTTCAGGCACACCAGAAGAGGGTATCAGATTTCATTATAGATGTTTGTGAGCCACCATGTGGTTGCTGGGATTTGAACTCAGGTCCTCTGGAAGAGCAGTCAGTGCTCTCAACCGCTGAGCCATCTCTCCAGTCCTTATGGACAATTTCTAATGGTTGTTGTACAAGATACTGACATAAAGTTGAGGTATTTAACACTCCCTGTGGAAGTACCTTCCAGTGGTATCTCTTCAGAGGATGACTACTATTCAAAGAAGGTACGGGGAAAGCAAACCTTTCCCTGTCTTTCTCATGCAAGTATTGAGAACAAAAATCAATCTTTCACGTCAATTGTTATTGGCCTTGATTTTGGTAGCAAAGATAGAAAAGGAATCCCGGCATTAAAGGACGTGTTGGTTGGATTACCTTGCTAACTGCTCTTAAATCCATATTATCATCCATTTACCTGATTTCTTTCTTTCTTTTCTTTCTTTCTTTCTTTCTTTTTTTTTTTTTTTAACAACAAACACAGGAATTCCATGGGCTGGTGGACTCTTCTATAGGTTGAGCCTCCAGCTGCTTTTATACCAGTTGTTCAAGTGCCTGCAATTGTTCTTTTGTTATGGGCCACTGCTCTTGCCACAGAAGTCACTTTGATTACCGTTTCAGGGGCAAGACTGTTGGTAGTTCAGCAGCAGCCCCTTTTATAAATTTGGAGACTCCATCCCTGTGACATCCTGTGTTTTGATTATGGGTACAGTTTGTGACTGTTCTCTGTCGCTGATATCAATACCTTCCCCAGGAGCATCTATCATGTCACCCTTATTTGCTGTCCCTGGAATTTCAGGAATATTAATCTGAGTATCCCATTGTTGTGAAAGATCTCTTCCCCATAAGTTTATGGATAGGTCAGCCGCATAAGGTCTCAACTTCCCTGATGGCCCTTCTGGTTCCACATAGGTAAAACATTGGGCACTTTGTCTTTTCTGTGATAATTTGCCAATTCCTATAAACTGGGTGTAAACCTTTTGAAGTGGCCGATTTGGATTCTAAGACTTTTGGGGAAGAATACTGACATCAGCTGTACTGTTAATCTGGGTCTCTGACCAATGACCATTGTTTGCCAGAACACATGTTTTCCAGTGCTCCTTAAAGCTCCTGTCCTTCCTATTGGAGCATCCTTGCCCTTGATGTCAGGAAATAGCAGCTGAGCGATTCTATCCCCTGCATCAATCTGCATTTCCGTTTTCACATATGCTGTAATTTTGATTTCTTCCTTGATATCCCCATTTACAACACCTGGATGCACAATAAATCCTTGAGAAGTTGACCCACTTCTTCCCAGGATTATTCCCACTGTCCCTGAAGGAAAGGGACCATACACACCAGTGGTTATTACTTTCCACTTTTGGGGATAATGTAAGAGGGGCATCTGTGGCCAGAGCCAAAGCTGCACTTCCTTCTGTAGCAAGCACAAGATCAGAAATCCTACTTTTGGTTTTCTTGCCTCCGGACAGACCAAAGGAAAATGGGTATATTGTTTACTGCAGGGACTCGAGCTGACAGGCCCCTCTGTTCATTTCCTGATGGCAAGAGGTTACCTCTTATGTCTCTCCTAGATCAGCAGTCCATTGGTCAATGTTTGCCCTTTCCACAGAGGCTACAATACCCTGGAAGCCTTTGCTGCTCATAATGACCAGAACCTTCTTGTTCTCGCCTATGATTACCATATTCTCTAGAGTCTTTGCACCTGTTATTTTGTGCTATGAGTCCTTTGCCTTACAATTTCTTTGGAAATGACCAAATTCGCCACATTTAAAACATCGAGTGTTTGATTCCTGATATTTCTAGACACAACTGATACTGGCATTATACCCCTGAGAACCAATATTAGTTGTTTCCCTTATCCATTCATCTATAGGGGCTCCACATGCTTTCGATGGTCTGATTGATTGCTCTCTTACATTCAGTATTTGCGTTTTCAAATACCAATGTTTCTATCAATGACTGACTGGTTTCAGGGCCTGTTATAGTTCTATTTGCAGCTGAACTCAGCCTCTGTAAGAACCCTGTGAAGGTTTCTCCAGAGTCCTGTATTATCGCAGTAAACGGGGGCGGGGGGGTGGGGTTGATTTTCCCGCCCCCCAGGTTCTTCAACCAAATCCCAAGCTCTTTTTTTTTTTTTAAAGATTTATTTATTTATTCTATATAAGTACACTGTAGCTGTCTTCAGACACACCAGAAGAGGGCATTAGATCTCATTACAGATGGTTGTGAGCCACCATGTAGATGGTGGGATTTGAACTCAGGACCTCGGGAAGCGCAGTCAGTGCTCTTAACCTCTGAGCCATCTCTCCAGCCCCTCAAATCCCAAGCTCTTAAACCTGCAGTACAACATGGTTCAATTACACCATCGTCAGATTTGATTCGTTCCTGTAAGTCAGCGTGAGGCCGTCACCAAGCAGCTGGTCTTTAGTAACATTTATCTCCCTTGCTAAATTACGCTGTGCTGCTAGTTTTGTGGCTTCATGCCTCCACCATGACAACCATTGAAACTGCTGCCCAGCTTCTAGAACAGCTGACACCAATCCCTTCCAATCCTGGTTGAAGGTGCACGTGAGGCCCGAGCAGATTCTCCGCGGTGCATTTGGCTGCACATTAACCTGTTGTACCTGTGCCATTTGTTGATCTTTACAGCCCCTAGAAGCAGGACAGGGCGGCGTTTTACCTTCCAGCCTCTTTGCTTCCCGTTTCTATCATGCAGGACAGGTTTGCCTGATGTAAAGAGACGCCATGGCCATGACATCTCTTGTGAAAAGAAGCCATTGCTTGGTTACCGTTTCAGAGGTGTAGTCCGTTATTGTCATGGTGGGGAGCACGGTGGCACACAGGCAGACATGGTGCTGGAAAGTAACTGAGATCCTCACCAAAATCAACAGGCAGTAGAGAAAGAGGGCCACTGGGCCTGCCTTGGGCTTTTGAAATCTCAAAGCCCACATCAGTGACACACGTCCTCCAATAAGGCCACATCTAATCCAAAGCCACAGCTCCTAAGACCTCTCAGTGGTCCTTTGATGCTCTATGAGCCTATGGGGGCCATGCCTATTCAAAGCACCACATTCCACTCCCTGCCCCCCCATAGGCCTGTAGTTATATCATAATGCAAAATGCACTAAGTCCAACTTCAAGGGTCCTCATAGTCTATCACAGTCTCAACACTGCTTAAAAATTCTAAGTCAAAGTCTCTTCTGACAACTGTCTCTCTCTCTACCCCTGGTTGGTGGGCTGGAAGGGAGGTTGAAGTGTTTAAGAACCCCAAATAAAGTAGGTTCAGAGAGAAAAATCCAAGCCTACAGCCTACTTCTTTGGGATTCCAGAATATACTGAAGACTATCTGGTACATCCAGCTTCGTGGACTGAACAACTACTGGATTCTCGGTGTTTCCATTCGAAAGCAGCCATTGTTGGAGTAGATGGACCACAGCCTGTAAGCCGTTTTAATAAACCATATGTATATTCTAATAGTTTTGTTCCTCTAGAGAACCCTGACTAACACAGATTTTGGTACCAGACATAGTTCTAGAGTAACAGAAACGTAAGTAAAAATTTAAAAAATTATCTAGAATAGGCTTTCCGATTTGCCAACACTTACAGTTACTAAATCCTTGCTTAGAAGCTCAGAGAGAATTGAAAGCCCATGTGAGCTATTTTACAAATATATTGAGACAAATGCTTTTTATTGTCGACAGTTGTGAGAGGCAAGAAAGTTGATTTATGACTCTGTACATAAAACTTTTGACAATTTATGGAAACGATGGACAATGATGATGGTAGTTTGTTGCTCCTAGAATCTTTGGATAAATTTAAAGAGGAAATTTCTGGTTTCTTTGGAAACTCAGTTGTGTCCCGTGATGTTTTTCTGGAAGCTGTTTTGTGAGAGGATTTTTGGTGAAGCAGACACATGTGAGGGCACATGATGTTTGGAAAGAGCATAAACAGAACCCCACAAACAGTGACAAGATGCTTTTGCATTGCTGGACATGCAGTGTTTCACTGGTCTTCACTTGTCTTGATTTTATAGAGAGAAATGCACCAAAGAGCTTCTTGTGGTATTTGGCTGATTCTGGCTGATTCCACTGACTCATGCTGGCTCGGCAGGGCCTTGCAGTTTCTGCTGGATCGAGCCACTGCTGCTGACTATGGTTTGTGTGTGCTATTGGACTGGACTACTGATATCCTGGCAACGAAGATTGGAATCACACCAAAGAACTACTTATACACAGGCCCATAACTCCTCTGTCCTATTAACCACCTTTCCCTCTACCTTTGGTTAGTGGGCTAGAAGGGAAGTTGAAGCATTTAAGAACCCTAAATAAAACCCTAAATAAATAAAACCCTAGGCTTTGAAAAACCTAAGCCACACAAATTGACAAAGGAAAGAATGAGCTCATGATAAAATTAACTCATGTCTAGCATCTCAGAATCCAATGAAGGATAATGAAGGTCTCTGATAGAACTGACTGGCTCCAGATGCACATAAACAGTCAAGATTTCTGAGTGTGCCCTGGAGGAGAATCTTCTCTCCAGCAGCCACAGGGCTCAAGTTGTGCAAAATCAAACCAAAGCCCTCATTATAAGGTTGACTGGGTTACAGTGAAAGTTTCAACCTTGGTTAAAATAAGGACATTAATTGATACAGAATGGGATCTTGTAACTCAGGATAGAGATTTGTGGGGAAGGAGATCCCACTGAGATTGAGAACTTTGAACCCTCAGATTCTCAATGATTTGTCTCTCCTGAGAAAGTATCTCTCCATTCTCAGCAGAAAATATAGTGCACTAAAGATCATAATGAATATGCTAATTAATTCACACAAAAGTCTGCAGAATATGTATGGGGATGGATATTAAGGATGTGGGATAATTGTGGAAGAAACGTGAAGTGGAAACTTCTAGTTTCTTTGGAAAGTTAGTTATGTAAAATGATGTTTTGCTGGGGTGAGCCTTCAGTTTCTTCAGGATTGAATGACTTTGTGGTCATTTTTAAATTGTTGTTGATTTTATAACCTAAACAACTAAGTGAATCTCCTTTTATATATTTTTTTTCTGGAGGAATCTATAACCCCTAGCATGGCAGAATTCTTTGTGTTACTTCCAACATGTTCTCTAAAACATGTTTGTCAGAATCAGCCAACAGAATGTCATCCACATAATGATAAATGATAGATTGAGGGAATTGCTTGTGAATGATTTCTAATGGTTGTTGCACAAGATACTGGCATAAAGTTGTACTATTTATCACTTCCTGTGGAAGTATGTTCTAGGGGTACCTCTTTAGTGGATGACTGTTATTCAAAGGTAGGTACTGAGAAAGCAAACCTTTTCCTATCCTGCTCAAGCAAGGGATTGTGTAAAAGCAACCTTCCCAATCAATTATTATTAGCCCTGATTTCAGTAACAGAGGAAGTCCAGGCTATAACAGACCCATTGGTTGAATTGCTCTTAAATCCATTACTATCATCCATTTACCTGATTTCTTTTCTTTTCTTTTTTCTTTCTTTCTTTCTTTTTTTTTTTTTTTTTACAACAAACACAGGGGAATTCCATGGGCTGGTATGTTGAGTCTCCAGCTGCTTTTGTACCAGTTCCCAAGTGCCCCCAATTTTTCTTTTATTTTTCAGTATATTTTTTTTCAAGGTTGTTGGTATATTAGCAGTGGCCATTTATATAAATTTGGAAATTTAGTTCCTATGATGTCCTGCTTTTGAATCATGGGCATAGCATGTGGTTTTTTTTTTGTTTTTTTTTTTTGATCACCTGTGATGTGTTTATAAAAAGAAAAAGAGAGGATATATCCCGGGTTTGGGCACCAACTTTGTGTTTATCAAAAGGTAAAGAGAGGAGAGATTATGTTCTATGGAGGTGGGTGAAGTATGGGGAAGGGGGTGCCTTAGCGGGCCCATGCTCAGACATCCCTTCCCCATGAGGGACCAGCCACATGATGGTATAGTATAGAACAGAGGTTATTCAGGGCATGGGGAGGGGAGTTAAGAGGGTAGTAGAGTCAGAGAGAGAGAGAGAGAGAGAGAGAGAGAGAGAGAGACAGAGACAGAGACAGAGAGAGAGACAGAGACAGAGAGACAGAGAGACAGAGAGACAGAGAGACAGAGAAATAGAATGAGTAGAGGTTGGCCATGAGCCTGTGGAGAGAAGGGGGAAAGGAAGGGAATGGGGAGAAAGGGGGAAGAGGGTAAGAGCAAGAGAGCAAGAGAGGAGCAAGAGGGAGCAAGAGTGTGAGGAGGGGGCAAGCAGCCCCTTTTACAGTGTCAGGCATACCTGGCTGTTGCCAGGCAACTGTGGTGTGGAACTCAGACAGAATGCTAGCAACCTGCATCAGTACCTTCCCCAGGAGCATCTCCTACATCACCCCTAATTTCCTCATTTGCTCTTCCTGGAATTATGCAAACATTTAGTTTAGGACCTCATTGTTGTAAAAAACAAAATCCCTTCCATATAAATTTATGGGTATGTTAGCTACATAAGGTTTCCACTTCCCTGTCTGCTCTTCTGGTCCTACATAGGTAATCCACTGGACACTTTGTGGCCAAATTCACCACATTTAAAGCATTGGGCATTTAGATTTCTAAGACTTATAGCTATGGCTTGTCCTACAATATTAGTATGATGCTTCTGAAAACCAATACCAGTTGTCTCTCTTATCCTTTCATCTACCAGGGCTCCTTGTACTCTCAATGGTCTGGCTGCTCTCTTACATTCAGTATTTGTGTTTTCAGTGGCTAATATTTGTATCAGTGGCTGTATGGTTTTCAGGGTCTGGTATGGCTCTATTTACAACTGAACCCAATCTTTGTAAGAAGTCGGTGAACACTTCTGCAGGTCCCTGTATTGCCTTTGTAAATGAGGTAGAATGTATTCTCTGCTTCTCAGTCATATCCCAGCCCCTTAAAGCCACAACACGACATTGTTCAACTATGCCATCATCAGATCTGATTTGTTCTGGCAAACCAGCCCTTCAGTTTGTCTTTACTAACATTTATCCCCCTCGCCATATTCCATTGTTCTATCTTTGTGGCTTCGTGCCTCCACCATGATAGCCATTGTAGTTTTTGTCCAGCTTCTAGAACAGCTGACACCAATCCCTTCTAATCTTGGGGGATAATCCTATTCTGTGTAGCCCAAGTGTTTAACATTTCTTTAACAAATGGAGAGTGTAAGCCATACAATACAACAGCCTCTCTAAAATGCTTTAGATCTACCATTTCTATTGGATGCCAGGTCAGTTGATTACAGGCAGGAGCACCATCATTATCAGGCATGTGCTGCACAAAGACTGGGAAGGCTGAAGGTGCCTGTGTAGGCCCAAGGAAATCCTGTGGTGGTGCGCTTGGCTGAACACTATCCAGTCGTGCCTGTACCATCTCCTGCTCTTCCCGGCCCCTAGTTTTATAGAGGTGCTCTGAGCCCTTGGCAGTAAGAGTTGTGAAGCAGGGCAAGGTCGCAGTTTACCTTCCAGTGTGTTTTGCTTCCCCTTTTCATCGTGCAGTAAATTTCTGGTCTCTGACATCAAGCCTGCACCTTGTTGTTCTCATCCCAGGGGCTCTTTTGATTTTCCAAGCACTTCTGCCTCTATTTGCAAACTCTCCACAGGCTCAGCCAACTCCGCCATCTTCTCTAACATAAGAGAATTGTCAGCTTTCTCCCCGATCTTTTTCAAAAGAACGTACATGAACTTAATATGGACTTACTGTCATTGCCTGAGTTAAAAACTGTTACTTGTGCAACATCTATACAGAATGTATGGACAAGTGAAGGACTTGTGTACAGTGTGAATTCTCACAAACTGAATACATCTGTCAAATCAGCACCCAAACCCAGTGACCAAGCACTGCTGTCCGCAGAGCCCCATACTCCTGTCCCCAGAGCCACACACTGCTGTCTGCAGAGCACCCACACTCTGTCCCCAGAACCCCAACTCTGTCCTAAGAGTTTCACATTGCTGTCCCCAGAGCCTCTATGCTGCTGTCCCCAGAACTCCCATGTTGCTGTCCCCAGAGTCCCCATGCTGTTGTCCTCAGAGCCTCCATGCTGCTGTCCCTAGAGCTCCCATGCTGCTGTCCCTAGAGCTCCCATGCTGCTGTCTCCAGAGCTCCCATGCTGCTGTCCCCAGAGCCCCCATGCTGCTGTCCCTAGAGCTCCCATGCTGCTATCCCCAGAGCCCCCATGCTGCTGTCTCCAGAGCTCCCATGCTGCTGTCCCCAGAGCCCCCATGCTGCTGTCCCCAGAGCTCCCATGCTGCTGTCCCCAGAGCCCCCATGCTGCTGTCCCTAGAGCTCCCATGCTGCTGTCACCATAGCCCACATGCTGCTGTCCCCAGAGACCCCATGCTACTGTCCCCAGAGACCTCATACTGCTGTCCCCAGAGACCCCATGCTACTGTCCCCAGAGACCTCATGCTGCTGTCACCAGAGCCCTCATGCTGCTATCTCCAGAGCCCCCATGCTGTTGTCCCCAGATCTCCTCATGGTGCTGTCCCCAGAGCCCCCATGCTGCTGTCCCCAGAGCCCCCAGGCTGCTTCTATTGCTGTTACTCTTGGGCAGCACACCCCACCCCAATTACTAATCCTACCTTCTAACTACATGGAAAAGGTATTGAGTTTTGTATCTATTATACAGAGAATCATAGACTATTACTTTTTCTTTTTCTTTTTTCTTTTTTTGAAAGACAGGGTCTCCTGCCTGGCGGTGGCGGCACATGCCTGTAGGCTTAGATTTCTCAAAACCTACTTTAATAATGGATCTTTAATGGTTCAACCTCCCTTCTAGCCCACCACCTACCAAAGTTAGGGGAAAAGAAAGGTTAATAGGAATTGGGGGTTGTGGACGTGTTTAGAAATAGTTCTTTGGGGGCAATTCCCAATTTCATTGTCAGCAATCCAGACCACTAGCAAAACATCAAACCCAAATCAGCAACAGCAGCCCAGTCCACTCTGCAAACACCGAACACAAATCAGTAGCAGTGCCTCGATCCAGAAAAAAATCTCCAGGCTTTATTGATTGGTATGAGTCTGTGAAAGGGGCAGAAAAGCAGCCATAATACCCAGGGGGAAGTTCTTTGGGGCAGTTCTTGCAACAAAGTCACTACGAATGAAGAGCATGGAAGAAAGCAAGGGAAACCAATGCAAGAATGTAACCAGCGGAGAACAGCTTCAGCAAAGCCCAATGGAGACCAGCAAAGAGCTGCAAGGCGGACCAATGCCAGAGCATTGCCCACTGTCTGTTGGGTTACACTTACACTCCTTCCAAACATCATGTGTTCTCTCAAGCATCCCTTCCAGCAATGCCTTTTCCCTAGACAGCATCCAGAAAAACACAATGTGTCTGTTCTCAGCAAAATAATCCTCTCACAAGACAGTTTCCAGGAAAAGATCACATGACAAAACTGAGTCTCCAACGAAAACTGAAATCCCCACTTCACACACCTTTGATCCCAGAACTTGGGAGACAGAAGCAGGTGGATCTCTATTAGTTCAAGGCCAGCCTGGTCTACAGAGGAAGTTTCTGGACAGCCAGATCTACACAGAGAAACCCCTGTCTTAAAAAAAAAAAAAAAAAAAAAAAAAGACTGGGTGTCTTATTTAGGGTTTCTATTTCTGTGGAGAGACACCATGACCAAGGCAACTCTTATAAAACTCTTTTTTTTTTTTCTTTTCTTTTTTTTTGGAGCTGGGGACTGAACCCAGGGCCTTGTGCTTGCTAGGCAAGCGCTCTACCACTGAGCTAAATCCCCATAAACTCTTATAAGAACAACATTTAGTTGGGGCTAGCTTACAGGTTCAGAGGAGCATGGCAACTTCCGGGCAGGCATGGTGTGGGAGGAGCTCCATCTTGATCTGACTGCATCCAGGAGAAAAACTGTTTCTCACATGGCTAGGAGGAGGGTCCCAAAGCCCACCCCTACAGTGACACACTTCCTCCAACAAGGTCCCATCTCCTGATAGTGCCAGTCCCTGGGCCAAACATATTCAAATCACCCTTGGACTCATGTAGTCTGGGCTGGCTTTGATCTCCTAGTTGTTAGGGCGATAAAATGTTAAGACCCTACGTCACTGTTACCTGGCTAGCCTGCCATTTTGTGCTCTTACTGATATTATAAGGAAACTTTCACATATGTTTCTGCTGTTGTTAGGAAACTTTCTAATTCCCAAGCTGGTTACATATTCTGTTGTGCCCTTGGAAACCAATCACAATGGAAGTCAGTAGACCTGCTTTGTATAGTTACCCACAGTAAGCTTGGATCCAAACCAACCATCCAGCAGCATTTCTTACACTTGCATATAAGCTCTTATGGTATTTGCTGCTCTGGGGTGGACCCCAACGTAAGAGATATTTGCACCCATATAAGACACTATTTGGAATAAGACTTCCATTTTAAATAAGGGTCCAGTAAAGTTTAAGTTCCCAAGACCTCCCTGGGAAACTGACATCCTACTTGGCAGAAAGAGACATATGTGGGTAACTGGCATTCTGGTTGGCAAATTAAGACATGAATGTTAGACAAGTCCCCTGCCACAGTTGAATACGTCAACCAATGGGAGCAGGAGAAGTGTACGACACAGACATGTTCCTAAGGAAATCCACATATGTTTATAGATCTCAGGTTTTAAACGTCCTCTAGAACCTTAACTCAGGGTCATGGTTCAGTTCGTAAATCTGGACCATGGCCCTGGTTGACCAGTCCTGGGGTGTATGCTCAATAATATATCCCTGTCTGACTGAGATCAGTGTTCCTGTGGTTTGCGAGGTGACTCCTGGACCCCAACACTGCTGACCTTCCTGTGTCTACCTCTCAAGTTCTATGATTTTAAATGTGTGGCACAGGCAGTGTTGGGGATTTAACCCAGGACTTCCTGCCTGCTAAACAGCTCTCTACCAACTGAGCTACCTTCCCGGGCAGGGCGCCATCTTTTATGCCTGTTTTTGCTCAGAATTATGCTTTGGGGATTTCTTTGTATTGTTGCCCAGTCATAGATTGTTCCTTAAGGTTAAAATGTCTAATTACTGTAGAAAAACAGCAAGCCAATATATAGCCCTTATGTAGGTTGCTATACCCTGGGAATAAACCTGTAGGGGCATCTGTGCTATAAGGCCTAAATTTCTCAGCATGTTTATCTTCTCCTTCACTTGCTGCAGTATTTACCAGCCTCTTTCTTTCTTAAAAGATTTATTTATTATATATGTAAGTACACTGTAGCTGTCTTCAGACACACCAGAAGAGGGCATCAGACTCCATTACAGATGGTTGTAAGCCACCATGTGGTTGCTGGGATTTGAACTCAGGACCTCTGGAAGAGCAGTCAGTGCTCTTAACCACTGAGCTATCCCTCCAGCCCATTTTACCAGTTTCTTTCTTTTTTTTTTTTTTTTTGGTTCTTTTTTTCGGAGCTGGGGACCAAACCCAGGGCCTTGCGCTTCCTAGGCAAGCGCTCTACCGCTGAGCTAAATCCCCAACCCCAGGTTTTCTTATTGACAGGTGATGTGTTGAGGTTTGGTCTTTTCCTATGTATTGTAATGCTAAATATTGCCCCCCCCACCACAAGGCCTGTTTGCCTAAGGGACAAGAGAATCTGCAAATACAATGTGACCCTGCTCCTTAATTTAAAACCATTGGTCAAATAAAGATGCTTACAGCCAATAGCTAGGCAGAAGAGACATAGGCCGGGTTTTAGGATGCCCGGGTTTGGGGTCAGAGGAGAACCGCAAGAAGAGAAAAGAACTCGGGTAGAGGACAAGACACCACGGGTTAGGTGCGTCATGGAATTTTGGCCATGAGGGTTGGCCAATCAAAGTTCAGAGAAGGCCAGATGGAACATTGCAAATCATCGTTTGGGGTTATTGATGGGAAATAGATTCTAAAAGCTTAGATATGTAGACATCCGCCCAGCTCTAGTGCTGATTAGAGCTTATTAGAGATACAAAGGTTGTGCCTTGTTTCTCTGGTGACTGAATGGTGAAGGGTGGGGTAGAAACCTCATTTGGGATACATATTTTCAACAACAGTGATGCTTGTGAGAGATTCTCTCTACACACAGCATTAATATCCTCACTTAACTACAGTACCATTTTAAAAATGCATCACCCAGGGTTGGGGATTTGGCTCAGTGGAAGAGCGCTGCCTAGTAAGCTTAAGGCCCTGGGTCGGGTCCCCAGCCCGGAAAAAAAAAAAAAAAAGAAATTTGGGGCTGGGGATTTAGCTCAGCGGTAGAGCGCTTCCCTAGGAAGCGCAAGGCCCTGGGTTCGGTCCCCAGCTCCGAAAAAAAAAGAACCAAAAAAAAAAAAAAATGCATCACCCAGCAGCCCCGTTTGGAGGTGCTTGCCTAGAATCTCAGCAGTAGGAGGCAGAGACAGAAGTCAGTGAGTCTGAGACAGGCAGTGAGTGCCCGCCTCCAAGAGAAGAAAACAGAACAAAAGAGAATGTTTCTTGGGCGATTACTTCAAATACTATCCAGTTTCAGATATTATTTGAGAAGTTTTGGATTATCATACCTCAAAGACCCCAGTATACAGTGTACTAGTCAGGAATGGAGACGCTTGCATTTGGTTCTATTTTACACTTAGAGTAGAAAGACCAGTGGTGTTGTGATGTGGTGCAGAGAAACAGCCCATGTGGGTGGTCACAGTGAAATAATTCACGTTTGACATCACTGCCCATAAAAAAGTCTTTATTACTTTTAAGAAAGTATTTTTTTTAAAAAAGTTTATACACAGATTTCACTTCCATCTTCAATATGCAAAAAGCTTAAAGAACACACAAGAAGGATTGTGAAGATCTGGCCTAGATTATACTTTTTTTTTTTTTTTTTCTTTTTTTCGGAGCTGGGGACCGAACCCAGGGCCTTGTGCTTCCTAGGCAAGCGCTCTACCACTGAGCTAAATCCCCAACCCCGATTATACTTTTTTTTAAAATTCTTTTTTTTTTTTTAAATTGTTGGCGGTTGTCTCATTGGTTTAGAGGTTGGGTGTGTCTAGTTAGGTGTTAATGTCACACTGTCTCAGTGCAAGGCACCGAATGCTTTCCTGTGCTACATTGGTGGCGAGATGGATCAGTGCGCTCAGATGCTGCCAGGCGGACCGATTTACTAGCAAGTACAAGCTAGTCTATTGCCCAATGGCTAAATTCTAAAGCCGTGCTTCTCAACCTCCCTAATGCCGAGTCCCTTTAACACAGTTCCTCCTGTTGTGGTGACCCCCACCATAAAATTACTTGTTGCTACTTCATAATGGTAATTTTGCTACTGTTATGAATCATAATACAAATCTGTGTTTCGATGGTCTTAGGTGACTTCTGTGAAAGAGTGGGTCTAACCTCAAAGGGGTCACCACCCACAGGTTGAGAATCGCTGCTCTATTGTGAGTTACAAAATGTGGGTTCCTGATACAACCTCCTAATTCCATATCACTCTGCGTGATTCTGATGAAACTCTCTAATCGAAAACTGTACCTCAGGCTGGCGAGATGGCTCAGTGGTTAAGAGCACTGACTGCTGACAGTGTACTTATATATAATAAATAAATCTTAAAAAAAAAAAAGAACTGTACCTCAACCACTTTCAGTAGCTCTGAGAGTTTATGCAGGTAATGCACGCTAAACGACACTTCTTTTTATTTATTAATTTTCAAAATGAGTTGTTACCCTGACTATACCCTAAGGGTAGGCATACAGTACAGAATATTTTTTATACGTTTACGAAAGGATTTCCAAAAGTTTAACATTTTTTCCTTCGACTGAAACCTCTTATGCTGTTACTCGTGAACACAGAGCAAAAAAGGACTAAAACCTTTTTTTCTTCTTTGATTTTCTAATTTTCTAACGCTCCTTAATTTGCAGTGCAAGGGTTCGTGGAAGGATCCTTAAGAATTCTTATGAATTCGCTGATGGTAGGTGAGGTGTGAGTGTTGACGGAAGGACTTCTTACACTCGGTGCACTTGTACGGTTTCTCACCAGAGTGGATTCTCTGGTGCTGAATAAGGGACGAGTGGAGCCGAAAGGCCTTCCCGCACTCCTTACAGTCGTAGGGCTTCTCGCCCGTGTGGATGCTCTGGTGCTGCGTGAGCTGTGAGAGGAGTCTGAAAGTCTTCTCACATTGCATACATTTATAGGGTTTCTCCCCAAAATGGATGCTCTGGTGCTGAGTCAGCTGGGAGAAGAGCCTGAAAGCCTTCCCGCACTCCTTGCAGTCATAGGGTTTCTCCCCAACGTGGATGCCTTGGTGGGAAATGAGCTCCGAGTACCGGCGGAAGAACTTGCGGCACTCCCGACACTCGTAAGGCTTCTCCCCGGTGTGGATGCGCTGGTGAAGGGTGAGGTGGTAGCCACGGCTGAAGCTCTTGCCGCACTCCTTGCAGTCGAAGGGCTTCTCGCCGGTGTGGATCCTCTCGTGCAGGGTGAGCTGCTGCCGCACCCGAAACGCCTTCCCACACTCCTTGCAGTCGTACGGTTTCTCCCCGGTGTGCAGCTTGTGATGCAGCCGGAGGCCCGTGCTGCACAGGAAAGCCTGGCCGCACTCCTTGCACTCGTGGCGCGAGCCGCCGCCGTTGAGCCTCTGATGCCGAGTGAGGTGCGCCACCTGCCGGAAGCTCTTCCCGCACTCGGTGCACCCGTAGGGCTTCTCGCCGGTGTGGATCCTCTGGTGGAGGCTGAGCTGTCCTCGGACTCGGAAGGCCTTCCCGCACTCCTTACAGACGTAGGGCTTCTCGCCCACGTGAGACCTCTGGTGCCCTCGAAGGTCCAGGCTGCACGGGAAGATCTTGGCGCACTTCCTACACTCGTAGAGTTTGTCGGAGGCGTGGATCCTCTGATGACGACTGAGGTGCGCGCACTGGCGGAAGGCTTTGCCGCACTCCTTGCATTCGTAGGGCTTCTCGCCGGTGTGGATCCTCTGGTGGAAGCTGAGCTGCTGGCGCACTCTGAACGCCTTCCCACACTCCCCGCACTCGTAGGGCTTTTCTCCGTTAGCACTTTTCTGACAGAGGCCGACAGAGGTGCGTTTTCTGGACGGAGGTCTCTTTCCCGGGGTGTTTTTTTTCACGTGACTGAAATATACCCTACGAGAGTTCTCTTGTTCTTCAAATATTTTATATTCAAGATCTTTCCCAAAAAGGGAGTCCTCGAGGCCACGCCTCTTAATCCTCTCCATTATTTCCCACCGAGGTAAATTAATTCCGTAAGTGTTCTTTTCTGGAAGTAACACTTTACTTCTATATCTGGATTCCAGATCTGAAAGCAAAAGAAGATAAAGGCATGACTCCGTCGCCCTAATCTGGATGAAATAAAGAAATAAAAGTAACCAAAACAAGCCTCTAGCAGGTTGTGACGTCAGCACTCAAGCGGCTGAGGTAAAAGCTTCAGGTACAGGCCAGCCTGAGGTACATCATAAGACTTCGCGCAAGACCAGGAAAAGAAGACAAAACAAACAGCTGAAAGGACTTAAAAGCCCCCAAAATAATCATGTGATTTTAAAAAGGCTTAGGAAGGATAAAGAAAATGGTCCGACTCGATAATCTAGGTGTGATCAAAATGTGAGAATCTCCGCTCTAAATTCATTTTTAAGTCCTATGTATTTCATATGCGTTTGCTCGCATCACGTTTGTGCAGGAGACCACCGCGGCCGGATCCCTTAGGAACTGGGGTCGTAGGCAGTTGTGAGCCGCCATTCCGGTTCTGACTCAGAACTCTGCGACCAAACTCACGTCCTCTGCAAGTCCACTTAGCACTTCTACATGCTGAGTTGGTTCTCAAGCCTCGCCACTTAAAACAATCGAATGGCCTTTTTTTCCTTCAAATTTTAAAGCTTTATTGAGATATGATTTGTTATAATTTTTCTCTTTATACAGTCTCACTGAATAGCTAATGAATGACTCGTTTTTAAGGCAGAATGAATGAAGACCATTTCCCCATGGATACTATTCCCTGTGTTTACCATATCCACATTATTATCCCCTTTGCTCCTTATAGCCCACTCTTGCGTCCTCTAAACTACTAAATTAGGGACCAGAGAGATGGGTCAGTGGCTAAGAGAGCCTGCTGCTCTTGCAGAGGACCTGTGTTCTGTTCCCAGTACCCATGTGGCACACAACTGTCTGTATCTCCAATCCTAAGGGACCTAGCACCATCTTCTGGCCTCTGCAGGCACAAATTACACACATGGTGCATAGGGAAACGTGCAGGCAAAACAGCCTAGTAAATGCACACACAGACACACCCCCCCCCCAGCTGGGGACCGAACCCAGGGCCTTGCTAGGCAAGCGCTTTACCGCTGAGCTAAATCCTCAGCCCTAGAGACATCTTTTAAAGCATTTGATACAGTCTTAGGTTGTTGTTTACTGTGATTTTTTTTCTGAGACAGTGTTTCATTCCTGTTGGCCAGGCCTGCCTTGAGCTCAGCATGTTACCAAAGGTGACCTCGCATGATCTTCCTGCCTCTGTCTCCTTAGTATAGGGTTACAGGTAGGCAGCACCATGTCTGGTTTTATGTGGTGCAGGGGATCAAATCCAGGGCTTCATGCATAGCAGGCAAGCTCTCTACACTGAGCCACATCCCCAGCCCGATAGGTCAATAATTTTTAAAAAGAAAAAAGATATTTTAAAAAAAGAATTTATACCATATAGTAACATTCTCTGTAACATGCCCAAACTGGAAAGAAGTCTCCTTCAGGAGAAGAATAGTAAATGACCCCGTACAAACACAACACAGCACCCAGAGGGACAACCCACAATACATGCAACAATGAGGATCAGTTTCCCTAGTGCACTGAAAAGGAAACAAAGCCAAACACACATACACACGCACACACGCGCACACACACACGTGCATGCACACACAGATACATACCACGCACACACAAACACTCACACACACGTGCACACACACAGATGCATACCACAATACACACATGTGCATGCACACACATGCACACACCTCACACCTGTGCGCACACACACAGAGACACACAGATGCACACAGACACACAGACACACAATTGAAAATAAAAAGGGTGAGATGTAGCAGCACACGCTTTGAATCCCGGCACTCAGGAGACAGACGCAGGTGGATCTGTGAGTTTGGGGTCAGCATAGTCTACGTAGTGAGTTCCATTTCAACCAGGGTTACAGGATAAGACCCAGTCTTTTTTTTTTTTTTTTTTAAACAGAATTTGGCACTGTGATCTGTCTTAAGCTCGAGACTCTTCTGTAGATAAACAGGCTCTGCTACAAGGAGTTGGCTTATTTGCGCCCAAGTTTGACTATGACAATGACTGCGTTCCTGCAGGCAACTGAAGCTATTCATGGTTAAGGCGATGCCCTCCTAGGAAACTTGAGATGAGTGCTCTGGAATGTACAGAGACCATCTCGTACCTTGTCCTGGATGCCTCGCCTGTCCATTAAAAGGCCCACGGCCGGGGTTGGGGATTTAGCTCAGTTGTAGAGCGCTTGCCTAGGAAGTGCAAGGCCCTGGGTTCGATCCCCAGCTCAAAAAAGAAAAAAAAAAAAAGCCCACGGCCTGTGGCTTAGGCCGGAAATAGGAAGTGGAACATCCAGGAGGCAGAAAGAATTCTTTTTTTTTTCTTTTAAAATTATTTACTTATTTATTTTATATATATGAGTGTATCTTCAGAGGGCATCAGACCTCATTACAGATGGTTGTGAGCCACCATGTGGTTGCTGGGAATTGAACTCAGGACCTCTGGAAGAGCAGTCAGTGCTCTTAACCGCTGAGCCATCTCTCCAGCCCCCCGGAAAGAATTCTAAGATAGAATTCTTAGAGGCACCTGCAATCTGCCCAGGAAGATGTGAGGAGATGGACACGTAGTACCTGAGCACAGGTGACCTGCCACGTGGCAGACTATGGGTTAAAACAAATGGGTTATCTCTAGTTGTGATCCAGTCAGAGAACAGCCTAGCTCGATGGCTGAGGTATCTGTAATATATTTGAGTCCGAGCCTTATTTCTGAGAGTTTAGGGCTGGGGGAAGAATCGGACGTGACCTTTACACTGGAGGCACTGGTGACTACAAGGCTGATGGGAGGGAAGTTTTCTTTTCAAGTTTCATGTCTCTTCCCCAGCATCTTAGGGGCGGGTCCTCCAACCTCCCCAGCAGCATCTTAGGGGCGGGGCCTCCACTAAAGGATATAGAGCAGTCACTTACCTTGGCTCCACCTTCTCTTCTCAGCCCTCACAATCATCCAGGGCTCCTTCCCTTGTTCCAACAGGCTGATCACATCTGGCTTAGAAATGGAACATCCTGCTTGAAAAAAAAGAACAGAATATATTTAAAGAATGATCTATTTGCCAGGTGGGAAGATACATGGCTGTGACCCCAGCACTTCGGAGATAAAGGAAGGATCAGGGGTTTGGTGTCATGGCTATGTAGTGAATGCAAGATGAGGTACACGATACCTTGTAGGGAGGCTATTATTATTATTATTATTATTATTATTATTATTATTATTATTTTCAAGACAGGGTTTCTCTGAGTAACCTTGGCTATCCTAGAACTCACTCTGTAGACCAGGCTGGACTTAAACTCAGAGACTGGCCTGCGTCGGCCTCCTGAATGCCGGGATTAAAGGTATGTGCCACCATGCCCAGCTGTTTTAGATTTTTTTTTTTAACTTTTATTTAAATGCTTTGCCTGCATATGCATTATGTGATGCAGTTCTCTCAGAGGCCAGAAGAGGGCGTTGGATCCCCTGGTACTGGAGTTGCAGGGTTGGTGAATTGCCATGTGGATGCCGGGAACCAAACCTAAGTCTTCTGCAAAAGCAGCCAGTGCTCTTAACCTCTGCGGCATTGCTCCAGAACCAAAAGAAAGACTCTATGTAGTCAAGTCTTCAAAACAGAAATGGCTACCAGGGTGGAAAAACATTAAAACTAGGATTCTTGTAGGGAAAGGTTCTATTTTTGTTTACAACCCCATCCTTTTAAAAGGTATTTTTAATAAAAGTTTTATTTTATAAAACTTATGTTTTATAATACATAATATATAAGTTACATTTATAAAAGTATTCTGTAAAAGCTAAATTATATCTATGAATTTCAGTTACATGGGACCACACAGAGGTGCCTGTTCTAAACCACAAGGAGAGGGTCTTGGCAGTTAGAACGTCAGCCCCGGGAACGTGGTTTGATGCAGATGAGCTTACCCAGTGACACTAGGTGGCTGTAGTTCTCCAGCATCACATCTTTGTACAGATCCCTGTCGTAGGAACTCAGGCACTCCCACTCTTCCTGAGAAAAGTCCACAGTCACATCTCGGAACATCACCACACTCTGCAATGACAAGCCAGCGTACCAGTGTAAAAAATGGGTCAAAATGTATTGTGTGTAAGGGTGTGTGTGTGCGTGCATGTGTGCATGTGTGTGTGTGTGTGTGTGTGTGTGTCAGGGTGTGTGTGTGCATGTCAGGGTGTGTGTGTGTATGTGTGTCATGGTGTGTGAGGGTGTGTGTGTGCGTGTGCACGTGTATGTGTGTGTGTCAGAGTGTGTGCGTGCGTGTGTGTGTCAGGGTGTGTGTGTCCCTGTGTGTGTCAGGTGTGAGTGTGCATGTGTGTGTGCGTGTGTGTCTAAGTCACACTGTTCTATTCCTGTGAAGAGACACCATGACCAAGCCAAGTCCTGAAACAGAAAGCACTGAATTGGGCCTTCCTTACAGTTTTAGAAGGTTAGCCTATTACCATCATGGCGGGAAGCAGACAGGTGTGACTCTAGAGCAGTAGCTGAGGGCTTCACAGTCTGACTCACAGGCAGCAGGCAGAAACAGACAGACAGACATACAGAGAGGCAGAAGAAGAGGGAGAGGCTGCGCCTGCCGTGGGCTTTTCAAGCCTTAAAGCACTCTCCTGGTGACACGCTTCCTCCAACATGGCCACACCCCCTAATTCTTCTCAAGTAGTTCCAATAACTCGGGACCACGTTTTCAAATATATAAAACTATCATGGCCACTGGGGACTAGAGAGATGGCTCATTGGTCAAATAGAGTCACCGATGTCATTTCCTCTCTACTTCAGTTTGCCATTTCTTTCTCATATTTCCCTTCCCTTTCAACAAGGAAAAGCTTACTTGCCTGGTGATAACAGTTTTGTCTGTTTCATATCTAATTTCTTCACAGATAATCTTTTGTGTTTTAAATCCGCCCTGGCGCACCCTTAAGGAACATCCAAATTATTTTCATTTTATCAGTCATCATCTTCTGCTCTTGCAGAAGACCAGAGTTCCCAGAACCTATCTATACTGAACACTTAGAACGCATGTGTGCGTACAGGCACTCAGACGCATAAATAAGTAATAACATTTCGAGAAAGTGCTTTAAAGGGGCTGGAGAGACAGTTCAGAGGTCAGGAGCCCTTGCGGCTTCTGAAGAGGATCCAGGTTTGGTTCTCAGAGCACACATGGTGGCTCAGAACAACCTGTGCCTCTGTTTCCAAGAGATCTCACATCCTCTTTTGACATCAAAAGCTCCCGCATGCCTGTGGTGTGCATGTACACACCCACGCACACTCACATACAATAAAATTAAATAAATATATTAAAATAATAAAAGATGCTGAGCGGTGGTTCACACCATTAATCTCTGCACTCGGGAGGCAGAGGCAGGCGGGGCTCTGAGTTCGAGGCCAGCCTGGTCTACAGAGTGAGTTCCAGGACAGCAGGGCCTCACAGAGAAATTCTGTCTTGAACATACATGTACACACACACACACACCACCACCATCACAATTAATAATAATAAATAAAATAAGTAAGACCATATATGTGCCTTGTATATCATATGACTTTTACTATGTCAGCAACTGAAATATTTAATTATATATGTAGTTACTGCACACACTATAATTTCTATGGGGGCAGTGTTGCTTTAAGGAGGAAATTTCTGATCTTCAGGGGTTCACACTAAATAGGCCCGTGTTAGGGACTGATTCGACTAGCGTGCCCTTGGATGAAGGTGGAGAGAAGAGTGCAGAGGAGGCTCCATCCCTCAGTGGAACAGAAGAGACGGGGTGCATCTGTAGGACCGTGTTCTGTTAGGAAGTTTCAAAGTAGCAGAGTATTTGTGCAACCTGACAGAATAAAAATGGCGGGGCAGCCGTAAGGGTAAAGGTGTTTGCTGCTAAGCCAGGTAACCCGAGTTCCACCTCAGAGACACACACGGTAGAAGGAGAATTGGTTGTCCTTGGACCTCCACGGACACTTGTGGCACCTCCCACCCCCACAGAATTGAGTAATGCAAATCAATCCATGCCTGAGCTCGATAGATCGCTAGGACCCACAAGGGAAACTGACGATTCAGGTTCAAACCTCAGGTCACACAAAGGAGAAGGAAACTAACGTGCAAAAGTTGGGACCGTCACATGTGTGCCACATAAGCTCCTATGTGCATGCACACATGTGAAACATAAATAAATCAACAGTGAGATATTTCTCTATTTCTGTCTGTCTGTACGTATGTACGTCTGTCCGCCTGCCCGTCTATCTATCTATCTATCTATCTATCTATCTATCTATCTATCTATCTATCTATCTATCTATCTATCTTTTAGGTCAGAATATCAGAGAAATGAACTTACATGAGCCATGGTTCTAGAATTGCAGGAACTGGCTTGTCCTTCGTCAAGGATCATGACCTGGAGAAGCCGTTCACAGAGGCTAGAGCTGGAGGAAGAGGGTGCAGCCACGAGATCAGAACTGTCTCAGAGCTTCCAAAATTAAAAGTCAATGTGTCATCCCATTTCTCCCTTCTTATACACAACCTGGCTTCCAACACACAAGCTGTGAGTGGTGAGAGAAGACTTACACAGAAATACATCCTCCTCAAGACGACAGGGAACTCAGCTGAAAAATGTGGCAGTGAGACCTCAGTACGCACCAGGATCACCTAGAAGACCGGTTACAAAAGATTTGGGTAGGGTGGGTGGTCAGATGGCTCAGTGGTTAGGGGCACTGGCTGCTGTTCCAGAGTAATCTGAGTTCAATAGTCAGTACCCACGTGGTCCTTACAACCATTTGTTACTCCAGGTGCAGGTGACCTGAGGAAGTGCCTCAGGGGTCCCTCCAGCACCAACTCGAACATTTACATAGCATGCTAGTCCTTAACAAATCACACATCAGCCTTTAGCAGAGGTATTTCTGTGTTAGAGAACCCTAAGAAAAACGGGGCAACTAAGTGTGTAGCACGTGGGTGCTGCATCACCATAGAACCACAGGCACTGCACGCTAAACGAGGTCTCTGCCGCTGAAAATGAAGGGAAATTCTCAGACCCAAAGCAGTGACAGGGTCTCAGTGTAACTTAGGCTGGCCTCGAATGCCTGAGCAGCAGCGATACCACTAACAGCTGAATGAAACATGTTCACAGACGGCTTTCAAAAAGAAGTTAATTAAACAAACTCATGTTCAAAAAAAAAAAACAAAACCCAAAAAACAAAAAACAAAAACCCAAAACCTCCCCAAAACCCTAAGCATATTTCACAGCAACACAGAAGCACTAGAAACTCACACATAACTCGCTTATAAACAGAAGTCGTGGCTGCCTCTTCTGAAGACTGGCAGAGTGAATTGAAGACACTCCAGGCCTTGTTTCTTTTTTCTTTCAGAGGGGTCTCTTGCAACCCAATATTAGGCAGCAGAGGATGACCTTGAGCGCCTTCTCCTCCTGCCTCTACCTCCCAAATCCTGAGGCGACAGGTGTGCCACCACGCCCTCTGGCTTCACCCCTACGCTTTTCTGAACTTGATCAGAACCCCCTTCCTCGCGTCAGGGGTCCCGGCTGACCCCACTGGTATGTATCCCAGCAAGCGAGACAGACTGCAGCAGCCCACGGTCATCGTGCCCGAGTTTGCTGCTTCGGCCACCCTGCTTCCCCGGGTTACCACTCTGGGGGCTGCCCGGCCACAAGGTCAGATGTGTTCCCGGCTTTCAGCTCCTCAGGCCTGCGGGGAATCTGAGGTTCTGCACTGGGTATCTCCAAGATGCAAATCGCGGCCCCCGCCTTCTCGGTCCTCAACCAGGCCCGGGTTTAGGTGCAGCACGTCAACCGCACCCACGAACCGCCACCCGAGTCCCAGGGATCCTCAGAAAGGGTCCCCGGAGAAGAGCGTAGGCCGCAGAAGCACGGGGACCACCCCCGTGACGGACGTCCCCGAAGGGTGGTTTGCGAGTGCGCTGGCCGGGCAGCAGCGGTGATCCGGGCCTCTCAGCGCTGCCGCCGTGGCACCAATGTGCTATGGGTGGTGATACTGAAGGCGCTGGGACATCAGATCTCAAACCAGAGACTGAGAGCCACTAGCTTTGACTGGGTTCTGGGCTTCCAGAGCCAGGACCCCAGCTCAAGGACTGGGGCAAGGGGTGGGAGGGCTTGTGTGCGTCTCTGCAGCAGTGCGCATGCGCACAAGGGAACCGCAGGGAGGAGGGCGGTTTCAGTGGCATCTTGTGCGGGCCTGGACTGAGGGAGACAGAGGGAGTTTGACTCCAGGTTCCAGGGTTGGGCCGAAATGGCCAAGTCTTTAGGCTTAGAGCAGTAACTCTGGCGTTGGACAAACTGACTCCCTGATGCTTTGAGGTCCAGCATGGAGCACTTGCTGAACCACGTCCCTTACACTAGTTTGGACATCTATTGTTTGTTTTTTAAGACGTGGTTTCCCTAAATGACCCTGATTTCTCTGTGACCACAGGCTGACCTTGGACTTGAATTGCTCCTCCAGCAAGCTTCCGGAATGTGGGCATTAAGTGCACAAACCATCACACCTCACCTTCTACCTGAGCCAGTTTTTACCAGTTTTTCTTTTCTTTCCTTTTCTTCCTTCCTTCCTTTCTTTCTTTCTTCCTTCCTTCCTTCCTTCCTTCCTTCCTTCCTTCCTTTCTTTCTTTCTTTCTTTCTTTCTTTCTTTCTTTCTTTCTTTCTTTCTTTCTTTCTTTCTTTCTTTCTTTCTTTCTTTCTTTCTCTTTCTTAAATATCTAGTAGAGACCAACTCTATGCAGCCCTTGCTAGCCTGCAATCTGTGTAGACCAGGCTGGCCTCGAACTCAGGGACCCCCACCTGCCTTTGTTTCTGTGGTGGTAGAATTTGAAGGTGTGGATTTCTTTTAATGAAGCAGGCTTGGGGTTTAATATAGGCTTCAGCATGAGGGTTAGGAGAGCGGCTCAGAATGACAGTACCTGAAATCATAGGTGTGGGTGTCTCTGAAAGAATAATTGATTGGTTTTCGCGGTATTCTTATGCTCTTGTGGTGGTTTGAATAGGTGTGGCTACTGTAGATTCATGTATTTGCATGCTTGGCCACACGGAGTAGCGATCTGGTGTGTGGCCTTATTCGAGGAAGTGTATCGCTGTGAAGGCAGGGCTTTGAGGCCATGCTCAAGGTACACAACGGCTGCCTGCATGCCTCCACCTTTCCCGCATGATGACAACGGACTGAACCTCTGAAAGCCCGCCCCCATGAGATGATTTCCTTTATAAAAGTTGCCCTGGTCATGGTGTCTCCTCACAGCAGTGAAACCCTACGAGAGTTCGTACGTGAGGAAGAGTTTCCCTTCAGTCTAACAGCACGTGTGCACAGAGTCTTAATGAGTTATAATTTCTTTCTTTCATTCTAATGCCTATTTTTTCCAAGTTTTGGTTTGTGGGAGTCCCGGTTTGTGGGCTCTGTTCATTTGAACGACAGCCCGGGCTGCCTTGGAACTTGTGATTCCTGTGGTTCAGTCTCTCCCTTCTGCTGGAAGTGTAGGTATTAGACACCACACTGGGTTACTGGATAGTTTGTCTTCTGATAGGTTTCTAACACTGATTTTATTATTATTATTATTATTATTATTATTATTATTATTATTGAAAATATTATGGCATTTAATACTTGAGGCGTCTAGCTCAATACTTAAGAACTGACTGCTCTTCTAGAGGACCCAGGTTCAACTCTCAGCACCAATATGGTGGTTCACAATTTGTCACTCCAATCCCAGAGATACAATGCCTTCCTCTCGTTTCTTTGGGCACTAGGCAATGCATGCAAGCATAATACTCATACATGTAAAATGCAAAACAAGCCGCAGAATGAGTTTTAAAAGAAAAGAGGGGGCTGAGGGGACGGCTCAGTGCTTAAGAGCATGCTTTGCAGAGGACCGCAGTCCAGTTCCCGGTTCCTAACATCCCTGTGCCTGCCTGACAACCATCTAAACTCCAGTGCCAGGCAAGCTGATGCCTCTGGTGCCACCTAAGTCTTTGAAGGCCCCTGCCCTCATAGGCACAGACCGCAGACACACCAGACTGCAGACTCTCACTACAAGGGCCTGGCTGGCCTGGAACTCTGTGTAGACCAAGCTCCCCTTCGACACACAGAGATCCACCCGCCTCTGCATCCTGAGCTCTGAGATTAAAGGTGTGCGCACCATGTCCAGATCAAATTAAGTCTTAAAAAGAGGAGTGGGGGATGGGGAGAAGAGCAGGGAGCAGAGGGAGAGGAAGGGAGGCAATAAATCAGACAGATGGAGGTTCAACTGGGTGTGGTGGGTTACACCTGTAATTCCAACACATGGGAGACCAACAGGAGGATCGGGAGGTGAAGGCTAGCCTCGGCTAAATAGCAGGACTTATCTCAAAAGGAAAACGGATTTTAAAGGGGAGGGGATACGTCCAAAAACACAGGAACCCAGCTTGTGAGTTTGTGCTTAACGACAGGATCAAGTGTTCAGACCACCAAGTCACCGTCAATGAAGAGTAACACGGTGTCCCCCGCCTAACTCGACACAGCCCAAGCTGCCCGGAGTCCTGCATTTACATTTTAAATCATAAACCATGAGAGGAAAGCATGGGGTTTTGGAAAATATATTGGAATGGAAAGAAATGATTTACAGGCATTAACACCAAGACAGATGCCTTCCAACTGTGAATTGCAAAGTTTACAAATTCAAACCAGGCATAACGAAAGAAAACTGATAAGACCATAGTCTAGAGGATTGTAAGTCTTACACAGCCATCAGGAAAACAGTCATTCAACAGAAAATGGTATTGAGACGTTCCACAGAAGATGTAATATTTGAGAATAGGAAAATATGGCATTAGATGCAAGTTACGTACAGCAGGAAAAATGCAAACTAAAACTGTCATAATACTTTTCACTTAAACGGAGTAGTGAGATCAAAGCTTTAAGGAACAAAAAGGTGTCAGCAAAGGTATTGGACAGGGGCGCTATATGACACAGGAGAAAGAACCAAACGCTAGGAACATTGGCCTTTTGTAAGTGTTCATATACTGGAAAGTAGCGAATCCAACCCAGGGAGGGACCTCTAATATGTATCTGCATATGGGAGCTAATATGTACAAAGGTCATCACCTCACTCTCTACTCCAGGGGAGAAAGGGGCCTCTGTACACCTCAGAAAGGGACTGATTCAACCAACCATGGTTAAGGCCAAAACCCCACTACACAGACAAGGACTGTGAATGAAGCTGTTAGTCTTTATTTTCTAACATAGTCCACTTTCTACACTCAGAAGCACGAAGGGACTCATTCTTCACTAATGTGTAGATTGTTTCAGTGTTGAGAAGGAGTCTTGCTAGGTAGCCAAGGCTGCCCAGGGCCTACACCCCTAGTGCTGGAATGCAGGCCTTAGGAACTAGGCCCTATGATCCCCACGGCCCCCACTTTTCTTTTTCTTCCCCCAGACAGTGTCTTGCTAATGTAGACCAGGCTGGCCTAGAACTCAGAGAGCATCTAAATTCTGTCTCCTAAAGGCTAGAACTAAAGATGTGAGAGACATCACTACCGACGTCAGTAATTCCTTCTTAATGGCTAAAGATTATCCCAGAATGTGTCGATCATTTTAAAAACTTGTATCACTTTTTGCTTCCCACTAACTTCCTAATGTATTACGTTTGCTTCCGTCTTTCGAAATTCTCCATCATCTTGAGATAATGAACTCCTCACCCGCTTGTTTCCTGGAAACCCTGCCGGCTACACACAACTACATTCCATAAATTATCACTCCCCACCTCAGCCCCATTAAGTTTTGTTTAACTAATGGTTGTTTTGAGGTTATTTAAAATTATATTTCCAAATATCTGGAATGACATCTCTGGGCCTAAGTAAGAAAGCATTATATAAAATTTGAACTGACTGATACTTATTCAGACTTGAAGTTCAAGACACAGAAAATAATTTTTTTTTTTTTTCCGGAGCTGGGGACCAAACCCAGGGCCTTGCGCTCGCTAGGCAAGCGCTCTACCGCTGAGCTAAATCCCCAACCCTGAAAATGATTTCTTATATAAAAGACTATTTTGTAAATTTGGGAGAGGCCATGTGCGTGTTAGACCTTTCAATCGTTTACGTCCACATGTTCTGTCCTGATTTTGCATGGCAGGCATGTTAAAATCCAAGCCGGCTTTTCCCTTGGTAGTTTTGATTAACTTTTGCTTTTCATTTGTGCTATTGGTAATATACAAATAAAAATATCCCGATCCTTTTAATGAGTCATTGGACATCATGGTTTTTTTCCCTAATTTTTTGGTAAGCCATTTTTTGTTATTTCTTCTTGAACTCAGGTGATTCTTTTTTTCTCCATCTTTATTAAATTGGGTATTTCTTATTTACATTTCAATTGTTATTCCCTTTCCTGGTTTCAGGCGATTCTTTTGGTTAATCTCTCAACAGCATGGGTTTTTCGCCCCATCCCTCAGTTTCAATCTTTCCATAGCATTGTCTGTTTGTCTTTCTCCATTTTTGAGATGGGGCTGCTCTGTGGCCCCCGGGCTAATCTGAAGCAACAGCAATCTTATCTTCGCCTCGCCAGGGATACGATTCCAGATATGTCCCTCGCCAACCTAGTATCCATTTAAATAAGGAAAGACTCGCTTTCAGCTATGGCAATAGCCCACCCAAATAGTTACTGGAGTTACTGGTACAATTCATGCCGACCATTCTACCGCCGGCAGAGTCCATGTTCTGCCTTTGCTTGCCGCCTGCTTTTGAAATCTGGCTGGTTTTTATACACCTTCTTGAGTATTCTAGCATACGGCAGGGTCTCACGTGGCCCATTTTGGGCTTGAACAGTTCTAATTTTCCTGCATCTGCCTTCCCTGGGCTGGGATTACATGAACCAATATACTCTGGTGGTTTGTGACCTTTCTTCTCAGTAAAAAGGACGGATTGGCAAATGCGTTGTTGATAATCTGTTTCAAATTTCCTTGGTATCTGATACACCGGCACTTGGGAAGCTAACGATATGAGACTGAGGCTAACCTGGGCCACATAAGGCCCGATCTCAAATAAACACTACCACATGCTTCACATATGGTAACAACACATTTTTCTATTTTCTTGAAGAGGAGCCAGGCTTTATTCGAATTTCCTATAGGTTTATGAGCCAATCAAAAAAAAATTCATACATTCCCACAGAATTTACGCCAAACACTTCAAATTTATCTGATATAATAATGAATACACTATTTTATAGCAGTAAAACTTTCTAGCTGTACCTGGTGACGGAGCTCGATAGTCCCAGCTATTTGAAAGGCTAATGTAAGGGGATCATGAGTTCAGGGCCTGCCTAGGCAATTCAGCAAGACCCTGTCTCAGAATAAAGAGGCTGGGGTTAAAGCTCAGGACAGAACCAGCCGAGCAGGCTCAAATCTCCGAGTTCAAGCCAGTGTGGTGGCACCCGCTTCTAATCCCAGCACTCAATGGGTTGAAGCAGGAGGATTGCCACACGTTTAAGAGACCCTGTCTTGAAAACCCACCAAAGCCAACTGAACAAACATATTTCTAAGAATGTTCTACTTCCCATGAGCACTGACTGCTGTGTTTGTGTCTTTCAAATGTGTCCTTAAGGCCTGGGGAATCTAGTCTATGGTTTGGAAAAGGCTTTAAAATCCACTTTATTGATGGTTTTTAGGAACTTCTTTAAATTCATTAACACTTATTGTACATAACATGTATTTCTGCTGTCAACGCTAAGATTTATTGCTTGTTTGGGGGTGGGGGATATTTGATAGCATCTACTCAAATGAACCGCATTGGTTTTAGTGTGTACAGCCGCCATTCTTCCACACTGAAGCAAAGCTGTATTTTCAGACTGCATTTGCATGTGACCCAACAGTCACATGGTGATGGTGGTAGATTACAGGTTTGTTCCAGTTCCTGTCCTGTGCAGATCCGACTGTTCTGAGTAGGAAGTCACGGTGCCTCTGCTGTGGAGGGCGCTTTGAGCAGTGAGTCCATGTGGCCTGGCTAGGGTCGACTTTCTGATTCAAATGACGTCAAAGTGGAAATCTGCTCAGGTTCTGTTTCAATCGCTGTCACTCCGGGACTCCTTTTGAAAGCTTTGGCATGGGACAAGCACTGACAGATGTCATTAATAAAATGGATATGAATGTTCCAAAAATAGTAACAGAGAGCGTCATAAAGAGGATGATTCCAAACCCTTCCTGATTGTGGCTTCTGTGTGGAGGCTACATGAAAGGCCCCGCTTACTGACTCTTCCCATCCTCAAAATAACTGAACTACCAGGTAACAAGGCAGCAATCGGAGGCAGGGCTGAGGTCAACTTAGTAAACTACAGTCAGCAAACGATGCACGTGAGGCTTCTACACTAACAACACGCATACCATTGTTCTCTGTGTGGTACTTTTCATAGCTATCCTTAAATAGAACCCACTGACTGGTGAGGAATTAGGATTCCTATTCATAATTTAATTTTTATTTTTCCTATGTGAGTTAATACTCAATAAAAAGTAGGTTATAAAGAAAAAAAAGAGTCCAGTCATCAGATGCTTCTGACAGACTCTTGTTCCATGATGAACGGCGGAGAGTGATGAGGGTTTCCCACTCTGAACACAGTGTAAGTTACACAGTGTGAAGCACGGTATGAGAGGCGTTCCACACGCCTCGCTTCCAGAAGGCTCTCCCCAGCAGTCTGCTTAGTTGGGGGACACATACAGGCTTTCCCATATTTCTGATTTATCAATGTTTATCTTCTGTACGTTGGTGCGGATGCTCAACGGGGCTTTTCAATAAATAGAGGGTAGTGTTCAAATACACAGGATCTCCCCCACTGTGTGCACTCTCTGGTGCTTCTTCACCTGTAAGAGCCGAGTGAAGGCCTGTCCGCACTCCTTGCACTCGTAGGGCTTCTCGCCGGTGTGGATTCTCTGATGCTGCGTGAGGTGGGACCTCTGCCTAAAGGCCTTGCTGCACTGCTGGCACTGGAAGGGCTTCTCGCCAGTGTGGATCCTCTGGTGCAGAATAAGGGTTTTACAATCAATAAAAGCCTTCCCACACTCTTTACATTCATAAGGCCTCTCTCCGGTGTGAATTCTCTGATGTCTGTTAAAGTACGACGGACACGCGAAGGCCTTCCCACACTCCTTACATTCGTACGGTTTCTCGCCAGTGTGAACCCTCTGGTGTTGGATGAGATGGGCTTTCTGCCTGAAGGCCTTCATACACTCCTGGCACTCATAGGGCTTCTCGTTCGTGTGAGTTCTGTAGTGCTTCATGAAGGCCGAGTGACAGAGAAAGGCCTTTTCGCAGTAGTTACACTCATAAGGCTTTTCACCGGTGTGAATCTTTTGGTGGTCATTCAGGTTGGAAGCCCAAGTGAAGGTCTTTCCGCACAAGTTACACTCGTAGGGTTTCTCGCCGCTGTGGATCCTTTGATGTCTGGTGAGGTTGGCGCTCTTGTTAAAGGCCTTCTGACATTTGTGGCACTCGTACGGCTTCTCGTTGGTGTGGGTTCTCTGATGCTGAAAAAACGTGGAGAAGTAGAGGAAGGCCTTCCCACAATGCTTGCACTCATAGGGCTTCTCGTCCGTGTGCACTCTCTGGTGCTGGACCAGCAGGGAGCAGTTGGTAAAGGCTTTCCCACACTCCTTACATTCGCACGGCTTCTCCCCCGTGTGAAAGCGGTTGTGCTGAACAAGGTAAGCATGCTTCTCAAAGATCTTACCACAGATTTCACACTGGTAGGGCTTCTTATTGATCTGATACGGGGCGAGCTGGAAGTCATAGGCAAATCCTCTGCTACATCCCTTTAGTTCATCACATCTGTCCCCAGCAAAAGCCTGCTGACGCTTCATCTCATCTGTGTAATAGATAAAGGCGCTCTCGTACATTTCATTAAGTTTGTCGCTGGTGGGAATTCGTACTTGCTGAGTAATGGTTTCACCTGCTTCCTGCTCAGACTGCTTCCTTTCAGAGCGAGTCATTTCACTCAGAGCGATGGGTGCAGGCTGAATGAATTCGGTCGACGTTTTTTCCAACGGGGCTGCCACTCCTTGTAAATATTCATCTGGAGATTCCAGTTTTGTTTCAAGGAGCCCCCTGCATTTCCAATCATCTCCAAAACGAGATTCCTCGAGGCAGGAACTCCCAACTCTTTCTGTTACTTTCCATTTTAATGATTCCTTCCCAAAGATGCCATGCTTCAGAGACAAATTCTTAGCTTCATTTACAGACAGCAAATCTGAAAGAAAGTAAGTCCATTAGCGCTAGAAGACACGAAAGATCAGAAACAAACAAAGTGATGTGCGTTTTCTCATCTTTAACATGCATCAGAGTTTTGTCACATGTTTATCTGTGCACCCTGTGCAAGCATCGCTCCTCACCTGGATACCACCCGGCTTGCTCCACTCTCCAGGGTTCTTTGCCTTGCTCCAGTAGTGAAATTACTGATGGCTTAGAAATGGCAAGTCCTACTCGAAGAAAGAGAACGTAAATAGAGAGAGACAAGGCACAATAGCAAAAGGCATTCATTACAGAGCTAATTGAACCTAAAGCAAATCGCAGATCCTCAGAATGACTGCCATTTTAAATGAACGAATGAATGAATGAATGAATGAATGAATGAATGATTGACTGAATCAGGGAGCCACCATTTAGCAACACCTTAGTAAATATTGTTGCTTGATGAAAATTAAAAGAAGCAGGAAAGTTTCTGCTTGAGAGAGTATGTATCGAAGCGTAGCAAAGGACTTCAAAGGCAGCTGTTTATCGGTTGTGCAGCTGTGGGGCAGCCGCTGTGGGGCAACAGCTGTAGGGATGGAGAGAAGGCTCAATAGTTCCAGGCTGCATGTGGTGGACTTAGCTCCCACAGGTCTTCAGCCGTAGCCCTTACGGAAACCATTTTCTCAACTATGAGGTACAGAGGGACGGACTTACCCAGGGACACAAAGTGGCTGTAGTTCTCCAGCATCACGTCTCTGTATAGCGACCTCTGCTCAGGGCCCAGGCACTCCCATTCCTCCTTACCGAACTCAACAGCCACATCCCTGAACACCACCAACTCCTGAAATGAAAGCGTTAGGTAACACACACTACCGGGAAGAGGGTAACTTCAGGGAAATGTTAAAACTCCTTTTTCAGGGGTGCCAGCACAAGGCATATATATCCCTTTCCAAAGCAGGGAAACTGAGCATTTCAAAGCAGCAGCCTTGGGCCCCTGAGAAACCGGAGCCCTGGAGTGTCCAGTCTGATGAGGTGCGGTTTTTGGGGTTTTGTTTTTTGTTGTTTTTTACTGTATGCCTGACACCTTGGCCTGTCCCAGCTTGACTTCTAGGAGGCCGCAGAGTCAGTAACATAGATGAGATGTGGCTGAGCAGGTACTCACAACAAAAACTCCAGAGGAAAGGGCATAGTCAAGCGTCCTTTGTTGGCCACACAGTCTACATGCTGTCTCACATCATGGCTGGGAGAATTAAGCCTGTCTCTAGGCTCCCACCAGGATGACACAAATGTAGACTTTGTCCTTGGCAAACTTCTCTCTCCCAATTTGCCTTCTTTGGGAATAAATTCATAAGTTTGAGGAGAGCTGCTTCTCTCCATCTTGGAAATTCAACCAAAGAATCACTCCAGTCTAGCCAGAAGAAGGCCGCCACGCTGAAGGAGAAGTACGAGAAGGACATTGCTGCCTACAGAGCTGAAGGAGAGCCTGATGCAGCAAAAGGGGGGTGGTCAAGGCTGAGGAGAGCAGGAAAAAGAAGAGGAAGATGAGGAGGAGGATGGAGAGGAGGAGCAAGAGGAGGAAGATGATGAAGAAAAGTTGGTTCTAGCACAGTTTTTTTCTTGTGTATAAAGCATTCAACCCCTGTTCACAACACACATCTTTTAAAGAAAATAATTGAAATGTAATGCTGTGTCAGATTTGTTTGTAAGCTGCACGGTGTCTTTTCATGTACAGTTAACACACTACCGAGTGTGTCTTTAGCTAGCCCTGTCCTGGTGGTGTCTTCCATAGCCACTAACCTTGCCTGGTACAGTCTGGGGGTGGAAACTGGCATGGAAATTAAAGCAGGTTCTTGTTGCTGCACAGCACAAATTAGTTATGTATGGGGACAGGAGTTTGGGTTTTGTTTTTTAATTTTGGTTTTATTTTTGGGTTTTTTTTATTTTTCATCTTCAGTTGTGTCTAATGCAGCTTCTATGAAGATAATTGTTATGTTAACTGAATACCACTCTGTAATTGCAAAAGAAAAAAAATGCAGCTGTTTTTGTTGACATTCTGAATGCTTCTAAGTAAATACAATTTTAAAAAAAGAACTCTTAGTTGTTAAAACTGCTTGACCTTATGACCTTTAGGCTTGGTTGACTCTCAGATTTGTGGGAACAGGGTAGGTTATAAAAAAAATCCATGGTTGGGGATTTAGCTCAGTGGTAGAGCGCTTGCCTAGGAAGCGCAAGGCCCTGGTTCGGTCCCCAGCTCTGAAAAAAAAGAAAAAAAAAAAAAAAAAAAATCCATCTGAGGCATAGAAAAAAGGAATGGGGCTGGCAGAGTGAGAAGAGAAGAGTTAGTGGAGAAAATGTTAGGAGACTGAGCTGAGCAGAGAGGCTGGAACGGCTGTTACAGTTTGGAGCTGCTAGTACTGGGGAAACCGGGAGGAGAGACGGTCGAAGAGCACTGTTTGGAACTGAGGGAGGAACGGCTGGAGAAACAGCGGAAGGGGCTGGGCTGGAAACTGGGAGGAGGGCTGGCAGGGAGTTAAGAGAACTGGTTACTGTTCGAAAATAGCCGTGTTACACATGACTGTGATGAAACATCAAAGCCAAAGCATTTTGGGGGGAAGGTGTGTATTCCTGATGGCTTCCAGGTACCTGTCCATCACTGGGGGAAGCCAGGGCAGGAGCTGTGATACAGACCCCACGGAGGGCCGATGCTTACTGGCTTGCTTCCCATGGCTTGCTCAGCCTGCTGTCTTATAGAACCCAGGACCACCAGCCCCAGGGATGGCCCCACCCGCAAAGGGCTGGGCCCTTCGCCATTGATCATTAAAAGAATGCCCCGCTGGCCTGCCTACATTCTAACCTTATGGAGGCATTTCCTCAACTGAGGTTCCCTCCTTTCGGATCAGTCTAGTTTGTGCCAAATTGGCATAAACACTAACCAGGATGCCCAGGCTACACAATGACACCCTATCTCAAGGAGGAAAAAAGAGAACAAACTCAACACCTCCCCCCACCCCCCATGAGGTACTGCAGTTGAGGGTAAGAGGCATCCAGCACTGCACTGGGGCCCTTCGAGAGGCCCAGAGCTAGGGAATGTAATTGTCTCAGTATAATTACATCAGCTGCCCGGAAGGATGGAGCCATTCTTGCAGAGGCCACCTGTTCCGAACTTGACACGCTCCAGTGGAAGCATTTGGGTTATGGTTAAAATAGTAATAGGGAGACACAAAGTAGCCATGGGCATACCTGGGGAGAAGAGACACAAAATAGCCATGGGCATACTCCAGGGGAGAAGAGACACAAAATAGCTATGGGCATACTCCCGGGCAGAAGAGACACAGAAGGCATTTAGGAAATCAAACAGCACTGTGTCCTTAAGAGAACTGAAGTAAGCGGAACAGCTGAGTCCCTGCCCCCTTTGCATCTGTCCCCTCTGCACTGGGCTACCAGCAGACCTCTGCAAGCAGGCGTGAGGACCGCTCAAGACAACGCCAGCAATGTCTGCCGAGGCTATCTCCTTCCTTCCAAAGCGGAACACCATAGGGGTGTAGGCACCACAGGTCAACAGTTTTGGTGTCTCTATTCCCAGCAACCATGTCAGGTGCCTCACAACCACATGTAACTCCAGCTCCAGAGAGACAGAACTCCTCTGCAATCCAGGCACCCTCTCTCACACGTGCGTACCCACATACAGACTCACACACACACATACTTTAAAATAATAAAAATATCTTTTTTTTTTTTTTTAAAGCACTTGGTTTTCTAGGTGGAAAGTTATTGAGCAGAACAGAAAAAAAAAAAAGGACAGGGTTTCTGATGGGAATCATGAAAAAGAAGATTATACGTCTGTTCTCGGAGGAGGGGTGATCAAAGGATGTGCAACCAATAAACGAGGTGAGAGCAGAAAGATCCTGAGTTCACGTCCATCTTTGGCTCTAATCTGAGTTCAAAGCTAGCCTGAGTTATGACTCATAACCTAATAAACAGCCAGGCTTTAATCTCAGCCTTTGCTGAGGCAGAAGCAGGCAGATCGCTATGGATTCAAGGCCAGAGTAATCTACACAGCAAGCTGCAGATGTAATAAGACTCTGCACAATTAAATGATTGAGCAAAATAAAATGTAAAGACCTGAGAATTTAAAAGCAACAGCATTTTTCTTTATTTGCAAGTATCTACCAACATTTTTCTTTGTGGAATCTTGTTGTTGTTGTTGTTGTTTTTTGAGACATGGCTCATGTAGTGAGCTTGGAACTTACAAGGTGGCATGGAGTGGCCTTGGATTTACAGTGAGAAGAAGAGCAAGCAACTTTAGAACTCAGAGAGGATGACCCACTGGCTGGCATAACCATGCTGGGTGTGCCTCATGCTGTTACTGAGTGGCCCTCAAATCCTATGGGTTGTATGAAAACTCTTCAGTCCCTCCCTACCCAGTGTCACTGGCACTTACGATAACAGTGCTTCATCTTTCCCAAGCATTGCTGCTGGAGCAGATTAAAGACTCAACTACCTCCCTTAGAAAAGACCTCAGAGGGGTTGGGGATTTAGCTCAGTGGTAGAACGCTTGCCTAGCAAGTGCAAGGCCCTGGGTTCGGTCCCCAGCTCCGAAAAAAAAAAAAAGAAAAAAGAAAAAAGAAAAGACCTCCGAGGGAAGTAGATAGATAGTTAGTAATGACCATAACCCCTGGAAATAATTTGGAGATGTATATTGTTAGTAAAGTTAGGTTAAGATGTTTTTGTTAGTGGCTTTGATTCAGAAAATCTTGGGCAAGAATTTAAAGTTCAGAAAGGTTCATTTTTGAAAGTTGAGCGAGGGACTCCGTGAGGTCAGGGAACAGCAACGATGGCAGCCTGGTAATAACTAGCTGGTGAGACGTTCTTGATAAAGCTGGGTCCTGATTAAGGGCCATGATTAACTTCTTATAGCCGTTTATGCCCTCGGCTTTCTGATTCTATGCTTTCATAACAAATTTAGTGAGTAGGTATACATCCTGAAGGCTTGAAAAGAATTAAAGTGGAATGACTTTTTTTTATATAAAAGTTTAGATTTATGATTAAGATTTTTATATAAGATTACTTTCTGAGACACATAATAAAATGTTCGATCCAAAGATAAATAATAAAAGTGATCGAGCCTTTCTGTGTAACCATGAAAGTGCGGCCTGCCTTAAGAGCACTGGATGAGGCTCTCTTGCCTGCTTACCCTGTTAATCTGTAACAAGCTGCTTAGACAGGAATGCATGTGGGTCCTAGGGATCAATTGGTTTTCACCCGCAATACTAAAATGTTTAACCATGTAAAAGTATTGGGGAACATGCTGGCCTTTTCCTTGTACTCTTTGTAATTATTCACTTGAAGAAAAACAGAATGTAGCCACATTGTAGCCTATGCATTTCCTGAAAGATTTTGCTGGGGATATAAGCTCAGAAGGATACCTTTTGAGGTCTGCCCCCTTAGCATAGCTGCAGCCATTTTGTTTCACACCCCCCAGCTATTTCATCTTGCTGCTTTAACACGCCCGCCAGTCACTGACACAGAAAAGTAACTTGACTCAGAGCAGGGACATGCTGACCATCTATCCTGTTAGGTTCTGTAGATTATGAGGTTTGTTAATTTTAATAAATTCTTCAACTACAAGCTTCACTTTGGACTCATCAAATTAAAGGTCATTGTGAACTGTTAAGCATAAATTGGTTTGAGTCAGGGCTAACCACTGGGCAGCCCTTCCAGCACCTGTGTATGAGTTCATTGTGGTTTTTGCAGCTTTAGCCTTTATAAATGGACACAGAAAAGTGTTTGGCGTTGCAGCCTCAGCCCCTGAATTCTGAGCAACGGGCTTGATTGGTCAGTCTTAGGGTGTGCATTCAATAAACCATCCCTGTCTGACTGAGATCAGTGTTTGTGTGGTTTATGGGGTGACTCCTAGACCCCACCAAAAATAAAGTAAGAGAACCTGTCTGAACTATTCATGTGTTCGGCCAACTCTACCCCTCCTCTTCAGACCCTGATACGTTGAAAGAAGCTGGCCCTCAACATGTTACATGTATCAATTTAGTCAAAACTAATTAAAGGAAATGCTATTATTTCCTCCACTTTCAGATGAGGAAACAGAGGAATAGGAAAATAAATTCATGAACAGATAAGCACTGGGGTTCCTTATATGGCCTGGAAGTACTTGAATTAAAAAAAAAAAAAAAAAAAAAAAAAAAAGAGCTGGAGAGATGGCTCAGTGGTTAAGAGCACTGGTTGTTCTTCCAAAGGCTCCAGGTTCGATTCCCAGTGCCCACATTGGCAGCTCACAACTGTCTATAACTCTAGTTCTGGGGGATCTGACACCCACATACGAATGCACATAAAATAAAATAAAAAATTATGAAAGAAAAAGAAAGTAAGAAAGAAAGAAAGAAAAGAAAAGAAAAGAAAAGAAAAACAAACCCAGACAGTCCCTTACAGTTCACATATACTGGAGAAAGAATTAAGCTGGTGAAGCTCAAACCTTTCATGGTTACCATGACAATGTGGCTACAATTCCATTTCAGGAACCAGAAGATAGCTGACAGGAGAAATTTCACCTCACCTTGAACACGGTGTTGACATCCACAACGGCCATGCTTCTCTGGTCTTCCAGGCACTTTGGGAAAACTGCAGAACTGAAGAAGGAAGATGGCTTTGGGAGAGACTAGGTCAAGCATCCCAGGACCTGTTTTCCCATGCCCTCAGACTGCGCTGACAGATGAATGTTAAGGTGCATTTGCTCTTCATGTGGTAGGAAAGTCTGTGGGAGAGCTCTGTGAGTTCAAGGCCAGCACGGTCTACACACAGAGAGTTCCGGGCTAGCCAGGGCTGCTACACAGTGAGACTCTACCTCAGAAACTAACAAACAACAATAATGACAACTGAAATATTCCCGAGAGATACTCACAGGGACTAAGACAGACCCTCGTTCCTTCAGTTTGTAAGGCCTGTGACCCACCCATTAATCCTACCTCATTAATAGGGTGAGGAATATACCTTTTGATATTCCCTTACCACAAGGGGATAACCCACCAGCTACAGGATTAATGTTCCAAGGGACAAACTTGTCGTGCATCTGTAAGCATACATGGCAAAACCTTCTTACAAACATAAGGAGATTTTTCTTTTTTTAAAGATGGGGTCCCACTAAGTACACCAGGCTAGTCTCCTAGTCAAAGATCCACTTGCCTCTGCCTCCCAAGTACTGGAATTTGAAATGTACTATACACCTGGCTCCTTTATTTTTGTTTCCTCCTGTTTTTTTTTTTTTAACTTTTTAATTTCTATTTTAATTAATTAATTAATTAATTTTGAATAGGGTCTCACTGTGTAGCTCTGGCTATTCTGAAAATATGTAGACCAGGCTAGTCTCAAACTCACAGAGATCCACCTGTCTCTGCCTCCTGAGTGCCAGGATTAAAGGTGTGCACCACCATGACCAGCCTCTAATTTTTAAAAACATGCTACGTCCACAACTGATGCCCTAGGCCCCTTAAGAACCCAGGAAAACACCTGCTCCTTTTCTTTTCCTTGCAGATCGCTTGAGCCTCTCCAGACGAGCGCCTTTTATTTCCTTTTCTTCCCCCAATAAAGCTTCTGCCTGAGAGTTTATGCTCAGAATTGTTTTTGAAAAAGATTTACTTTACGTTTGAGGGTGTTTCACCTGCATGTATGTCCGAGTACCGTGCGTATGCCGGGTGCCCTGAGAGGTCACAAAGAAAGAACTGTATCTGCTGGAACTAGAGTTATGGATGGCTGTGAGTAGCTATGTGGGTGCCAGGAACTGAACTCAGACTCTGGAGGAGTAGCCAGTGGTCCTAACCATTGAGCCATCTGTCCCGCCACTGTGAGTGGAGCTTCTATTTCCACAATGGCTAGGCTCTTTCAGGAGACTTGGATAGCTGAGACCTTGGTGAGCATCTCAGAACATAGTTTTCTCCCCAGAGTTCCCAAATGAACCACAAGGAAATCCCTGTTTCTGCCGACTCTTCCTGACTTGGGATCCCTCTCCACATCTAAGGGCTTTTCATGGGGGCTCAGTAGCAGAAATCTCGCCTGACATTGAAAGGCTCAGGCTCAGCCCAGTAATACAAAAAAATAACATAAGAAATAAAATGAAATTCTGTCCAAAGATCAAAGCTGTGGCTCCAGGCTGCTTCAGTATTCCCATCATCAACAGGCTCAAGAATTTTCAAAACCTCCACATCCACCCCACCTCACCCCAGGATTAATCATCCCCCAACTCTATCTCATCCCACTCTTTCTTTGACTGGGACAGTAGAAAGTGTTCCTCATGTCATGAAGAACGGCTTTTCTGTGGATTCCTCTACTCGAGCAAATTAAAAAAAAAAAAAAAAAAAAAAAAAGAGGAACTTGATCTCTCTGGAAACCATAAAAAAAACAAAACAAAAAAAACAAAGTACATTTCAGGATCTTCAAATAGTTTCTGAACTGGGCAGGTGCAGTATCAGAGTCCATTTTAGCCCATTTAAGCTGCTATAACAAAATACCAGAGTACCAGAGACAAAGCTTATAAACAACAAATTTAGTTCTCAGTCGTGGTGGCAAAGCAATCTCCATTTTGGCACTGACAGATTTGGTGTCTGGTGAAAACCGATTTCCCCGTCCACAGATGGAATTTCTGTACTGCGTTCTCACCGGAGCTCCGGGAGCCAGGACACTGCTCCCATATAATTACCTTCAAAAAGCCCCCACCTTCTAAACCCACCATACTGAGGACTAGGTTTGTAACTATAATCTGGACAGGGTGACGATGGGGGTACAAGTGTGCAGGGTGCTCACTATGTCTGTTTCCTGACGTAAAAGCCTGGGGCTGAGGAAGTTGTCTTTTTAGAACCTCAAGTGGATCACCCAGAATCATGAACTTCAAATTCTGATTTCTCTAATGGCAGTCAACAGAGACTTACAGATTCTCTAAGAGTTCCCTAAACAAGGCTCCTAACCTACTCGGAGGGTTTGACACAAAAGTAGGACTCCCTACTAAATTTGAGTATTTTCAAATACAATTTCTACACACTCATACGTTTCTGAGACAGGATTTCACTATGAGGCTCCCAGGAGCCTGGAACTCACTAAGTTCCGATGGTTGTCCTCAATAGTGCTGAATTTATAGATGTGGGTCAACATATCTAACTCCTAACTACAGTTAAAAGTCACGCTGGTTGGTAAACTGATGAGCACAGAAATCCTTACCGTCTCTACTATTTAGCTTTCTTTTTTTTTTTTCTCTCCAATTTTTCAAGTTAACTTGACATAAAAGGAGGAGTAGACATATTTCGCTGCCCCTAATCCATCCCCCTTCCCGACTTTGCGTTGGAAGACTAGAGGATCAGGTGACCACCTATCACCCATGTTCTGATGACCTCGCGCACGCTCTCTCACCCTCCTGTACAATCCACATCCTCCAAAAATCTTTTCGCCCAAGCAGTCACACTCGCGCCGCCTTAGTCCCTGAGGAGGAGACCTCTTTAAACCTCTAGCCCCATCCCGGAAACCGGGTGGGTCCCCTAGAGTCAGCCTGCAGCCAGCGACCAAAAATAACAGGCCTTAAGGCCCCATACACAAAGTACCTAAAACCAAGGGTAGACTCACCTCAGAAGTATAAACTGAGTCTTCACGGCTTCGAACTCGGAAGACAGGCGAATACCAACCAGGACAGTACCGGGTTAGGTCGGGTAGGGCACAGAGATGATCCGGAACAACCTTTCTCCAGCCACTTCCGCCATGTGTCTGAGCTTTTATAGTGAACTACATTTCCCAGAAGGATGTGCTGCTCTAGAGTCCTCAGGAGAGTTTCAATGTCCGAGAGAGGAAGTTGAATACTGGAACAAGAGAACGTACGATTAGTTTTCTAAAGGGGGAATTTCTCAAGGATCCAGTGATTGAAGCCTCTGAAACTTAAGCAGCTTCGGCTCTACGGTGGGTTGTATCTTGATTCCAGCTACAGAAGTGAGGCAAGAACCCAAGAAAATGACCCAGTTTAGGACTACATTTCCCAGAAGCCATCACGGACAGCGTTCTCAGTAAAGAACTCATCCTGCTCTTGACTGTCGAAGTGTAAGAATTTTTCCAGTGTGGTGTCCCAAGGCCCCTGGAGCAACGAAACAAGGCCATTAGGACTGGGGATGACTGGATAGGGCAAAGATCGCCCTATTTTTTAAAATTTTTTATTAGATATATTTCTTTACTTACATTTCAAATGTTATTCCCCTTCCCGGTTTCCTGTCCAAAAGCCCCCATCCCCTCCCCTCTCCCTGGAACATTTAATCTACTTACACTTGATAGCCACTAATTTAAATGTGCTGCCTTAGACTGGGATGAGCACTGCATGTTTGTAAATCCAGCACGCAGGAGGTAGAGGCAGGAGAATCAGGCACTTTAATGCTAGCCTCGGTTACAAATCAAGTTTGAAGCCAAAGTGACCTAAGAACCTGTGTCCAAAAAGGAGATGGTTCGCAAGGCTCTGGGTTCGGTCCCCAGCTCGAAAAAAAAAAAAAAGAACCAAAAAAAAAAAAAAAAAAAAGGAGATGGTTCAGCGCTTAAGAGCACGTTCTGTTCGGTTCCACGCACTCATGTTAGGGCCAATCATGACCACTTATGTTGGATTAAATTTTACGGCGTGCCTTTTTTTTTTTTTTTTTTTTTTTTAATTTTTCACACTAATATACCGAAAATTCAATGTCGATCATACTGGCCTCAAACCCTGAGATCCCAATGTCTCTGCCTCTTGTTTGCTATGATAAAAGTATGCATCACCGTGCCACAAGTCTTGGTTATTGTTGGTTGATTTCGTTGTTGCAGAAGCGAGTCTTATTAGGTAGACTTGGCTGGTGGTCTGGCCTGGAGCTTGATTGCTATGTAGATCAGGCTGGCCTCTTACTCATAGAGATCCTCCTGCTTTGGCATTCCAAGTGCTGGAATTAAAGGGACATGCCACCATGCTACGATGACTTTGCTGTTTGTTTGTTTGTTTTTGAGACAAGCTCTTACCTGGAACTTGGACTAATTGTCTCAGCCTCCTGGGATTACAGACCTGAGCCATCATATCTAGCAGTAAGTCTTGAATTCATAAATTTATGTTTTCCAATGGACTTGTGATATTTTACTTTTTAATTTTTCCTATTGCTTTTTGAGGCAAGATTTGTTGCCTAGGCAATCCTTAATGTTTCCATCTTTCTTTTTTTTTTCTTTTTTTCCGGAGCTGGGGACCGAACCCAGGGCCTGTAGGCAAGCGCTCTACCACTGAGCCAAATCCCCAACCCCTGTTTCCATATTTCTACCTCAATCTTCCCATTGTACTACAGGTGTGTATGCCTGGTACTACAGGTGTGTATGCCAGACATCCACCATAAAATTTGAAACGGGGACTGTTCTATTAATATAATATCTAATTCAAATCATATCTAAAAATAATGACCTTTAAATATTTTAATCGCTGTACCTCTTACTAGCAGTCCTACATATGCATTTGGACGTCTCGTGTAATAGTTAAATTAAAATGACAGGTAATTGTGTCTCATTCCTCCAGCCCCAGGAAAAGAGCAGTACTTTTGGCTAGGGATGCACACAGCCGTATAATACTTGACTACCATGTAAAAGGCTGAAGCTACCTCCGGGGACACTAGAGCAGCTATTCTGTCATTAAGAGATAAGATGTAGCCCGCAGTTGGTGGTGCACACCTTTAATTCCAGCAGTCGGAAGGCAGAGACAGGCAGATCTCCGTGAGTTTGAAATCAGCCTGGTCTACAGAGAGAGTTTCAGGATGCCAAAACTACACAGAGAAACCCTGTCTCCCGGGGGTGGGGGAAAGACAGAGGGAGGGAGGGGGGGGTTCACCGGCAGCCTGAAATCCAGATTCTGCTTTTTCGATTTCTAGGTTCATGGTCTTTTCGGGACCTCCTTGGACCCTTTCTAGACATCTACCCCAGAGGAATTCTCCGTGAACCGGCTTAGAGTAGATATTGTGGCAGGTGTTACGCGAAGGAGGATTTGGGCCTCTTGCTTATTCTTCCCACAAGTCACGGCGGCTTGGAACCCTCGCTTTGAACTACATTTCCCAGAAAACAACGGGTGCAGGCAATTTACAGTCCAGTCCCAGTCCACAAATACCACCCCTCCCCAACAGGGGTCTCAGTGCTTCGCAAAATGAATTCAGCCAAAGTCCAAGGGCAGTGGAGGAGGACTCTAGACAAACGTCTCGAATTTCGAGCTCCTGATTTGGACATAGAGGAGCCGCTAGTTGTTACTGGAATGTGAGGCCTCTGCGTTTGTGAAGATTGCATTGTGTATCCGTGTGAAGGAATGTGTGGGAGCGCGCTTACGTGCATGCGTGTGTGCTTGAAGGGGGGAGAAGGGGTTGAAAGAGGGGGAGGGGAGGGGCAGGGGGAAGGGAGGGGGAGAGGGAGAGGAGGGAGAGACAGCAGGTGTTGAGAGAGAGAGATGGGGGAGAGAAAGAGAGACAGAGACAGAGACAGAGGAAAGAGGGAGAGACAGCGGATGTTGGGGAAGAGGGCTGTGTCTGGAAGGGCTGGAATATTTCTCCTGAATAGGAAGCACAGTGAGAAGCTGCGTCTGGCGACTATATGGCTGTGCGTGGCATCACAGGCTGTGAGATGCAGGTCCCTTACTTTGCTTGGACTGTGTAATTCCACCTATCAATGACCCACCTAGGTTCCTTGCTGTTTTCACCACTCTTTCTCCTCAGACTACTCGGGGCTGACACTCAAAGGTCTGTGAGAGGGAAGTCACAAGCTGATTCCTAGAAGTTCTTCAGCAAGAAGACAACATTTTTAACAGTGGGGGCAGGCGGTGTTGGTGTTGGTGTTGGTGTTGTTGGTGTTGGTGTTGATGGTCTTTGAAATCAAGTATCAGTTCCGTACAAGTCTCAGAGTGGTGTGTAAACCTGAACACAGCATCCAGTTGTTATGGCTAAAGAAGTTCCATTTTATACTGTGCATCCATCTTGTACCCACCAACCAGTTGTCTCTGACTCCAGTCCCTAGCAGATAAGTTCTCGTTAACCCTGACTCAGTGATACTGCTTTTCTTTTTCTTTTTTACTTTCTGTAACTTGCTTACGCCGGTACCCAAAGACTGTTCTGACTTGCCTTAATCACTTAACTTGGTAGAACGGAAGTTTTTACTTGTGTGTGGCTTTTCCCCCTTATAAAATCCTGACCCTTTACTCTTTCCTCAAGGCGATCTCAAGTTTGGCTCAGAGATTAGCCTGTAATCAATAAATCTTTTAATTATAATTGGATTGCGTCTTTCCCAGGGGTCACAAATTCCACAACACAGTTTCAGTCCCGTTTTTCGTTCACTGAATTCAGATCCTCTGAAGAAGCAATAGGCACTCTTAGCTGATGACTAGGGTTCCCAGAAGGCAGTGTTGTGATGAGGGGTTGGGGGTGTAAGGCTGAAGCTACCTCTCTGGGGACACTAGAGCAGCTGGCTGCCATTAAGAGATAAAGCCTACCACCAGTTGGTGGCACATGCCTTTAATCCCAGCCCCCAGGAGGCAGAGGCAGAGGCAGGTGGGTCTCTGTGTCTACATAGTGAGTTCCAGAATGCCAAAGCTCACAGAGAAACTGTCTTGGAAAAACAAAACAAACCTAAGTATTTGCTGAGGAACTAATCAAGCCTCTAAAGCCAGTTCGTTTTTTGTTTTTGTTTTTTGTTTGTTTGTTTTATTGTTGTTTGAGATGGGATCTCACTGTATACCAGAGGCCTCAGACTCTCAACATTTTAGAATAGTGGTTCTCAAACCTTCCTAATGTTGTAACCCTTTAATACACTTCCTCACATGGTGGTGATCTCCAACCATAAAATGACTTTTACATTTAACCTTGTTATGAATCTTAAAGTAAACGTCTGTATTTTCAAACATTCTTAGGCAACATCTGTGAAAGGGTCATTCGACCCCCGATGGGGTTGTAGGTGTAAATATTTTGCAGCCTATTTTAATAATCGTTGAAATATTAATAATTTCAACCTCTCCTTTAGCCCACACCTCAGCAGAGGTAGTGGAAGAGAAAAGTTATTAGGATATGGGGGAAGTGAATCTGTTTAGAAATAGTTCTTTGGAGGTGAGATCCAGCTTCCTCAGCCTCCAGGAGCTGTCCATGGTGGTGACACCTCTTTTCCTGTCTCAGCCTACAGCCCTGGAGAAATACTACAGGAGCTGTCCACAGTGGCAGGATCTCCTCCCCAGCCTCCCGGAGCAGATCCATAGAGATGGAACCTCAGCCAAAGCCTGCAACCAGGAGGGACTTCCCACCCCAGCCCATGGGATCATTCAGGGAAAAGGGAGTGAAAATAAACTCACCAATCCCTGAACAGGAAAACCCTCCAATCCCTGAGCTCCCCAAGCTTAGGACTTGAAATCCCACCAATCCTCACTCTGGAAAACTCTGCCCTGATAAGCTCCACCCCCTCAGATATCCTATATAAGCCCTGCCCGTTGTCCAATTCTCTACTGCCCACTCCCAGAAGCAGAGGCATCCATTCTAGATTTCTCCCTCCATATCCCAGGCCCTCCAATCAATCTCTTTCATAAGAATTTCCCCTCCTGCCGAGACTGGAAAGGAGATGTGTCACTGCAGACAGCTCCTGTGACGTCTACAGACTGAGGAAATGTGTGATCCCACAATTGTGATAAAAGCTGTCATGCTTGACAGCTTCCGGGGGTGGGAGGGCACATCATCTTACACAACACCAGGAAATTCATACTAGTAAAAAAACATTTCAAACGTAAAGGATTTGGGAAGGCTTTCAGTCTGCTTCCATCGTTGCTTAACGGAAGAGAATCCACGCTGGTAAGAAACGTCACATGCGCTGTCAGCATGGAAGGTCCTGCAGACACGGCTCACCCCTTAAAGTACATTGAAGAATTGGTGCATCTGGGAAAATCTAAGCATAGAGGAAATGTGAGAGAGCCTTTGGACCTGGCCCAATATATATATATTTTTTTCATTTTAGGTCTTCGTAGAAATGCAACACAAACTTCTGGTGGTGTTCTGGCAGCTTCTTGTTACTTCCTCTGACTTGGGCAGAGTGATGTCAGCTGATGCAGACTCACTGGGACTTTTGCTAAGACAGACCCGTGAGGTGTTTTGCTGAGGCAAGACCTGTGGGAGGACATGTGATGTGTGGAGGAAGTATGAATAGGGCTCAATGGACTGTGAGAGGGGCTTGCATCGCTGGCTTTGCAACACTTCACTGGCCTTGAGGCTTTGCTGATCTTCACTTCATCGAGAGCAGCATGGCAGAGAGCTTCTAGCGTCTCTGCTGGTCCTGGTGGCTCCTGCTGACTTGTGCGGATTTGGCTGAGGCTTGGCTCTTTCTGCTGGGTTGTGCCAAAGCTCCTGATATGTGTTTGCTATTCTGACACTACTGACCTGGACTGCTAAGATATATCCTGATGGAGCAGATTAGATCTGCTCAAAAAACTATTTCTAAACAGGTCCACTTCCCCCATATCCAAATAACATTTCTTTTCTACTACCTCTGGTGGGTGATGGGTTAGAAGAGCGGTTATTAAAAATTGGGTATTTTTTAAATGGACCCAACAGGTGGTGCCCAACATGGCTTAGGCACAATGGGTAACCCTGCTTCTAATGTAGAGGAAATGGTAGATTATGAGGGGTTAGCAATGTTTCTTAAGGAAATTGGTAAAATGGCTGCTCCTGCTGCTGGGTGGTCTCCTGCCTTGCTCCCAGAAGGAGGTTTGGTTTTTGGTTTTGCCTTATTGTTTTCATGGATACTATTTTGGAAAACGTTAAGGAGAAATCCAACAGTCCTCTTCTGTTAGAGAAGATGGCAGAGTTGGCTATGCACTCAGAGAGTTTGCTGATAGAGGTAGAAGTGCTTGGCAAACAAAGGGCTAATGGGAAGAGAAAATAGTTCAGGCTTGGTGAATGAGAATGGGAATTTCTGCACAATGAAAGCTGGAAGCAAACTAGGCTGGAAGATCAACTGCTGCCCTGGCCTGGCTCCATGCACTTTCCCTGCCAGGAGCCCAGTGCACTGCCACAAAACTAGGGACCAGGAAGAGCAGGAGACTGGGAAGGTAGTGGGATAGGGTTCAGCCAAGGGCTCCACCAGAGGATTTGCTTGGACCTTCAGTTTTCCCAGTCTTTGTGTGGCGTGTACCTGCTAATGATTGTGCTCCTGTCTATCATGAGTTGACCTGGCATCCGATAGAAATGCTAGATCTAAAGCAGTTCACAGAGGTTGTTATATGATATAGCTTACACTCTCCTTTTGTTAAAGAAAGGTTGAATAAGTGCTGAGTGCTAAATAAACAGCATAGGGTTATCCCACAGGATCGGAAGGGATTGGTGTCAGCTGTGCTAGAAGCTGGACACAATTACAATGGCTGTCATGGTGGAGGCACAAAGCGGCAAAACTAGGGTAACAAAATGTAGCAAGGGGAATAAATGTTACAAGAGAGCAGCTGCTTGGCGAAGGGTCTTATGCTGACTTACAAGAACAAATCTAATCTGATGATGGCGTAATTGAACAATGTCGTGTTGCTGCTTTAAGAGCCTGGTGTATGGTTGAGGGTCCTGGGGTGGGAGTGGGAGGGGACTCCACCACATTTACTAAAAGAATGCAGGTTTTTGGAGAAGCCATTGTACAATTCTTACAGATGTCAGGTTCAGCTGTGAATAGAGCCATATTAGACCCTGAAACCCAGAGACTGGACAGACAATACAGAACTGGACAAACACAAAGGCTGGGCAATAAATGCTATAGATAGAGCTTTTTTCAGACTAACCATTTTTTCCTTAGGGGCCCCCAAACAGGAATTCTCCCCAATTCAGCAGGAAGCAAATAAATATGAGAAGACTATTGTCCCAATCCCTTAAGTTGGGGGTTTGGTTGCTTGATGTGTTATGGTTGTTATCATCTAAGGTGGAACGTTGCTATTGGTTATAATGGGGATTATAGATTGCTGTCAATATGCAGGTGAGGGCAGCTATAATATAAGACTAGAGTCTGTGATTGGGCAATGAAAAAGGAAGGCGGAGCTGAGAGTTTCAGAGACAGAGGACAGGGGACAGAGAGGAAAGTAGGCCAGAGAAGATGGAGGAAGTGGAAGAACCAGATCCACGTGGCATTTAATAGCCACAGGTAGCTATGAATATCATAGAAGGGATAGATAGTACAGGGCAATTTGTCCAGTCTAGGTGGGCAGCTTGTATCAATATCATTTGGCTCTGAGTTCATTGTGTGGGTGTTTTGTGGGTTGAGAATTCACTGATACAAATCTGACTGATAAATTGCAAGCCTCTAGAGTTTTGATTTCTCTGGATTACAGGGATTTGTGACAGTTAGCCGCAGGGGGCGGATGGCTGGGAAGATGCAGCAGTTCAGAGGCAGGAGAACCAAAAAAGGGAAGACTGCAGCTTGCAGCTCCCAATAGGGGAGGGGAAACGTTACTAGAGTGTAGCTGGCGATAGTGTGGACTATTTTTTTAATATTACATGCAACAAGGGGTTAAGAAAAATTTAAAGTAATTTTGTTTAATTATTGTATATAGATAGAAATTTAATGTTTTTTTAATTATTGCATATTGATAGAAAAATAAAGTTTTAAGAATTATTGTATATTGATAGAAATTTAAGGTTATTTTTTTGCACTGTTGTTTGACTATGTTGTACATAAGCCATTTTTTAAAAAAATGTGATGGTTCTTATAATGACTTCTTTTTTTTTTTTTTTTTTCCTTTTTTTTTTCGAAGCTGGGGACCGAACCCAGGGCCTTGCGCTTGCTAGGCAAGCGCTCTACCACTGAGCTAAATCCCCAACCCTCTTATAATGACTTCTATTGTGTATAGATTATTAATGTTAGAGGAAATGAAAATTCTTAAACAGAAAGGGGGACAGGAAGTGGAAACTTCTGGTTTCATTGGAAAGTCAATTATGTCAAATGATGTTTTGCCGAGGCACACGGGTGAAAGGACACGTGATGTTAAGAAGAATCCAACATGGTGGACGACCCTGGATGGTATTGGTCCACCCTGCCATTCTTTAATGGTCAGATTTTTTCATGACTTCATAGAAAGAAATGCACGGTAAAACTTCTGGTGCCGCTCTGACCGCTTCTTGCCCCTTCTGTAGACTTGAACTAATTGGCAGCAGGAAATGGAAGTTTCTGGATACATCAGCTAATACAGACGCACGTGGAGTTTGCTGAGGTAAGACCCGTGGAGGACACGTCATGTTTGGAGAGAGCATAAATAGAACTCAACAGTCAGTGATGGGGCCGCACAGAGAGCTTTACAATGCCCCGTTGGTCTTCACTGACCTTCACTTCCTTGAGAGAGGCATGGAAGAGAACTTCTCTTGGCGTCACTGTTGGTCCTGGTCAGCCCTGCTGACTCGTGCAGATTTGGTGGAGGCCTGGCTGTTAGTGCTTGGCTGTGTCACTACCGCTAATCCATGCTTACTATCCTAACACTACTAAATTTAACTGCTGGTGTCCTGACGATTAGAGATTAAAAATGCCCCAAAGAACTACTTTTAAACAGCATATAACAGAGCCTTGAGACTTCTGGATTAAAAAAAAAAAGGGGTTGGGGATTTAGCTCAGTGGTAGAGCACTTGCCTAGCAAGCTTAAGGCCCTGGGTTGGTCCCCAGCTCCAAAAAAAAAAAAAAAAAAAAAAAAAAAAGAAAAAAAAAAGAAAAAAAAAAAAAAAAAATAAAAAAGAGAGACTTCTGGATTGAACTGCCGATGCTGATTCGTGTGAACTAAACTTCCGATATCCTGACAACACATTCCCCCATCTCCTGATAACCTTTCTTTTCCACTATCTCTGGTGGGTGGTGGGAGAAGGGAGGTTAAAGGATTTAAGAACCCTTATTAAGTAGGGGATTTAGCTCAGTGGTAGAGCACTTGCCTAGCAAGCACAAGGCCCTGGGTTTGGTCCTCAGCTCTGGAAAAAAAAAACCCCAAAAAAACGCAAAACCCTTATTAAAAGTAGGTTTAAAAAAAATCTAAACCTACAATAAAAGATTTATGCAAGTGCTGGAGAGATGGCTCAGTGGTTAAGAGCACTGACTGCTCTTCCAGAGATTCTGAGTTCAATTCCCAGCAACCACATGGTGGCTCACAGCCATCTGTAATGGGACCTGATGCCATCTTCTGGTGTGTCTGAAGACAGGTACTACTGTGTACTCATATATAATAAATAAATAATTCTTTTAAAGAAGATTTATGCAAAACAAATTTATAAAAGAGGAACATGGAGTAGTGCTTTATGATAGTCAACTTTTTTCATTTTTTTTTCTTTTCTATTTTTTGGAGCTGGGGACCAAACCCAGGGCCTTGCGCTTCCTAGGCAAGTGCTCTACCACTGAGCTAAATCCCCAACCCCTTCATTTTTTTTATTGAGTACTTTCTTTATCTATATTCAAATATTATCCCCCTTCCCAGTTTCCTCTCCAGAAACCTCCATCCCATCTCCCTACCCCCTGGCTCCATGAGGGTTCTCCCCCACCCATTCACCCATTCCCTCCTGCCTCCTCGCCCTGGCATTCCCCTACACTGGGGCATCGAGCCTTCACAGCACCAAAGGCCTTTCCTCCCATTGATGCCCCACCAGGCATATACATATACAGCTGGAGCCATGGGTCGCTCCATGTGTACTCTTTGGTTGGCGGTTTAGTCTCTGGGAGCTTTGGGGTATCTGGTTGGTTGATATTGTTGATCTTCCTATGAGGTTGCAAACCCCTTCAGCTCCTTTAGTCCTTTCTCTAACTCCTCTACTGGAGACCTCATTCTCAATCCAATGGTTGGCTGTGAGGATCCACCTCTGTATTTGTCAGGTTCTGGCAGATTCTCAGGAGACAGCTATATCAGGCTCCTGTCAGCATGCACCTCTTGACATCCCCAATAGTGACTGGGTTTGGTGACTGTATGTGGGAGGGATCCCCACGTGTGGCAGTCTCTGGATAGCCTTTCTTTCAGTCTCTGCTCCACATTTTGGCTCCGTATTTCCTCCTGTGTGTATTTTGTTCCCCCTTCTAGGAAGTACTGAAGCATCCACACTTTGGTCTTTCTTCTTCCTGAGCTTCATGTGGTCTGTAAATTGTATCTTGGGTATTCTGAGCTTCTGGGCTAATATCCACTTAGGGAGTGCATATCATGTGTTTTCTTTTGTGACTGGGTTACCTCACTCAGGATGATACTTTCCAGTTCCATCCATTTGCCTATGAATTTCATGTAGTCATTGCTTTTAATAGCTGAGAGTACTCCACTGTGCATATGTACCACATTTTCTGTATCCATTCCTCTGTTGAGAGACATCTGGGTTCTTTCCAGCTTCTGGCTATTATAAATAAGGTTGCTATGGACATAGTGGAACATGTGTTCTTGTTATGTTGGGGAATCTTTTAGGTATATGCCCAGGAGTGGTATAGCCGAGTCCTCAGGAAGTAGTGTGTCCAATTTTCTGATTCCCAGAGTGGTTGTACCAGTTTGCAATCCCATCAACAATGGAGGAGTGTTTCTCTTTCTCCAGATCCTCACCAGCATATCTGTCACCTGAGTTTTTGATCTTAGCCATTCTGACTGGTGTGAGGTGAAATCTCAGGGTTGTTTTGATTTGCATTTCCCTGATGACTAAAGATGTTGAACATTTCTTTAGGTGCTTCTCAGCCATTCAATAATCCTCAGCTAAGAATTCTTTCTTAAGCTCTGTACTCCATTTTTAATAGGGTTATTTGATTCTCTGAAGTCTAACTTCTTGAGTTCTTTGTATATATTGGACATCAGCCCTCTATCGGTGTAGGATTGGTAAAGATCTTTTCCCAACCTATTGGTTGCTATTTTGTCTTAATGACAGTGTCTTTTGCCTTACAGAAGCTTTGCAATTTTATGAAGTCACATTTGTGTATTGTTGATCTTAGAGCATAAGTCATTGGTGTTCTGTTCAGGAAAATTTCCCCTGTGCCCATCTATTTGAGGCTCTTCCCCCACTTTCTCTTCCATTAGTTTGAGTGTATCTGGTTTTATGTGGGGGTCCTTGATCCACTTGGACTTGAGTTTTGTACAAGGTGATGAGAATGAATTGACTTGAATTCTTCTGCATGCTGACCAACAGTTGAGACAGTATCATTTGTTGAAAATACTGTCTTTTTTCCACTGGATGGTTTTAGCTCCATTGTCAAAAATCAAGTTACCATAGGTTTGTGGGTTCACTTCTGGGTCTTCAATTCTATCCCATTGATCTACCTGCCTGTCTCTGTATCAATACTATACAGTTTTTATCACGATTGCTCTGTGATACAGCTGGAGTTTAGGAATGGTGATTCCCCCAGAAGTTCTTTTATTGTTGAGAATAGTTTTCGTTATCCTGTTTGTTTTTTGTTATTCCAAATAAATTTGCAAATTGCTCTTTCTAACTCTGTGAAGAATTGACTTGGGATTTTGATGGGGATTGCATTGAATCTGTAGACTGCTTTCCGCAAGATGGACGTTTTTACTATATTGATCTTGCCCATTCATGGGCGTGGGAGATCTTTTCATCTTCTGAGATCTTCTTCAGTTTCTTTCTTCAGAGACTTGAAATTCTTGTCATTCAAATCTTTCAGTTGCTTGGTTAGAGTTGAAGGATCCTAGAGACTTTCATCAATCTTACACCCACCCACCTCAGGTCAAGGCTAGGCCTAGTTCCATTCTCCACCCACAGTTCTCTGGAGGATCAGGAACACTCTTGAAAAACTGCAGAATGTACTGACTGACAGTCACCTGACCCTCTGGTCCCAGATAGAGATTGAATGCATCTCATAAGCTGCCATACTTACTAGCCAATAGATTCAAAGGTCAATATGCTTAGCCAATAAGTTTAAACTGTAACCTTGCTGATGTTACCTGTAACCCTAAAAAGTATAAAAACTGCTTGTCTGCTTGTTAAAAGCCATTCAGGGTCGCCTTCTAGTCACTCGACATGAGGGGCTGATTGAGGGTTGACCCTGACGTGCTGGAAAATAAACCTCTTGCGTTTGCATCAAACTCACTTGGGGAGGTCTCTAGATAGTTACAACTCACTTCCAGTCTTACAGAGTCACACCAAGGTATTTTATATTATTTGTGACTATTGTGAAGGGTGTTGTTTCCCTAATTTCTTTCTCAGCCTGTTTGACCTTTGAGTAGATGAAGGCTACTGATTTGTTTGAGTTAATTTTATATCCAGCCACTTTGTTGAAGTTGTTTATCAGCCATAGGAGTTTCTGGTGGAATTTTTGGAGTCACTTAAGCATACTATCATATCATCTGCAAATAGCAATATTTTGATTTCTTCCTTTCCAATCTGTATCCTTTTAACCTCTTTTTTGTTGTCTTACAGCTTTGGCTAGGACTTTGAGTACTATATTGAATAGATAGGGAGAAAGCGGGCAGCCTTGTCTAGTCCCCGATTTTAGTAGGATTGCTTTGTGTTTCTCTCCATTTAGTTTGATGTTGGCTACTGGTTCACTGTGTATTGCTTTTACTATGTTTAGGTATGGACCTTGAATTATGTTGTATGTGTATGTTGATGGATTTACATATATTGAACCATCCCTGCATCTCTGGGATGAAGCCTACTTGATCATGATGGACGATCATTTTGATATGTTCTTGGATTTGGTTTGTGTGATAGTTTGCATATGTTTGGCCCAGAGATTGGCACTATTAGAAGGTGTGGCCTCTTTGGAGGAAGTGTGTCACTGTGGGGATAGGCTTGGAGACACTTCTCCTAGCTGCCTGAGGATGCTCAGTCTGTTCTTGGCTTCCTTCAGGTGAAGATGTAGAACTCAGCTCCTCCTGCACAATGCCTGCCTGGATGCTGCTACGTTTTTGCCTTGATGATAATGGACTGACCCTCTGAACCTGTAGGCCAGTCCCAATTAAATGGTATTCTTTATAAGTCTTGCCTTGGTTGTGGTATCTGTTCACAGCAATAAAACCTTAACCAAGACAGTTAGCGAGAATTTTATTGAGTATTTTTGCATCGATATTCATAAGAGAAATTGGTCTGAAATTCTCTTTCTTTGTTGTGGTTTAGGTATAAGCACAATTGGGGCTTCTAGAACAAATTGGGTAGTTTTCCCTCTGTTTATATTTTGTGGAATAGTTTGAAGAGTATTGGTATTAGGCCTTCTTTGAAGATCTGATAGAATTCTGCACTAAACCCATCTGGTCCTGGGCTTTTTTTGGTTGGGAGACTTTTAATGACTGCTTCTATTTCTTTTTTTTTTTCTTTTTTTTGGACCTGGGGACCAAACCCAGGACCTTGTGCTTGCTAGGCAAGCACTCTACTACTGAGCTAAATCCCCAACCCCTGCTTCTATTTCTTTAGGGGTTATGGGACTGTTTAGATGGTTTATATGATCCTGATTTAACTTTGGTGCCTGGTGTCTATCTAGAAAATTGTCCATTTTAATCAGATTTTCCAGTTTTGTTGAATATAGGTTTTTGTAGTAGGATCTGATAATTTTTTTAAAATTTCTTCAGTTTCTGTTGTTATGTCTCCCCTTTCATTTCTGGTTTTGTTAATTTGGATACTGTCTCTGTATCCTTTGGTTAGTCTGGCTAAGGGTTTATGTAGCTTGTTGATTTTCTCAATACAAACAAACAAACAAAAAAACAAACAAACAAACAAACAAAAAAACCAGCTCCTGGATTTGTTGATTCTTTGTATAGTTTTCTTTTGTTCTAGTTGGCTGATTTCAGCCCTGACTTTGATTATTTCCTGCCTTCTACTCTTCTTGGGTGCATTTGCTCCTTTTTGTTCTAGAGCTTTCAGGTGTGATGTCAAGATGCTAGTATATGCTCTTTCCAGTTTCTTTCTGGAGGTACTCAGAGCTATGAGTTTTCCTCTTAGCACTGTTTTCATTGTGTCCCGTAAGTTTGGGTATGTTGTGCCTTCATTTTCATTAAATTCTATAAAGTCTTTAATTTCTTTCTCTCTTCCTTCCTTGACCAGGTTATCATTGAGTAAAGTGTTGTTCAGCTTCCATGTGTATGTGAGCTTTCTGTTGTTTTTGTTGTTGTTGAAGACCAGTCTTACTCCCTGGTGATCTGATAGGATGCAAGGGATTCTTTCTTTCTTTTTTTTTTTCTTTTTTCTGGAGCTGGGGACCAAACCCAGGGCCTTGCGCTTGCTAGGCAAGCGCTCTACCACTGAGCTAAATCCCCAAGGGATTATTTCAATCTTTTTGCGTCTATTGAGACCTGTTTTGTGACTAATTCTATGGTCAGTTTTGGAGAAGGTAACATGAGGTGCTGAGAAGAAGGTATTTCTTTTTAGGATGAAATGTTCTATAAATATCTGTTAAATCAATTTAGTTCATAACTTCATAACTTTTAGTTTAACTGTGTCTCTGTTTAGTTTCTGTTTACATGATCTGTCCATTGATGAGAGTAGGGTTTTGAAATCTCCCACTATTATTGTGTGTGGTGCAATATGTGCTTTGAGCTTTAGTAAAGTTTCCTTTATAAATGTGGGTTCCCTTGCGTTTGGAGCATAGATGTTCAGAATTTAGAGTTCATCTTGGTGGATTTTTCCTTTGATGAATATGAAGTGTCCTTTCTTATCTTTTTTGATAACTTTTGGTTGAAAGTCAATTTTATTCTATATTAAAACAGCTACTTCAGCTTGTTTCTTGGGACCATTTGCTAGAAATATTGTTTTCCAGCCTTTTACTCTGAGGTAGTGTCTGTCTTTGTCACTGAGGTGTGTTTCCTGTATGCAGCAAAATGCTGGGTTTACATATCCAGTTAGCCTATGTGCTTTTGTTGAGGAATGGAGTCCATTGTTGTTAAGAGATATTAAGGAAAGTGATTGTTGCTTCCTGTTATTATTGTTGTTAGAGGTGGAATTATGTTTGTTTAGCTATCTTCTGGGTTTGTTGCAAGAAGATTACTTTCTTGTTTTTTCTAGGGTGTAGTTTCCCTCTTTGTGTTAGAGTTTTCCATTATCCTTTGTAGGGCTGGATTTGTAGAAAGATATTGGGTAAATTTGGTTTCATCATGGAATATCTTGGTTTCTCCATCTATGTTAATTGAGAGTTTTGCTGGGTATAGTAGCTTGTGCTGGCATTTGTGTTCTCTTAGGGTCTGTATAACATCTTCCCAGGATCTTCTGGCTTTATAGTTTCTGATGAGAAGTCTGGTGCAATTCTGATAGGTGTCTGCCTTTATTACTTTATATGTTGCTTTTAATATTCTTTCTTTGTTTTGTGCATTTGGTGTCTTTATTATTATGTGATGGAAGGATTTTTTCTGGTCTAGTCTATTTGGAGTTCTGTAGGCTTCTCGGGTGTTCATGTGCATCTCTAGGGAAGTTTTTTCTATAATTTTGTTGAAGATATTTACTAGCCCTTTAAGTTGGGAATCTTCACACTCTTCTATACCTATTATCCTTAGATTTGGTCTTCTCATTGTGTCTTGGGTTTCCTGAATGTTTTCTGGATGTTTTGGGTTAGGAGGGTTTTTTTGTTTTTTGCATTTTTTCATTTTCTTTGACCGTTGTGCCAATGTTTTCTATGGTATCTTCTGCCCCTGAGATTCTTTCTTCTATCTTTTGTATTCTGTTGGTGATGCTTGCATGTATGACTACTCATCTCTTTCCTAGGTTTTCTAACTCCAGGGTTGTTTCCCTTTGTGATTTCTTTATTGTTTCTATTTCCATTTTTAGATCCTAGATGGCTTTGTTTAATTTCTTCACCTGTTTGGTTATGTTTTCCTATAACTCTTTAAGGGATTGTTGTGTTTCCTCTTTAAGGTTTTCTACCTGTTTACTGTGGTCTCCTGTATTTCTTTAAGGGAATTATTTATGTCCTTTCTAAAGTCCTCTATCATCATGAGATGTGATTTTAAACAAGTAAGACAATAAACACAAATAATCAAGGAAAAGCAAGGCAATAAACAAAGTCCTGTGATCACTGTTTCTAGGGCTTTCTCAGGCTGACCAAGTCTACTACTTCCCTGTCCTAGTCCAAAGTCAAACTCTTGCCTGAAGCCTACTTTTTTTGTTCTAGCCCATTATCAGATTCCTGCCTGAAGTCTACTTTCTTATCCTGGCCCAATGTCAAATTCTTGGCAAGTGGCCCCAAAAGCTCTCCACAGTCTCTGTGTCAGTCCTCAACCCCAAAAACTGAACCCCTACCTACGCCTCTTCTGCCCAGCCTATAGGCAACGAATAGTTTTAAATTAACAAGCAATGTTACATAGCATTGCTTGGTGTACATGAGGATCTCCTCGCCAGGGGGCAATCAGATTTCAGGGGTCAGTATTTAGCATTACAATACCTAGCAACAGATCAAACCTCAATAAGCTTTACCATATAAATAAAACAATATTGGCAACGAAGCATACAACCATACATCTGTCATCAAAGTACTTGTGAGGATGAGGTAGAAAGATTGCTGCAAGTCTGAAGTCAGCCCTGTGTCTGTGGTTGTCCTGTTACTAGTTTGTGGGTTCTTCTTTATTCCACCCTTTCAACCCCCTAACACCAGATAAGAAAGAATAACAGATAAAGAGAAAGGAAAGAGATGCCTGAATAAAACCAGAGGTCATATAGGGGGAGATGTTATTGATTAGACTATTTCCAGCTGATGAGGGGCATCTAGCTTCTTGGGGCAAGTTCACTGTCGGGCCATCTGTAAGTGTTCCTGCTCAGATGGAAAGGTGTTATGGGGCTCTGGAGCCCAGGAACCACACAGCTCTGAGATGGGAAAAGGTATCCCAGTAGAAGGGGTCCAGGAGTCACACAGCTCTGAGGTGGGATAGTGTCCTAAGGGAAGGGCATCCTGAGACAGGGAAGCCCAGGTACACATATTTCTGAGAGGAAGCCTCCTTAGCAGAGGCATTGCAGCTTTCAGAGGAGAATATCCCTGACTAAGCTGGGGAGCTTAGAAGTCTCAACTCCAATCCTTCTTTGAGTCTTCTCTTCTTCTTTGTTCTTGGCCTCTTCTGATGAGTCCCACTAGAGAATATGTCTCGCAAAAGAAATTTAATTGAGGAAGGACTCCAACAGGAAGAAGAATAGATACATCCAATAGATAGCTTCCCTCTGCTTCCAGGAGAGGACAGCAGGAAATTGGACAAAGGGCAAGGCTTAGGATATCTGAGGGGATTAAGCTTCTTAGAGCAGAGATCTCCAGATTGAGGATGGTTGGGATTTGGTTTTAATTCTCTGTCTTATTTTAGCTCCCAAGAACCACACTTTCAGACCTAAGGTTCCCTGCCCCCAGCTGGCTTCAGTTGATAATAAAGAATTGCCATAGAGCCATTGGTGGGTGTCATAGTTAGGGTTTTATTGCTGTGAACAGACACCATGACCAAGGCAAGTCTTATGAAGGACAGCATTTAATTGGGGCTGGCTTACAGGTTCAGAGGTTCAGTCCATTATCATCAAGGTGGGAACATGGCAGGCATGGTACAGGAGGAGCTGAGAGTTCTACATCTTCATCTAAAGGCTGCTAGTGGAAGACTGACTTCCAGGAAACCAGGATGAGGGTCTTAAGCCCACTCCACAGTGACACACCTACTCCACCATGGCCACACCGCGTAATAGAGCCACTCCCTGGGTCAAGTATATACAACCCATCACAGTGGGGCAGGGAGATGGGGTGGGACTTTCAGATTGTGCAGGGAAGGGACTTAGAAGAGAGGGGAGAAGAGGATAAGCACCATGACTTGGAGGGAGAGGGATCAGATTTAAGAGCTTCAGAAGAAAAATCATCCCACAATGTAGGTGGAAAGGGAAAGAGGCCATATCGGGGGGGAGGGGCTGCCCAGAAGGTCACAGGGCAGCAAAGATAAAACATACATTTAGAAAAACATACATTTAGAAGGTGTTAAGCCAGGACTACCAGAGGGAAATGTGTGCTAGGTGCGGGAGGTTTAGAAATTCCCATCCATTGAGCTAGTCAAGGCATATCTAAATTACCTGGCATGTGTATATCTTTCATTTGAGGATACAGATGGCTCCTGGGTGAGTTCAGTGCACGTGTGTGACCCGCTGGGAGCCAAAGCGGTTTAACTAATTCACCACTATAGAGGATGGTGGGGTTTCAAGTCCTGGACTCGGGGAGCTCAGGGATTGCTGCCTTTTTGTTTTTCACCTCCTTTCCCCTGTGTGGATTAGGATGGGAAGTCCAGAGGTCCCATCCCCATGGAGCTGCTCAGGGAGGCTGGAGATCAGGTGCTGCCCACATGGACAGCTCCTGTGATGGTACCTCATGGTGGCTGCAGCCTGAGACAGGAAAGACGTCACCATTGTGGACAGCTCCTCATGACTGCTGCAGGCTGTCTTGAGGTCCTGCCATTTTGTCAGCTCCTGTGGGACATCTTTTGGTGGCAGCCATAAACTGGGGCAGGAAGGAGGGGCTGGCCACCACCTTGATGGCTTTTTCAGTGAGCAGTTCTGGGACTTCAATATCTAATTTCTTCTTGTTATTTCTTCTCTACTCATGACTACTTAATAAACTGTGACCAACAACAACAGACCTACAACCCACCACCCCCCTGGCGACCTAGGGTTTATACACCCTCTGAAAAGTTCCCAGAATTCCAAACATCACACAATCAAGGAAACTATCTGCCACTGGCAAAACTGTACCCTACTAGAGCATGAGGCAAATCAGAGTCAGCTGCTATGGACAGTCTGAAGCAGCCTCCAATTCCCACACCTGGGATTAAAATGAAAGCATATTCCTATAATGTGTGTGTGTGTGTGTGTGTGTGTATGTGTGTCTGTGTCTGTGTGCATGTGTATGTTTGTGTGTCTGTGTCTGTGTGTCTGTGTCTGTGTGTCTATGTGTGTATGTCTGTGTGTCTATGTGTGTATGTCTGTGTGTCTGTGTGTGTATGTCTGTGTGTGTGTCTGTGTGTCTGTGTGCCTGTGTCTGTGTGTGTGCCTGTGTCTGTGTGTGTGTCTGTGTCTGTGTGTGTCTGTGTGTCTTTGTGTGTGTCTGTGTCTGTGTTTCTGTGTGTGTGTATGTGTGTATGTGTGTGTTTCTGTGTCTCTGTTTCTGTATGTGTGTGTATGTGTGTCTGTGTGTATATATTAAAGAAACCAAAACTCCAAAATTCTCACTACAAGGGTCTCTCATTGATCTGAAGGTATCTACATAGAACCCCCAAGTATTTATCCAATGAGCTTCCCTTTCCGGGCATTCCTTCCTGAAAAAGGCATGTAATTCCTGATTTATCCAGAGTAAAATGTATGCATTCACATCCACCATCAAATAAAGAATTTGGATAAGCAAGAATCATGTCCTTCATCAAGGGTCTGTACTCGGGGAAGGTCTTCATCATAAAGAGTCTGCCTACATTTTCTGGCAAGGGCCTTCTCACTCCAGCCTCTTGGTGCTCTCTGCACTCACTTGGAATCAAACCAGATTGCATTCCCTTCCCAGGCTTAGCTGTCTCCTTTCTGCCTGGTGCTTAGGGAAGCATGGACCTGTAGACCCCCCACCCCTTCTCAACTCCCAAAGGTACCCAGTTGGCAGCTGGGTACACGGTAGACGGAGCATCACAGCATCCATTCCAAACCTTGCTGTTTTTCATCCGGGGAAGCGCGGGCTGGGACCCCATCACAGACTGCGTTCTGCCTCCCCTGAGCAGTTTGTCAGCGGCACTCTGGCTCCCCAGTATCGAGGCAGACATCAGCCTGAAAAAAATCCCACCAATCCTCCACCCTGGAAATCCCTACCCTGAAAAACTCTGCCCCATTCCACCCTCAAGAAATCCTATAGACGTCCTCTCTTCTGCTCAGTTCTCTGCTTCTTGCCTGAGCAGAGAAAGCAGCCCTCCTGGGTTCTTCCCTCTCAGCAAATCTCATGTGAGGTTTGCTGTGCGGTGTGGCTTTGTGGTCTTTGGCTCTCAGCTGCCAGGATGCCTTTCCCCTCAGAACTGTAACACTCACGGAAGGTGCGAGCCACGGAGGAAGACGCTTGAAGGCTTTCACTGTGGCTCACATTCATATCGTTTCTTTTACATCGTCCAAGAGCATTTTCAGAGGAAATGGCCCTGCATACAGTAGGATAAACTTACCAATGCGCATTAAGAAAACCAAGACAACATCAATGCCAAGCAACCAGAGCTTCCAGGACTAAGCTACTACCCAAAGACTACACATGGACTGACCCTGGGCTCCAACCTCATAGGTAGCAATGAATATTCTAGTAAGAGCACCAGTGGAAGGGGAAGCCCTTGGTCCTGACAAGACTGAATCACCAGTGAACGTGATTGTTGGGGGGAGGGCGGCAATGGGGGTAGGATGGGGAGTGGAACACCCATAGAGAAGGGGAATGGGAGGGGTTAGGGGGATGTTGGCCCGGAAACCGGGAAAGGGAATAACATTGAAATATAAATAAGAAATACTCAAGTTAATAAAGATAAAAAAAAAAGAAAACCAAGATAGTCTGTTCTACACAGGTCTACAGATCACTGTGATCATTGCTCAACTGAGACATTTTTTAAAGGTGTCTCTAGGTTGTGCCAGTTACTTAGGTGTCTTAGTTACTTTTAGATTGCATGAAACATCATGACCAAGGCAAGAAAGAAAATATGAAAACATGAAAGAAAATATTTAATTTGGCTAGTGGTCTCAGAGGGCTGTGCTTACAGTTTCAGAGTCTGTATTGGTGGAATGAAGGCACGGGGGCAGAACAGCAACTATGAGCTCTCACATTGGGACCTGCAAATAGGAGGCAGAGAGGGAGGCATGCTGGGAAGTATGAGTCTTTTGAAACCTCTAAGCCCACCCCCCCCCAGTGTTGAAGCCCACACTTCCTTCAGTAGGCCACACCTCCTGATCCTTCTCAAACAGTTCCACCAACTGCAGACCAAGTATTCAAACATATGAGCTCAAAGGGATCATTCTCATTCAGAGCCCAGCCAGGTTGGCAGTAGTTAAGTAGGGCACCATCTATATTTCATTTTTATGTATTTCCAAGTTGCAAACATGAATGCTTGTGGTGTTTGGTCAGGTGCTGCTGTGTACTCAAATGTTAAATTCTGTATCCCAAGATCTGATTGCCCCATGCAATCAGATTTTGTTGTGGACCTTGCTCCCCAATTTAAAACTATTGGTTAAATAAAGGTGGCTACAGCCAATTACTAGAGGAGATAGAACCAGGCACACCCAACATGGAGCAATATTAGGACATTAGTTTCAGGTTTTACCTAAATGTTCTGGACCACAGGAGGCTTGGGGAACCTGAGCCTCAGAGCACAGCCCAGTTAGACCCCCTGCTGAGTAACAAAGCCAACACTGGCTAACCTGAGCCTCAGGCACTTCCCAGGCACGGCAGAGGGACTGAACAGCACCCAGCTGGGTCCCTCAGCCTGCATGGTGCAGCCCAAGGGAAATCAATGTATGCCCACAGGAAAGCCTACAGTTGTGCAAGGGCCTAAAATATGGGAAGGCTTGGCATGCGCTGGCAAACAGTAACCCAGGGTGGCACACAGGCCCAAGAGAACCATGGGAACACACACTACTCTAAGGCCCGGGGTGAAGGGTAAACTGAGTCAAAGGGGCAGAACTAACAGATATAGATGCATGCTGGCCCGAGGAACCTAAAAATGCTCAGGACAGAGGGACATTTTCCCAGAGTTGCAATGGAACTGAAAAACCCAAAACTCTGAACTAGTAAGGTATTACATTTAAAGCTGGTAAATCGAAATCCTCAAGGAAAAATTTAAATATTTTTTATGTTAAAAATGGAGAGAAACACACTAACACGAGGGTTCTGCAGTTTGTCTGATGTGCTTTTAAATGGCTCAAAGATGGAAATAAAGGAAAAAGATACTGAAACTGTCATGTTACTTATTATAACCCTCATTTTCATCCTAATAAGATTAGGGGCTTTCTCTATCTTCTCAGAGAAAAAGTCTTAGAAAATTTTTTTTTGAAAATTTGAACTACAGAAAATACAAAATATCAAAGATAAAGCAAAATGAGAGAATTGACATTTGGAAAAAAGACTTAGAGAACTTTTTTACAAATTTAAAAATCAGACTAAAGAAAAGGCTGAGAGATCAGGGAAAGAAAAAAATAGGATAGACTCAGACAAAGAAGAGACTGAGAAATTAAATGCCAGATTGAAAACCATGGAACAGACATTGGAGGATTATTTGAATCAAAATAATAGGTTCTATAGGGAACCTTTGGGGGGGAATCCAGCCTGGAACTGACAATGAAACCCAAAGAGGCAGTTCCAGATAAGAAAAGTCAACAAAGACTTAGAGAATTAATACAGCAGCCATAAAGATACAATATATTGAGTTAAGAATCCAGATTCTACCTAATGATGCTACCTTAAGATGGTGTCACACGATGGAGTGTGTGTCTCACTTTTTAGAGTGTGGAGAGTTGAGATAGGTCCTTGCTTTGAAGCATCGTTCTATAGATGCGTATTCAGAGTTCTAGAGAGCTGACGCCAAGATCACACATTCGTCAGAGACGGCGACTGCCGTGGACATGTCTGTGTTGATCAGAGCTGATGGTGCTCAGGCATATGTCTCCAGTAGAAAACAGCAGTTGTATGAACATTACAGCATACCGCCTGTTCCAAACAGAGCTTACGGTCCTACAGGTCAAGCCATTATGGAGAGATCTAACAAAAATTTAAGGGAGGTGCTCATAGAACAAAGTGGGGACAGTGGTTATCACAAGGATAGAGTCAGTGGTACTCTGCCGACTTTGAAGTTTTTAAAAGTCATGAGGCAGGCACCACAGCCGTTAAAAAGCAATGGACTTCAGAAAGGACTGCTGAATTAGATTCAGCTACAGAAATTCTGTAGAAATTCCCAAAATGGAAAAGAGGAGGCATGTTGGGGAGTTTTACATCTGTTCTGACAGGAAGGGAAAAGCTATGTCTTCCACCCAAATTATTGTTTGACAGAGGGAGACCCTCTGAAGCTCTCAGCTACAAACAATAAAAAGAATCAAAAGGAACAATGCAGGAAATGTTTATGCTGGTTCCTCTATATGGGAGTAGTTCTGAGACCAGCTAAGACATGAATATCTATGTGTAGTCAGTAAATCTTGTTGGGCACAAAGCCCTCAGGACTTATCATGACATTCTCTGGAATGACATACATAAAAGTGTACAGTGCACCTTGGATACAATCCAAACTAGCTTAAGAAAGACAGATGCCTTTACCTCAAACAAAGAATCTTTGTTAACCGAGCTGTACACCTTGCACATGCCATATACATGTCAATACAAAGCTGTGTATTACTTGTGAGAACTTTTATGTTCACAGAAAACAAAAGCCAGGAAAACAACCCTGACAAGATTCACCCTTCGAGATGCTGAGGCTTACTGTCCTAGCTTCCTGACGGATCCTGCCTCAGACTGCTTCAATACTGTCTCCTCAAAGACTTGTTTCCAGAACAGCTTCCAAGAAAGCTGCTGACCCCAGATGATCTCAATCCGTGCAGCCTTACAGACCGATCCAGTCAAAATTTCATGTAGATCTAGACTTTGTCGGCATACAGAGACTGGACAATAGATGATGCATCTAGCTTTCTTAAGGCTAACCATTTTCCCAGGGTTCATGGGTCTCGAAAAGAAATACTTTGCCCCAAATCAAAGGGAAGGAGTTTTAAGGGAGCAACACTCCGTTCCCTTAAGGTGAGATGGGTAGATTTTTATTGTTCATTGCTCTATTGGATGATGGGTGCTCATCATTATAAAGGGGTTGACTGCTAGTTATTAAATGGTTCTAACCAGGGAGAAAACAAGGTATAGGAGGTTAGGCTCAAGGGATTGTCTCTTTCCTTTTCTTTTCTCTATCCTTCTTTCTTACATCGGGGAAGAGAGGTTGAAAAGAAAAAAGGTGGATATAGGAATAGGATAGGAATAATAGGAAAATGGGATCGATTATTGAATCTACTCTTGAACCAAAGGACATTTTATAACCAATAATGTCACATTGATATAGGTCTTTGTATATTGAACATACTAAGGACATATTTTACTACATTGGTATTATTTTTTTAAATATTGACATAGATTAAGGTTATATTTTGATACATTAGTATAGATCTTTATATATTGGTAAAATTTTAGGTTATTTTTGTTATAACTTAATATATATTATGTTTCAACTCTTATATAAGGTATTGGATCTGTACAGTTCCATTGAAGGTGTAATGTAAAGCTAGTCCTTTTAAAAACTGCTATTACATAATCAGCTAGTTTCATGCTCCAACTGCCTGCTACCATGCCTCCCACCACCATGGACTCTCCTTCTGTAACCGTATGCCAAAGTAAATACCTGCTAGTACAAACAGTTCAGGATAATTAAAAATACAAGTTGATATTCAATATAGTTCTCTAAGTCCTAGCTAGAGCAATCAGACAACAAAAGGAGATCAAAGGGATACAGATTGGAAAGGAAGAAGTCAAAATATCGCTATTTGCAGACGATATGATTGTATACTTAGTGATCCCAAAAGTTCCACCAGAGAACTCCTACAGCTGATAAACACCTTCAGCAAAGTGGCTGGGTATAAAATTAACTCAAATAAATCAGTAGCCTTCCTCTACACAAAAGAGAAAAGAGCTGAGAAAGAAATTAGGGAAACGACACCCTTCATAATATCCCAAATGATATAAAATACCTCGGTGTGACTTTAACCAAGCAAGTGAAAGATCTGTATGATAAGAACTTCAAGCTTCTGAAGAAAGAAATTGAAGAAGACCTCAGAAGGTGGAAAGATCTCCCATGCTCATGGATTGTCAGGATTAATATAGTAAAAATGGCCATTTTACCAAAAGGGATCTACAGATTCAATGCAGTCCCTATCAAAATTCCAACCCAATTCTTCATAGAGTTAGACAGAACAATTTGCAAATTCATCTGGAATAACAAAAATCCCAGGATAGCTAAAACTATCCTCAACAATCAAAGGGGGAATCATTATCCCTGAACTCAAGCAGTATTACAGAGCAATAGTGATAAAAACTGCATGGTATTGGTACAGAGACAGACATATATACAAGTGGAATAGAATTGAAGACCCAGAAATGAACCCACACACCTATGGTCACTTGATTTTTGACAAAGGAGCCAAAACCATCCAATGGAAAAAAGATAGCATTTTCAGCAAATGGTGCTGGTTCAACTGGAGGTCAGCATGTAGAAGAATGCAGATCGATCCATGCTTATCACCCTGTACAAAGCTTAAGTCCAAGTGGATCAAGGACCTCCACATCAAACCAGACACACTCAAACTAATAGAAGAAAAACTAGGGAAGCATCTGGAACACATGGGCACTGGAAAAAATTTTCTGAACAAAACACCAATGGCTTATGCTCTAAGATCAAGAATTGACAAATGTGAACTCATAAAACTGCAAAGCTTCTGTAAGGCAAAGGACACTGTTGTTAGGACAAAACAGCAACCAACAGATTGGGAAAAGATCTCTACCAATCCTACAACTGATAGAGGGCTTATATCCAAAATATACAAAGAACTCAAGAAGTTAGACCGCAGGGAGACAAATAACCCTATTTAAAAAATGGGGTTCAGAGCTAAACAAAGAATTCACAGCTGAGGAATGCCGAATGGCTGAGAAACACCTAAAGAAATGTTTAGTTAACATCTTTAGTCATAAGGTAAATGCAAATCAAAACAATCCTGAGATTCCACCTCACACCAGTAAGAATGGCTAAGATCAAAAACTCAGGGGCTTGGGGATTTAGCTCAGTGGTAGAGCGCTTGCCTAGGAAGCACAAGGCCCTGGGTTCGGTCCCCAGCTCAAAAAAAAAAAAGAACCAAAAAAAAACAAAACAAAACAAAACAAAACAAAAACAAAAACAAAACAAAACAAAAAAAACTCAGGTGACAGCAGATGCTGGCAAGGATGTGGAGAAAGAGGAACACTCCTCCATTGTTGGTAGGATTGCAGACTGGTACAACCATTCTGGAAATCATTCTGGAGGTAACTCAGAAAATTGGACATTGAACTACCTGAGGACCCAGCTATACCTTTCTTGGGCATATATCCAAAAGATGCCCCAACATATAACAAAGACATGTGCTCCACTGTGTTTATTGCAGCCTTATTTATAATAGCCAGAAGCTGGAAAGAACCCAGATGCCCTTCAACAGAGAAATGGATACAGAAAATGTGGTACATCTACACAATGGAATACTACTCAGTTATCAAAACAATAACTTTATGAAATTCATAGGCAAATGGATGGAACTGGAAAATATCATCCTGAGTGAGGTAACTCAATCACAGAAAAACACACATGGTATGCACTCATTGATAAGTGGATATTAGCCCAAATGCTTGAATTACCCTAGATGCACAGAGCACATGAAACTCAAGGATGAACAATATGTGAATGCTTCACTCCTTCTTTAAAAGGGGAACAAGAATATCCTTGGGGGGAATAGGGAGGTAAAGTGTAGAACAGAGGCAGAAGGAACACCCATTCAGAGCCTGCCTCACATGTGGCCCATACATATACAACCACCAAACTAGATAAGATGGATGAAACAAAGAAGTGCAGGCTGACAGGAACTGGATGTAGATCTCTCCTGAGAGACACAGTCAGAATACAGCAAGTACATAGGTGAATGCCAGCAGCAAACCACTGAACTGAGAATGGGACCTCCATTGAAGGAATCAGAGAAAGGACTAAAAGAGCTTGAAGGGGCTCGAGACCCCATATGAACAACAATGCCAACCAACCAGAGCTTCCAGGGACTAAGCCACTACCTAAAGACTATACATGGACTGACCCTGGGCTCCAACTGCATAGGTAGCAATGAATAGCCTAGTAAGAGCACCAGTGGAAAGGGAAGCCCTTGGTCCTGTTAAGACGGAACCCCCAGTGAATGGGATTGTTGGGGGGAGGGTGGTAATGGGGGGAGGATGGGGAGGGGAACACACATCTAAAAGGGGAGGGGGAGAGGTTGGGGGATGTTGGCCTGGAAACCAGGAAAGGGAATAACAATTGAAATGTAAATATGAAATACCCAAGTTAATAAAGATGGAGAAAAAAATGAAACCATAAAAAAATACAAGTTGATAATCGGGCAATCAAACTCATAGTCATATTAGATAATAGACTAGTTTATCACAAAATATGTGTCCTAGGTTGAATGGATAGTAAACAGCTAAATGCAAAGTTTGCCTATTTAGATATACTGCGGATAGGTAGATGGTCTCCCCAAACCTCAGAGACTTAAAGAATATGGCTTTTAAAGTTTTCTTATTATTAATGTAAGGCCTTTTTGATATTGAGACATGTAAGCTCCTAACAGCACCCTGAAGTGGAAATTTCTGGTTTCTTTGGAGACTCAGTTGTGTCATGTGATTTTTTTGAAGACTGTCTTAGGAGAAAATGATTTGCTGAAGCAGACACCTGAGAAGATGTTTTGCTGAAGCAGATACATGGGAGGAAATTTTTCTGAAAGCTGGTATGTGGTGTTTTTCCTGGAGCAGATGCTTGAAAAGACACATAATGTTTGGAAAGGCTATAATTATAACCCAACAGACAGTAGACAATGTTCTGATGTTGGTTTACCTTGCAACTCTTTGCTGGTCTTCATTGGGCTTTGCTGATGCTGCTCTTCACTGATGATGCTGTGGCATTGTTTTGCCTTGCTTTCTTTGTTGGTCATCATTACCATGACTTTGTAGAGAGAAACTCACCAAAGAACTTCTTGTGATATTCCAGCAGCTTCTTGCCACTTCCACAGACATGGGCTGATTGGTAGAGCCTTGCAGTTTCTTCTGGATTGAACTGACATTGCTGATTTATGAATGGTGTTTGTGAGTAGATTGAGCTTCTGCTGCTGATTCAGTGAACTAAACTGCTGATATCCTGACAATGAAGATTGAAATTACCCCCCAAAAACTATTTCTAAACAGGTCCATATTCCCCTTTGCTCTATTAACCTTTCGTTTCCTCTACCTCTGGTGGGTGGTGGGCTAGAAGTGAGATTAAACCATTTAAGAACCATTATTAAAGTATGTTTTGAAAAATCAAAGCCTGCAGCAACCCATTCAACTTGGAAGAAGACATGGGCATCAGAAACCCCCCACATGGAGTTGCTTGAGATGCAGAAAGCTGCCACTAGGCAAAAATTGCCACTGTTCTGACTGCAGACAAAATGCTGTCTGAAATAGGCAAATGTGATGGAGGAAAGTCAACTGCTGAACTCTGCCAAGACAGGGTAAGTGGTCCTTCATAATTCCTGCTTCATTGAAGATCTGCCACATATTTTGGACCAGGTTGTTGAAGATAGATGCTCCAATATTTTAGAGAAATTCTGGGGGACTGTTCAGGTAGCAAGTTCCTCAGACATTTCTTAGTTTTGGAAGCTGCTTGACTGCACTTCCTGAATTCTAAGGTAATATTTATTCCTTCCCAAGACTCAGATGGGGCTGATGGCTAGATAATTATAGGCTCACAATTAAGCTTGAGTTCTTGAGGATTTAAGAAGGGGCTTTTAGGTCTTAGAAGATGTTTTTAAGTTAGTAATACAAGTTATTATAGAAAATGATTTAGATATGAAACTGTAAACTCACCCAAATAGGATAGACAATAGAACACTGTCTTAGTCGGGGTTTCCATTCCTGTACACACATCATGACCAAGAAGCAAGTTGGGGGAGGAGAGGGTTCATTCAGCTTGTACATTCACATTGCTGTTCATCACCAAAGGAAGTCAGGGCTGGAACTCACACAGGGCAGGAAGCAGGAGCTGATGCAGAGGCCATGGAGGGATGTTACTTACTGGCTTGCTTCCCCTGCCTTGCTCAGCTTGTTCTCTTATAGAATCCAAGATCACCAGCCCAGGAATGGCACCACCCACAATGGGTTGGCTCCTCCCCCCTTGATCACTAATTGAGAAAATGCCTTACAGCTGGGTCTCATGGAAGTATTTCCTCAAGGGAGGCTCCTGTTTCTGAGATAACTTCAGCTTGTGTCAAGTTGACACACAAAACCAGCCAGTATAAACACTTTATCCAAAGTTGCCAAGTCTGAGAGACTGGACTTTAAATGTAATTCTTTCCTGAAGATGTTCATAATTGTTTCATATTTGTTCCTACTGTATGTCATTTATTATTGTAAGAGAAAGAGCCCTTTTTATTTAGACAATAAAGGGGGAAGTGTCAGGGGTTGGTCTAGTGCTGCTATGTGTTCAAATGCTAAATTCTGTACCCCAAGAGCTGGTTGACCCAAGGTGAGCACATTCCCACACACACCAGCTTTTGTTGTGTGAACCTTGTTTTCCAATGTAAAACTATTGGTTAAATAAAAATGGCTACAGACAATTACTGGGGTGGGGGGAATGGAGGTAGCTGGGTTTTCAGTTACCTGGCTGGGAGTCACAGGCAGGAGGAAGGAGAATGAAGTAGGAAGAAGATGGAAGGAACAAGATGTCTTCATTAGACGTGATGGACCAGGAGCACATGACCAAGTAAAATACCTTCCCAGGATGAACTCCTGGGGCAGAAGTCACGTGGGTGAGATTCAGAGAACAAGTTTCTTGAGTAATGCAGCTGGGAAGTAGGCAGACTAGTAAATAGAAATAAAGAGTATGGGTAATCCTCCAGTAATTGTGCTAGAGTTGATTTTTAAAAAAAATCCATAGAACTCTGCCTTAATTATTGGGGGCTGGGCTGGCCATATTAATAACTAATAGGGTTTATTAAACTCCATTTACAATGCTCCTCTTTCAAAATACTCTGACGTGCTTAGCCCATTGCATTTTGTTCATGAAATGCCCCCCATAGGCTCCTGAGTTTAAAAAGTTGTGGAATCTCGGGGTTGGGAATTTAGCTCAGTGGAAAACGCTTTCCAAAGAAGCGCAAGGCCCTGGGTTGGTCCCCAGCTCCAAAAAAAAAAAAAAAAAAAAAAAAGAAAAAAGAAAAAATAAAGTTGTGGAATCTCTGGGAGATGGGACTGGAGAAAGTCAGTCACTGCATGTAAGGACGTTGACATTTGATAGTCTAGTCCTACTTCCTATTTAGTCTCTGTTTCCTGGTAATCACATGACTTCTTGTCCCAGGCAGGAACATGACCTCATGCTCCCACAGTCATGCCTTCCTTGATGTGATGGGCTGAATCCCCTCAACTGTAAGTCAAAAATCAACATTCCCTTAAGTTCCTTTTGGCCAGGTATTTGACCACAGCTGTGAGCTTTGGTCTTTTGCTAAACTGTTATGCTCAATATTGGCCTCCAAGGTCTGGTAGCCCCCAGGGATGAGAGAATCCACATGTAAACCCAAGTGGCACCAATTTGAGATTAAATATCTGCTACCAAAAGCTGATGAGCCAAAGTGTGGCAAGAACTCACTTTTAACAAAGTGATTTCAGACGCTTGAATCAAGCACACATTGTCAGTTTAAGAATAAGAAGGCAGGGAGACATGGTTCTAGCGAGGTTGGGTTCCCCCCCAAGCTTGCAGAGCTCCAGCACTGGTTGAAATACATGCTGGTTTGGTGAGTGTGATTCCAGGAGTCAAAGTGACCCCCAAACCGGTCACTCTCCAAATGGCAGATGCAGCAGAAAGCCCCTGCTGTGCAAAGAAGCAGGCGAAACTCTACCACTCAGAGAGAGTGGATGCCTCCTGAGATAAAAAAATAGAGAGAAAAACACTAATTAAAGTGTCAATGCTACCTTAAGTAACTGGTTTTCTTGAGTGTGGGCCCCCACAGGGAAAAAGGTGATGGCTAACATGACACCCGAAAGTGATGGCTTGGGAGTGACACCTGAACATGATGACTTGGGAATATGCTTATATGGTAAAAACAAAAGAATTTAATATGAGGTTGAATATAGGGTTGGGGATTTAGCTCAGTGGTGGAGCACTTGCCTAGCAAGCGCAAGGCCCTGGGTTCGGTCCCCAACCCCAAAAAAAAAAAAAAAAAAAAAAGGAAAGAAAAAAAAAAGAAAAAGAAAAGAGATTGAATATAGAGAAGGATATTAAACTAAGAAAAAGGGGGCACATACACATTAAATAAATAAATGCATGCCTTTGATCTCAATACTTGGGAGACGAAGGCAGAGACAGATAGGCTCCTTGTAAGTTTGAGACCAGCCTAATCTACAGAACGAATTCACATTAGCCTGGATTACATACGGGAAACCCTGTCTTAACAGATAGTAATTGTTTTAAATTATCAAAGATACTAATCTCTAAAGAAAGGAGAAGAAATGGGAGTTGATATAAATGCTTTCAAGAATACATAGATATAAATCAATCAATCAATCAATCAATCAATCAATCCAGACCTTTGATCTCAAAACTTGAGAAACAAAGGCAGGGACAGATAGGCTCCTTTTGAGTTCGAGGCCAGTCTAATCTACAGAGCAAATCTAAGTCAGCCCAGGCTACACAGAGAAACCCTGTTTCAATAAATACAACAACAACAACAACAACAACAACAACAACACTACAAATAATAATAATAGTTTAAAATTGTTTTGTTATATATTATCAAAGTGAAGGTGGTTATACATTCAGTGGTTATGATAATATTATACATCCTCTACGAGAGATCAAAATAAAGCAAACCTAGGTAAAAGGGGGGCTGCTAAATTGGAACTATCTATACTTTTAATGACGTCAGACTGCCTGAGAGAGGGCATGCTGCGTTGGGAGAGAGGCTCCATGTTTGTTTTAATAGGAAAGAAAAGGCTCTGAACTCCTTCCAAGTAATAAAAATCAGATTTGAGAGAGGGAGATCCCAGAAGATCTCAGCTGCACACAGGAAAAATCAAAAGGGCCAAATACATTGGTAATTATATTGCTAAACCCTCTATTGAAACAACCCTGAAACTGACTGGGACATATATATGTCTCCAGCCAGAATTTCAGCTTATATGGCCAATAAATCTTATTGGCTAGAGAATTCTCATGACTTATTATTATATACCATCCTTTCAGACGGCATGAATGGAGATTTATATTACAACTTGATTATATGATCAAACTAATTTTAAAAGAAAGACAGTTGTCTTTCACCTGCCCAAGGAACAAAAAAGTTCATCCTTATTTGATCTATACGCCCTGCACATTTCATGTAAATGTCTTTATAGAACTATATATTTCTTGTAAGGTTTGTATGTTGCAGAATGAAAGATGAAGAGAACGACCCTGACCCCTTCACCCCTGCGGAGAGCTGTTGTTCCAGCTCCCTGCTTGATCCTGCCTCAAAATGAAGCTGTTTCCAGAGACTTGCTTCTACAACAGCTTCACAAAGAACTGCTCAGTTCATTCAGCCTTTCAGTCTGTTCCAGTCAGGACTTCAATCAAGCCATGAACTTTCTCTGCACACAGAGAGTAAACAGCAAATGACGCCAGCTAAGCTTTCTTTTAACTTAACCATTTTTCCAATTTCTGGGTCTCCAAACAGAAATCCTTTGCCCCAATTCAGCAGGAAACAGTTATAAGGAGACTGTCATACCGCCTCTTATGCTGGGGTGGATAGTTTTGGTCATTTTATGAGTCATTGATATGTTGTCATTTTAGGGGATGATTTGCAAATAGTTGTTGTCTTAGACAGGAAGGAAACTAAATAAGAAGCTTAAACTAGGATTTCTCTCTTTCATTTTTTTCTCTATTCCTTTTCTTTCTTAGATAAAGAGGGTTGAGTAGAAAAAGGGGATATATAAATATTATAGGAAATTAGATACATATGGGTAGATCTACTCTTAAACCAAAAGCAAACCATTGTATAGCCAAAATTTTACATTGGTAAATATCTTTATATTTTGATGCAAAATTGAGGCTATATAATGTTACACTGGTACAAAATCTTGTATATTTATACAGGTTTAAGATTTTCATTGGTATAAATCTTTGTATATTGATAAAAAATTTAAGGTTAATTGTTACAACATAATATTTGTATATTTCAACAATTGTATAGGTATTATGGCTATGCAAAACTTTTTAAAAATACAAGGTCTAGTACCAGTCTTTTTAATGACTGCTATTACAAACTCTTTAAAATAATTAAGTAATGCAAGTTAATGTCAGATAATCAAACTTGTGTTCATATTAGATACTAATTCAGTTATTTACATAAAATATTTTCAACGTTATTCAGATAGTAAATAGCTAAGAATAAATACTTTGACAATACAGATTTGCTATAAATAGATGATCTTCAAAGCCTCAGAGATCCACAGAATATGGCACTCAAATTAATATTATTATTAAAAGGTCTTTTGATGATGAGACAGGTCTGCTCCTGACAGTAACCCTACAGAGACGATGATAAGCATCAGTAACCTGCAGATGGAGTTGCTTCAATTATGACAAAACTAGCCACTGGGCAAAGAAAACGCCCCATTTCCTCTGGAGACAAAATGCTGTTCAAAAAGACAAATGAAAGCAGGATAGTAGATTTCCAAGCTCTGCCAATACAGGGTAAGCAAGTCCTTTATAATTCCTGCTTCACATGAGGTGTGTCAGACGACCTGGATCAGAAGGCTGAAGATGATGCTCTAACACTTCCGAGGTCACTGGGGACTGCCCAGGCAGTCAGCCGTCTCTGTCATGTCTATAATATTTGGAAGCTGTATTCCTGTGATTGCTGCATACTCAGGTTATATATATATATATATATATATATATATATATATATATATATATATAGAGAGAGAGAGAGAGAGAGAGCTGGGGACCGAACCCAGGGCCTTGCGCTTGCTAGGCAAGCGTTCTACCGCTGAGCTAAATCCCTAACTCCTTTCAGGTTATATTTAATCCTTTTCTGGTCTCTGATGGGGTTGAAGTCTAGATAGTCATATTCTTACTACAAGCTTAAATTATTTAGGATTTAAGAAGATGCTCTAGGTCCAAGATGTTTATAGATCATTAGTACAAGTTAGGATAGAAAACTTATTTAGATACAGAACTCTAAACTCACCAAGATAGGCTAGATGATAGAATACTTTATCTAAGTTGCTAAATATAGACTATTATTCATTATAAATGTGTATCATACCTAAAGTTTTCATAAGTTTTGTAATTGTATTCTGCCAAGGACAAGCCTCAGCTTGGAGAAGGATTCTGAGAGAAGAGGTGGCTGGGAGTGGCAAAAACAACTATAAGTGAAATCATGACTCCAAGCTGGAGACCTCCAGACAGCTCTCTCTCTCTCTTTCTCTCTCTCTCTCTCACTCTCTCTCTCTCTCTCTCTCTCTCTCTCTGTCTTTCTCTCATCTGCTCAAGACAGTTCTCCAAGCAGTTCTCTCTTACTATTCTAAAAAAATTCTCTGGATAGCTCATCTCTTGCAAATCATAACTCCAGTCTTTTATTTTACATATCAACCTAGTCATTTGCTCCAGGCTCCCTTTTGATTATCCCATCAATCAGCATCCCATGACCCCAGCCCATTGATTCTTGGGAGATAGCAAGCACATGTTTTTTAACATTGCAAAAGACTTCAGAGATCTGCCTGCCTCTGTTAAGCACAGATGACAAGCTATCTGGGTAGGACCAAGACATGAAACTACCACTTCTACCATACCTTGGCATGCTAACAACTTACTCTGTCCCAGATTGTCCCTGAACTCAGGAATCTGTCTACCTTTGTAACAAAAAACTTGGTGGCATCTCCTGTGATCATCACTCCCTAGATCTCTTTATCTCCTTCCTTAGTATCATTCTGACATGCTGATTCATAGTATACCTGTCTCAGTTCCTTTAGGTCTGTGAAGCTCTATGTATAATTCGTATTGTATCCTTATATTTTGCATAGCTGAGAAATTATATATTTTTGAACTTACGTTTTTAGAGTTCTTATCCACAGACTGAAGAACTGTCCTGAAGATCCCAGTGTTTACTATTTTGCTGAGGCAGTACCATGTAAGATGTCATACGGGTAAGGGCGGGTACAGGATAGAACAAGGCCTGTTTTTGGACGAGAAAGAAGGATGGGTGGGAGAAAAGTTTAAGGGAAGAGGAGGAGATTGGAACAGAAGGAGACGGGGAGAGGAAGACGCTGAGAGAACATGGAGGCGGATGTTAAGATTCCACTCTGTACCTTTACAAGTTGTTATGAATTTCTAAAGGCATAGATGTGTATAGGGCTTTGTATATTTAGGTGGGTAATTACATCTTATTAATTGGATCAGAGGTTATTGTGTTGTGTGTTCTTTCTTGTGGCGAATTAAGTTTAAGAGAGTATGGGGACACTAAGCCACCACGGAATTGAGATGTATATTTCTGGGACCTGGATGGGAACAGGGATTGTTGTTAGGCTCAGAGAGAGGCCATAGGCAGTGTATTATGGGATGGAGCAAAGTGGACGAGAGGCTTTGCTGACTGAGATTAAGATATCTACCAGATACCGTGGGGCACTGTGGTGCCAGACCTAGTGGGGGTAAAAGAAAGCATTTTATTTTTTATAATTTTACAGCAACAGTACCACACCTTTGACTCCTGGACTCATGCTGTCTCTGATTATTATGGAGACATTAACATTAACATGGAGGACATTCCTTGAAGGAGGAACATGAAAATATGTACATAATTATACAATAGGTCTAACACCCACAGCAGCCATCGACACTTGTGGAAGCCTATGCCTGTTGGCCCAGTTCCAGGGAAGGGAACTATGTCATTCCACCCCCATCGAGGCCATGCCAGACTATCAATTTATATCTGAAAGAAAAAGAGCCTTTTATTGGACTAAAAAGGGGAATTGTTGAGGTTTGGTTTTTTTTATTATATATTGTAATGCTAAATACTTGGCCCCCATGACCTGGTTGCCCCAGGGATGAGAGAGTCCACATGCAGACCCAAGTGACTAACCTTGTCCTCCAAATTATCCTCGATTGGTGCATAAAGATGCCTACAGCCTATAGCTGGGCAGAAGAGAGATAGGTGGAGTTTGTGGTTCCTGGTCTTAGGGTTAAAAGAGGGCCATGAGGAAGAAGGAGGAAGGAGAGGGGAAGATTCCATGGAGTAAGGAATTGTAAAAACTGGCCATATAGACTGGACAATTGGAATAAGAGTGGTCTACACAGAACATCAGAACATGGCAAGTCATACATCAAGGTTATTGATAGGAAGGTAAAAACTAATAGCTTAGAAAGTAGAAATCTTCCCAGCTCTTGTGCATAAGACTAATTGTAAATATAAAATGTCGTGTCTTTTACCTGGGAACTGAATGGTCAAAGGTTGGGGAAGAAACCCCGATGTGAGATTAAATACAACACACAGCAATGAGAGAAGTAACCAATACAAAGTCTAGATGCCATTCTACATAGGATTGACTGAATGGTTGATGTCTGTTCCATGACACCACTCATCACTGATTTCCTTATGCAACACCCTCAAATAGGTGCATGGTTGGAGTGTGTACCAGTTAGCCACCTTCCATTTAACTCACTAATCAAGGGATCTTGTAAAACTGTAAGTATTCCTGCTTAGATGGAAGGCCATCTTGAGATACAAGAGCATAGAAATTACACAGCTCTGAGGTGAGACAGTGTCCCAATGGAAAGGCATCTTGAGACATGAGAGCCCATCAACCACATAGCTCTAAGAGGAAGCCTCCTAAAGCAGAGGTGTTGCAGGCTATCCCCAGCTAAGTTGAGGATCAGGAGCCTCAGCCCTGCCCTACTTCTTACATTCTTCTCTTCATTGTTTCTTGGCTTCTTCCCATAAGAGAGTCACATCAGGCAGCACCTTTCGTAAAAGAGACTTATTGGAGGAATGAATCCAGGGAGTGGACAGCAGAAAACTGAACAAAGGACAGGGCTTATATAAGATTTCCTAGAGGGTAAAGGTTTCCAGGCAGAAATTTCCAGAGTGAGGATTGGTAGGATTTCAAGTCCCGATCCTGGAGAGCCTGGAGATTGGTGGGGGTTCCTGTTCAGAGATTGGTGGGTTTTTCATGCATATAGATTGGTGAATTTTGTGGAAAGTTCAGAGATTGGTGAGTTTTCTTGTTCAGGGATTGGTGGCTTTTTTCACCCCCTCTTTCCTTAATTGGACTCATGGGTTAGGACAGGAAGACCTTCCTAGACACAGGTGACTTTGGCTGAAGCACCATTACTGCTGACCTACTTGGGTAGGCTAGAGAGAAGGTGCCACCATTGTGGACAACTCCTGTGGTGGTACCTCATGGCTGTAGGGTGAGGTGGAAAAGAAGTTGCAGCTGTTTTGACAGATTCCACTGTTTGACAGTGATGTGCTGCTCAGGGACTACAAAGACATTCTCCACTTTATCCATAGTAAAACTGAAAGGCACAGCAGATTCTGTAGCAAGTATTGCTGACACACGTAGAACACACTGCATGGAGATCTCCGTGGATCTGTCAATCCTGCTAGAGTTGAAAATGCCAGGTTTTCCAATATGGACCCTAGGATGCAGGCAGGGATCTTGATTCTTGTTCCATTCCATTTCCACTTAGGGTGACTGGTAAATATTTGCTCAATAGATCCATGGATAAAGCCCCCAGATAGATGCAAATGAATTTCTGAAATTAAGACGTATGAAGGGCTAAGGAAAAGTCAGGGCAACAACCCTCTGATGCTTGCAGTTAGAGAGCATTTAGCCATCCTCATCTCTAGTACATAAATGTCTGGAATGCTATGAACTTTTTGAATCATAATTCAACCAGTTTATAATAGATGAAAACCAGCAGAGCTCACCCTGATTAGGTGGGAAAATATCAGCTATATTTCATAAATACCCGAGTACATTTTGCTTTCCAGTTATGACACTGGACATAGTATATTATGTCAAGGTCTTTAAAGTGTGATCCTAATTAAGACTGAAATTATTGTGGTGAAATAGTGTCAGTATTTTGCAAAAAATCACGATATCTAAAGGAAGTGTGGGACAAACATGATAACTGACATAAACTACAGAAACAGAACAGAACAGAACAGAACAGAACAGAACAGAACAGAACAGAAAGAAATTTCAACAGACGATGAGGATTCTGGACTTTGAAGTCTGGCCTCAGGTCCAGGAGTGGCTCCTATGCTTGCCTATTTTACCTGTATGTGAAGATGATGTAGCCATCACTTCATCACCGAAGGCTTAGTGAGGTCCAAAGGAAGTGACATCATGTTGGGGAGTTTTCTTCTACAGCAACCATAATCACCAGCAGAAGGATGTGACTAATGTCTTTTTAGATTATTACTTCCATGGATTTGTTTTCTTTAATTTTTGTTAAAGTTATACACGTAAATTATCTAAAAACCATTATAGAGCTCGATGCTGTTAAAAATATCCCTCCAAAAAGTGTTCATTTTCAGCCAGCAGGGTGGCTCAGTGGGTACCTGCTGCTGAGGATAGAAACCTGGAACCCATCCTCTGGGCTTTGTGGATGTGTTGGAGTGATGTATTTATACACAGTATGATGGTGTTTCTCTGTTCTTCTTTGCCTGCCTAAGGCTCCATCTGATTGGTTAAAATAGAAAGCCTATGGCTTATAGCAAAATACAGGATATTGAGATAGGACATCCAGCGGAGAAAGAAACTCTGGGAAAAAGAGAGGCATGGGATATTCACCTCCCTGACTTGGAAGAAGTCAGATGTATGAGAATGAGGAGAGGTAATGAGCCATGTGGCAGGCATGGAATGGTATAAATGGTTTGATAAGGTAAAAGGTAGTTGAGGAGCAGGCCTAAGATAAGGCCACAGCATTACAAATAAATGTAAACCTCTGTGTCATTATTTGGGAACTGGGGTGTGCATAGAAAGGCCCATGATTTCATAGAAGGGGAAAACTAACTTCCAAAAGTTGTTCTGTAATCTCCCAGAAACACCATGGCATGCATGCTCCCCCCACAAGTAAATAGTTTTTTATTTTCTTATTATTGATAGTGGATTAATATAGCTGATTACGACATAATTGATATGATGTTCATCAGTTTTACTGTTATTTAATGTTTGCAACCTTGACCTGAGACTCTTTTGATTAGTCTACATACACAGTATATAATATATATACCAGCTTTGTCTCTTTCCCCATGCATTTATCTGTTGTGTGTTATTGCTACACTACTTTTGTGTTACTAGCTGGTCCTGCATGCACATATTCAGGAGCTATCTCTGATCTGCGAATAGAAAACACACACGGGGGGAACACCCATAAGGAAGGGGGAGGGAAGGGATGTTGCCAAATGTACATAAGAAATACTCAAGTTAATAAAAAAAAAAAAATTGAAAAAAAAAAAAAAAAAAAAAAAAAAAGAAAAACACACACACACACACACACACACACACACCAGTTATTCTTAAATGCTTTGGCTAACTTAATGACCATGCCCTCCTAAACGTTTCCCTGACACCCCAGGTCCAGGTCCCATTGGGAATAATGACTCAGGAGCTTATATTTATTTACAATAAATACAAGTGGCCAGAGGATACTTACCTGAAAACTCACATCGATGATTGACTTTATCCCCTTAGCTACTGCTTCCCTTTCTCTATCCCAGTCTTCTCAATTATCTCTTCATCCTACCCATGTAACTCTCCATGTCCTGCCCCATGTTCAGCCATTGGCTATTGGCATCTTTATTGATAGATCAAAAACCAACTGGGGGCAAGCATCTTCAGCATCAGTAAACATGGATTCTCGATCAAAACATCAGATCCACCCTCTACATCTCATCTTTTCTGTTTGATTAAAAAAAAACCACCTTTTCTTTCAGACATAAATTGAGCAGAACCATAACTATCATTTAAATTACCAAGTATGATATAAAATTAAAATCTAGTCCATTATATTTGTCAATTAGATAAAGTACTCTACCATCATTCTTTTTTAATTTTTTTTTTTTTTTTTTTTTTTTTGGAGCTAGGGACCGAACCCAGGGCCTTGTGCTTACTAGGCAAGTGCTCTACCACTGGGCAAAATCCCCAACCCCCTCTACCATCATTCTTAACTTAAGGAGTTACAATTCTATCCCTGAATTATGTTTAGATTTTATCCTGCAACACTATTTGAAGACCATGCTTTCTACTCTGTATCATGACTTTAATTTTAAACAACTTATGTTGTTTATTAGACTATAATTAGTCTTCAATGCCATCAGAAATCCAAGAATGAATTAAACATTGCCGTGTATATAGGAAGTACCAAATGCAGCTTCTCAAACTTAGATAATTTTAGAGAGAGCTGACTACCTGGACAGCCCCCTAATTTCTTATAATGTTGGGGCATTCTGTCTATCTTTCTTCAGCCTTCTGACCCAGGATCATCTGACAGACCTTATGTGAAGCAGGAAATATGAAGGACTAGCTTACCCTGTCTTGGCAGAGCTAAGCAGTCGACTATCCCATATCTGTTTGTCCTTTTTTGGACAGTATTTTGTCTATAGATGAAATAGGCAATTTCTGCCCCATGGCTACCTTGCCACAATAAGCAACCTTTGAAGGAGAATGGGGACATTGTCAGGAGCAAACATGTCTCCTTGTCAAATGATCCTTAATAATGAAATAACATTAAATGTCATATTCTGTGGATTTCTGATGTTTTTGAAGACTATCTATCTGTGTGAAAATATATTGAGTTGTTAAGCCTTAGCTACTCTTAGCCATTTCTACTTGAGTAAATTGGAAGTGTTTTATTATAATTAAATTAGAATCTAACCTAACCATGAGTTTACTATCGGGCCCTTAACTTGTGTTAATCATCTTGTTCTTAAATGCGTTTCACAGGCACTGTCTTAGTCAGGGTTTCTATTCCTGTACAGAGTATCATGACTAAGAAACAAGTTGGGGAGGAAAAGGTTTATTCAGCTTACCCTTCTACATTGCTGTTCATCACCAAAGGAAGTTAGTACAGGAACTCACACAGGGTAGGAACTTGGAGGCAGGGGTGGATGCAGAAGCTATGGAGGAATGCTGCCTACTGGCTTGCCTTCCTAACCTGCTCAGATGGTTTTCTTATAGAACCCAAGACCACTAGCTCAGGGACAGCACCACCCACAATAGGCTTGGCCCTCCCCCTCGATGACTAATTGAGGAAATGCTTTATGGCTGGATCTCATGGAGGCATTTCCTCAACTGAGGCTGTGATAACTCCAGCTTGTTCAAGTTGACATACAAAACCAGCCAGTATAGGCACAATGCCTATCTGAGACTACCAATGTTAATTTCAAATTTTGTATCAAAATACAGATTCATATTAATGAAAACCTTAATTCTATATCAATATATAAATTCCGTACCAGTGTAAGAAGAGATTATAGCTTCAATTTTACATCAATTACGAAGATTTCTAGAAATGTAAGATTATTGCTACACAATGTTTTTTTCAAGAACATTTAGAAATCCATTCTATTTCCACTGTGTTCAAGCTTATGACCATTTCCAAATTATCCCTTAAAATGATAACCTATCTACAATTTGTAAAATAACCATAACCAGACGCCCAAACCTGAGGAATTAGTCTGACGACTCCCCATAGCTCTTCCCTGCTGATTAGGGGTGACGATTAGTTCTTTAAAGGGGTGAGGAGAGTAGGAAAATTAGAAAATTGGTTAGACTTAAGAAAGCTAGCTTTAGAATGTGTTATTCAGTCTCTGTATGCTTAGAAGACTCGGAGTTTAACTGAAGTTCTGACTGGATCGGTCTGAAAGGTGAGATGATCTGGAATCAGCAGCCATTTTGGACAGCATCAGGAAGCAAGGGGCCAAGCATGACCGTTCAGCATCTCTGAAGATCAATCTTGTCAAAGCTGTGCATTCTGTAATATCTGAATCTCACAAACAAAGTTTTAGTACCATTAAGTTTTTCATATGGATTATGTAAGGTGCCCAGATCAGCCAAGGATGAAATGTTGTTCTTTGAGCAAGTGAAAGACAATTGTCTTTTTTATGAGTTAATTTTGTCAATAACCAAATGTAACAATTCTCTCAGCTCTGTCTGCACCATACCTGTCTGCATGCTGCCGTGTTCCTTCTTTGAGGATAATGGACTGAACCTCTGAACCTGTAAGCCAGCTCCAATTAAATGTTGTCCTTATAAGAGTTGCCTTGGCCATGGTGTCTGTTCACAGCAGTAAAGCCCTAACTAAGTAAGACACATATCTTCTCAAACTTAAACAGCTGACTACCTGGACAGCCCCCTAAAAACATTGGAGCATCATTCTTCAGCCTTATGGCCTAGGATAATCTGCCAGACTTTTGCAAAACAGAATTATTAAGGATTGCTTACCCTGTATTGACAGAGCCAGCAGTGGATGATTCTGCATAATGTGTCCTTTTCCTAGAAAGTATTTTGTCTGCAGATGAAATAGGCAATTTCTTCCCCATGGCTACCTAACCATGATAAGCAACCTCACCTGGAGGTGAAGATGCTCAATTTCTTCTTTGCACCAAAAAGGAGGTGATGTCAGGAGAATATATGTCTCATTGTCATATGATTAAATAACATTGAATGTCAAATTTTGTGGATTTCTGAAGTTTTTAATATAATTTAATCTGAACTGTTAAATCTTGACTACTTTTAACTATTTCTAATTGAAGTATATCAAAACCACTCTTTTATAATTAAGTCAGAATCTAACATAACTATGAGTTTGCTATCTGGCCCTTAACTCATATTGGTTAATCATCTAAAATCAGTTTTATAATAGCAATTATTAGAAGGACTGGGTCTAAGCTTTGTATTCTTAAATGAGCTGTGTAGCTGTTATCTAAGAGTAACAATATTTTTTTTTTTAATTTTATGTATACGAGTACACTGTCCTCAAACCCACCAGAAGAGGGCATCGGATCCCATTAGAGATGGTTGTGAGCCACCATGTGGTTGCTGGGAATTGAACTCAGAACCTCTGGAAAATCAGTCAGTGCTTTTAACCGCTGAGCCATCTCTCCAGCCCAAGAGTAATAATATTAATCTCAAAATTGTGTATCAATATAAGAAATCCTTATCAATGAAAACCTTAAATCTATATCAAAATAAATTCTATACCAATGTAAGAAGTTATAACTTCAACTTTGCATCAATTATAAAGATTTCTACCAATTTAGATTATGGGCAAAAAGAGATGGCTCAGCAGTTAAGAGCACTGATTGCTCTTCCAGAGGTCCTGAGTTCAATTCCCAGCAACCACATGGTGGCTCATAACCATCTAATGGGATCTGATGTCCTCTTCTGGCATGTCTGAAGACAGGTACAGTGTACTCATGTACATTAAATAATGTATTTTTTTAAAGTTTATGGTACACAATCCATTCCACCTATTTCCTCCCTGCTCAACATTTTCACTTAGTTATTTTCAAAACCTCTTTGATATCTAATATTTCAATGGTTTATCTTCTTGGACTCACCAAACAGCCAGTTTACCCTAATCCTGACATTCTAGTGTCTAAGACTACTTTGTATCTGTTTATTGACTTGTTTGTTGCTTTTATTTACCTCCTGATTCACTTGTGTATCCTAATTTCATTTTGGTTACTGTGATAAAATACTTCAGTGAAAGATAACTTGGAGTAAAAGGTTTAACTTACATGTCCAAGTTATACTCCATCATTGTAGAGAATTCAAGGCAAGATCCTGAAGCAGCTAGTCACATCCATAGTCAAGAACAGAAAAAAATGAATATGTGCATATTCAGTACTCAGTTCTATCTCCTTTGTTACATAGCCCAGAACCCAAGAACCCCCAAGTCTAGAGAATAGTGCTGCCCACCAAGGACTGGGTCTTTCCACATTGGCTACTGTTGTTACTACAAGAGTCACTCATAGACATGCCCCCGGGGCCAGCCTGATCCTGACAATTTCTCACTGACACTGTTTCCAAGTTACTCAAGATCCTGTCATGTTGACAAACGATCAGTTTTCAATTTTTACATCTTTAATTTCCCTACCTTATATTTTAATTTTTTCTTGTCTCTTTTCTTAGATTTATTTTCTTGGGTTAAAAACCTACTTCTAGGGGGTGGGGATTTAGCTCAGTGGTAGAGCGCTTGCCTAGCAAACACAAGGCCCTGGGTTGGACCCCCAACAAAAAAAAAAAAAAAAAAAAAAAAAAAGAAAGAAAGAAAAAAAAACCTACTTCTATTTTAAAAATTATTTATTATTGTCTAAGGCCATAACTGCCCTCAATGTACCCCATCTCATGTGAATTCAGAAGCTAGCAGGGTCAGCTCTGGAATACTTGGAAGACTTCCCAGGAATACTGAGTGAGGTAGGCCTTCAAAAACAAATATACATAAATACATATTTTTATTTTTACGTGTGATTTTAATTTGGATTAATTAAATATTTGATTAACTTCTGCCAGTCACTTACATGACTAACTTGACAAGGTGACTTTGGACCAAGGGACTTAACACCAGGTTAACGGGGGCAGTTTACTCTCCATACAACCTTACTTCAAAGGTAAAGTTCTCTATGTGACTTTGGGGTGACCGAGTGATCAGGGTCTCACTTTTGGCACATGCTGGATTTTCTCTGCCAGTTACTTGGAATTTCAAAGTGTCACTTTCAGGGCAAAAGTGGTCCTCAAGTCCAGGCTCATGTCTGTACATTTTCAATGGTTAAAAAATGTTTTTTTTATGTGCATTGATATTTTGCCTGTATATGTGTGTGTGTGTGTGTGTGTGTGTGTGTGTGTGTGTGTTGAGACATATAAGTAAGTCTCAATGGACAGTAATGGGATGATGGGATGCTTGCTTTGCTAACATGCAATGTGTCCTTGGTCTTGTATCTTCACTTATCTTCACTTCATTGACAGAGGCACAGCAGAGACCTTCTCTGGCCTTCTGGTTGGTTCTGGTTGCTCCTGTTGACTCCTGTTGGTTCAGTGGAGGTCTGCTTGTATCTGCTGGATTGTTCTGCCAATGATGATTCATGTTTGGTGACACCTTTGAACTGGACTGTCAGCATCCTGATACTACTGGACTGGACTGCTGGTATCCTGATGACAGAGATTGGAATCGCCCCCAAGAACTAATTCTACACAGGTCCACATCCCCTTGTCTTATTTACCATCTTTTCTTCACTGTCTTTGGATGGTAGGGGGGGTATTGAAGCTTTTGAGAACCCTTGTTAAAGTCAGTTTTGTAAAATCAAAGCCTGCAGTTTGGCGGCCAATGTGACTTAGGCATAATAGGTAACTCTGCTTCCAATGTGTTAGAGGAAAAGACAGATTATGAGGGGTTAACAATCAATGTTTTTTTTAAAGGAGGTTGGCAAAATAGCAGCTACAACTCCTGGGTGGGTTTCTATGTTGTTCCCAAAGGGGGTTTTCTGGTATTGGTTTGTGGTCTTTATGTATATTCTTTTGAAAAAGATTGGGGGACAGATGACAATTTTGTTATGTTAGTGAAGCTCGCAGAGTTGGATAAGCACTTAGAGAGTAGAGGTAGAAGTGCTTGGGAAACAAAATGTCACTGGGAGGAGAACAACAAGGTTCAGGCTTGATGTCTGAGACTTGAAATGTACTGCACAATAAAAAAAGGTAGCATAATAGGCTGGAAGGTAAACTGCTGCCCCACCCTTCTCCACATACTTTCACTGCCAATCACTCAAAGAACCTTCATGAAACAAGGGACCAGGAAGAGCAGGAGATGGTACAGGTACAACTGGATAGTGCTCAGCCAAGTGTACCACCAGAGTTTTTGCTTATGCATACTCAGGCACCTTCAGCCTTCCCAGTCTTTGTGCAGCATAATGCCTGCTAATGATGGTGGCCCTGTCTTAGATATGTTGACCTGGTATCTGATAGAAATGCTAGATCTAAAGCATTTTAAACAGGCTGTTATGTTGTATGTATTGCATTCTCCTTTTGTTAAAGAATGTTAAGTAACTGCTATGCAGCATAGAGTTATTCCGCAAGATTGGAAAGGGTTGATGTCAGCTGTACTAGAGGCTGGAGAACAATTACAATGGTTGTCCTGGTGGAGGCATGAAGCCACAGAAATTGAACAATATAGCAATAGGGGGGATATATGTTGCCAAAGACCAACTGCTTGGAGAAGGGTGTTAAGATGACCTACAAGTACATATTCAATCTGATGATATTGTAATTGAATAATATCATTTTGCAGATTTAAGATCTTGGGATATGGTTGAGGAGTCAGTGAAAAAAAAATCCATCTCATTTACTAAGGTGATACAGGGACCTGCAGAAGCATTCACTGATTTCTCACAGAGATTGGGTTCAGCTATAAATAGAGCCATATCAAACCCTGAAACCAGACAGTCATTGATATAAATATTGGCCTTTATATATTTGGTTGTGAGCCTAGCCTTTAACGGCTGAGCCATCTCTCCAGCCCAAATATTGGCCTTTAAAAACAGGAAAATTGAATGTAAGAGAGCAATTAGACCATTGAAGCATGAGGAGACCCAATAGATGAATGGTTAAGAGATATAGCTAGTATTGGTTTGAGGAGCATCAAATTAATATCATAAGCACACAGTAGCTAGATGTATCAGAAATAAAAATGCCCAATCCATTAATTGTGGTGAATTGGTCCATTTCCAAAGAGGTTGTAAAGCTAGAAGATTCAGGGTTCAAAATAGCAGATACTCTGGAAATACAGTATTCATAGAAAAGAACAAGGAGGTTCTGGCTGTTATGAGCTACAGTATTGTAGCTGCTGTGGAAAGGGTAAACATTGGTCAAAGGATTGCAGGTCCAAGAACAGAAGGACCTGTCAGGTAGAGGCCCCCCAGCCAATAATACAAGCCATTTTCCTTTTGTCAGCCAGGCAGTACCTAGTGGACAAGAAATTCAAATTCAATATTTCTGACCTTATACATGCTACAGAGGGGAGTGCAGCTTTGGATCTGGCCATAGATATTCCTCTTACCCTATCCCCAAAAGTTGGATGTTACAATTCGATTACTGGTGTGTATGGCCCTTTACCCTCAGCAACAGTGGGAATAATCTTGGGAATAAGTGGACTAACATCCCAAAGATTATTGTGCATCCTAGTATAGTAGATGGGAATACCAAGGAAGAAATTTGGATCATGGCATATTTGAGAAAGTAGATGCAAATTGATGCAAAGGATAGAATTGCTCAACTGTTATTTCCTTACATCAAGGGCAAGGCCACTCCAGTAGAAAGGACAGGGTCTTTTGGAAGTAATGCAAAATGTATGTTCGAGTAAACAATGGTTAATGATCCAAGACCAAAATTTACGGTGCAAATGAATGGTTTTGACATATAAGGCTTGATACATATAAAAGCTGATGTTAGGATACTTTCCCCCAAAATCTTGGAATTCAGATTGGCCACTTTAGAAAGTTTACACACAGTTTATAGGAATTGGTAAATTATCAATAATAAGTCAAAGTGTCCATTGAGTTAATTGTGTGTGACTAGAAGGGCAAACAGGGAAGTTGAAACATTCTGTGGCTGACATACTCATAAATTTACAGGGAAGGGATCTTTTACAATAATGAGGTACACAAATTAAGATTCCTAAAATTCCGGCGGCAACAAATGAGAAAATTAAGTGCAATTTGGTAGATCCTCCTGGGGAAGTTATTGATACGGGTAATCAGGAAAAATCACAAGCTGTGCCCATGATCCAAAAAAACAAGACATGACAGGAATTGAATTTCCAAATTGAATTGATCTTAAACTTGATTGTATTTTTATCATTTTGCCTTCAATTAATTCTGCTACCGGGCTCATTATACAAAGAGAAGATAGTATTATGGAATGGATTTCTTAAGATCATGAACAAAGTAAAAACTGAAGACATATATGCAAAAGATTTCTGAATTAATTACAAAAGGTAGAATAAGATTACGCCAATTGTCAGGAACGAATTTAGCCAAAATTGTAGTACCTCTTACAAATGCTGAGATTATTCTTTATGGGTGATCAATGAAGAATTGGGAAAGAGCTTTTAGTAATTACTTGGGTGAAATTAAAAACTAACATCTGATAAGCAAACATATACAGCTTATAAAAAGAACTAATTGGATTCCTCTATGTATTGTAAAGAGAACTCCAATTCCAGAGGCACCAACATTCTATACAGGTGCAAATAAGATGGGGATGGTAGGTTACAAATCAGACAAAATAAGCATGGTGGTCAAAAGTCCATAGACATCAGTTTAAAAGTCAAATTTATATTCAGTCCTTTGGATGGTAGGCTAGAAAGGAGGGATGAAGCTTTTGAGAACCCTTATTAAAGTAGGTTTTGGAAATCCAAGCCTGCAGTGAGATCACTGAATTAAGGAGATCTGAGCACTCCCGTACTCATTCAGCCGTATTCACAATAGCCAAGAAATGGAGGTAATCTACACATTGCATCTCCTGAGTAAAAACAACACAGCCACAAAAACAACAGAAACCTGTCATTTTCCATAGCTCTCATAGAATCCTAGTAAGCAAGACACGGACAAATGTCACATCATCTCACCCATGAGATAGATCTATCGCATAAATTAATTATGCTACTCAAATTATAATGTCAGCAGCTGCAGTATGAATTGTTTACCATCTGCCAAAATGTTCTGGATTCCAGAAAGAAAGACCCACATACCCAGCCTTGTTTTTTTTTTTTTTTTTTTTTTTTTTTTTGAGCTGGGGACCGAACCCAGGCCTTGCGCCTTCCTAGGTAAGCGCTCTACCACTGAGCTAAATCCCAGCTCCCCCAGCCTTGTTTTTAATATTTAAACAGTTCAATGACTGGGCATTTCCAAACTTCCCCATGGGTAATACACTCTCTCTTCTGATACTCCTAAATTATTGCTTACTAAATCTATATTACATTTTTGATATGTAAGACCCATTTGGGGAAAGGGGCCCTGGGGCTGTTCTTCCCAGACTCTTACATGGCTGGATGCTTTCTCTCCTGCAGCTCTCAATTCTGATCCACTGCTTTCCTGACATGGTGATCCTACCACCTCCTCCTTCCTGTTATTTTCTTGCCCAGGAAATCTAAAGTCCCATCTCTGTCTCCCTGCTTAGCCACTGGCTGCTGGCAACTTTATTTATCAATTAGAACCAACTGGGAGCAGGAACCCTCAGCATCTCACACACAGACATACAGATTTCCATGTAATTTGGGAACCGAATTAACATAATATAAGCAATAAACAAAATCTACAACATCTCACCCTTTTCATCCATTAAAAAGGCCCTTTCTCTCAGATATACAATGAGCATAGTTATAATAGTTATGTAAACTATAAATTATGATACATACTAATAATGTCCAGCTTATCAATTTTGTCAATTTAGGGCCATTATTCTAACTTCTAACCTAACTTAAATTCTTTACAATTCTATACCTGCATTATTTTCTGATTTTAACTTGCATTCCCATCTGAAAACTATCCTTTCAAATCTAGATCACCTTCCTTAGTGCTAAACAAATTAAGTTTGGTTGTGAGGCTATAACTAGTCTTCGATCCCATCAGAGATCCTGGAACAAATTAAATATTAAGTGAATATATAGAAAGCATAAAAATATAGCTTCCAAAATTTAACCTATTTGCAGAGACAGCTGACTACCTGGACAGTCCCCCATTACTCAAAGTGTTGGAGCATCTGTCTTCAGTCTCTGGCTTAAAAGCATCTGAAAGAACCTAAGTAAAGCAGAAACCATGAAGAATCAGTCTACTCAGTCTGGGCAGAGCTAATATGTTGAATATGACATATCATGTGTCTTTTCCTGGACAGTAATTGTTGTCTGTAAATGAATTAGGGCAATTCTTGCCCAGTGGCTACCTTACCACAACTGGAGCAGCTCCACATGGAGGTTATGATGCTCAATGTCTTCTTTGAACTGTGAAGGGGGTACTGTCTGGGGCAGATACGTCTCTTAATCAAAAATCTAATAACAATGAAGTAATTTACATGCCATATTCTTTGGACTTCTGGTGTTTTTGAAGACTATGTAAAGTATATCTGAACTGTTAAACATTGACTAACCTGGGCTATTTCTATTTGAATAATTTTGAAAACACTTTATTATATAATAATTAAATCAGAATCTAATATAACCATGGGTTACTTACCTTGTATTAATTAATCATTCTAAGCAGTTTGTAATAGCAGCTATAGAAGGACAGGGTCAAAGCCTTGTATTATCAAATGAGTGCATAGGCATGTTTGTAGCATGTAGATGTGCTATCCTGCTTTAAGCTCTGGATGGACCATGCTACCAACCCCACCCAGGTTCTCTCAGATCCACTGATGAAAGACACACATACATTAGCTTATTTTCAACCTGCCTTTTTGGCTCAATTACTGGGTGCATCTAATCTCCTGCAACTAGTGAGCTCTTCCTCAACACCCTAAATCAGCCCTCAGCTTTAGTTGCTAGGCCAGTTGGGGAAACGGGCAATGGCCAGTCCATCCTAGATCTCACCTGACTGGTCACCGTTTGTCCTTCTGAGGCATGGCGAAGTTGCCTTTCCTCTCCCTGCATCTCCTTACACCCCCTTTGCAGAGACACAGAAGTCCTGCCTCTTTCCTTCCGGCCAGCAATTGGCCCCTAGCATCTTTATTGATTGATTAAGAACTGACTGGAGAAGACCTTAGCTTCAGAATCACCTCCTACACACAATGCCTTTCCAAGAGTAACAATATTAATTTCAATTTTTTTCACTACACAAAGATTTACACTAATGAAAGTCTTGAATCTGTATCAATATATAAATTCTGGAACAAGGTTAGAAATTATAACTTCAACCTTGCATCACTTAGAAAGATTTCTATCAATGTAAGATTATGGCTATACAATGCTTTGCTTAGGAATAAATTTAGTAATCCATCCTAACCAAGCCAGCTCGGTCAGTCAACTAGGTCTCATGGGAGAAAGTGAGGATCGAAAGGAAAACAACAATTAGACAACATTATAACATGGCTCCAGTCAGCGCTGAGGCTGAAGTGGGTTTATTTTTATCCACTCTGCTTTTATATCATTCTAAGGATATGGTCAGGGTTGGGGATTTAGCTCAGTGGTAGAGCGCTTGCCTAGGAAGCGCAAGGCCCTGGGTTCGGTCCCCAGCTCCGAAAAAAAGAACCAAAAAAAAAAAAATACTGAAAGGATATGGTCAGGTCTAGGTCAAGGGGACAAACAAGGCAATAAATAAAAATAATCAAGGAACAAACAAAGCAATAAACAAAGTCGCATGGTATCCAGGGACTTATCAAGATGATCAAGACTTTGAGCCTACTTCCTTGTCCTAGCCCAATGTTAAATTCCTGCCAAATTCCTATAAGTGACCCCAAGAGCCTTCCATGTCATCCCATCTATTTCCCCCCGTTCAAAATTATGACCATTTCCAAATTATCCCTTAAAGAAAGTGACTATCTATAATCTACAAAATAACCATAACCAAACATCCAGATCCAAGAAATGGGGATGATGATTCTCCACAACTTCCTGCTCAGTTGGGGTGACAAAATTTATTAAAGGGGTGGGGAGAGGTAGGAAAACTAGAAAAATTGTTTAGCCTTAAGAAATCTAGGTTTAGGGGCTGGGGATTTAGCTCAGTGGTAAGTCGCTTACCTAGGAAGTGCAAGGCCCTGGGTTCGGTCCCCAGCTCCAAAAAAAAGAACCAAAAAAAAAAAAAAAAAAGAAAAGAAAGAAATCTAGCTTTAGCATCTGTAATCCAGTCTGTTTGTTTACAAGGCTCAGGACTTAACTGAAGTTCTCACAGGAACTGTCTGAAAGGCTGGATGAATCGAGTCTATCAGAAGTCAGCAGTTCTTCCTGATGCTGTTTTGAGAGGCAGGTAGCTGAAACAGCAGGCCATTTCACTGTCCCCACAGACAGATCTTTTCAGAGCTGTACATTCTGTAATACACGAATCTCACAAGCAAAATCTCAGCACTATCAAGATATTCATATGGATTTTGTAAGCTGCACAGATCAGTTAAGGATGAAATTTTTTTTTGTTTCTTGTCTGAGCAGGTAAAAGACATCTTAAGAGTTCATTTGATCAATAACCAATTGTAATAAATCTTCATGTCATGTGAGGGATGACACAAGGGATCTTAAGGATTCCACAACCAACAAGAGTTATCATCTAATTTTAGCTGAATTTTGGCTCGAGACATTTTTTTATGTCTAAGCTAGTTATAGAACTGTTCCCACGTGGAGGGATCAGCAAATCAAGTTACCTGTCCCGTTTGATTCATTCAAATTTTTCTTTTCTGTAGCCAGGATCCTCGGGGAGTCTTCTCCTGTCAAACCTGATCCATAATTACCATTGAAGGGGTCCAAAATCTTTGCTTCTCTCCTATTGACATGACACAGAGCCTCTCTCCTAAAATTGCATGTCCAAAATTGCAGTAACCAGAAATCATCAAAGGTATAGATTGATTCAATTTAATAGCTTCGCCTCTCTCCCAGAGGATTTTTAATATCATAACCAACAAATTTATAACCACATACATTTTGATAACTAAAACAATTCAGAGCACCTAAAGCAATCTAAAAAAAAAAAAGGCAATGATAATGTACTATACATTTGAAAGAGTTAGAAGAGAGACTTTTGACCGTCTCTCAGCAAAGGAAGTCAGTACCAGTACCAGTCACTTTTGAATGGACTCCTCAGGTCGCCTTGGATTAAAACATCTCATGTTAGTTCCTGAATACATGTGATGTATTTTAGTAAAAACAAAATCAGTCTCTCATTTCTTTCTCATGTTTTCCTGACAACGTTGATATTTTTGAACACAGTCACATAAACTTGTTCTATATCCTGTAGGGGATTAGTCTGATTCTGCTTGTATTCAAATGCTAAATATTGGTTATAGTTGGTTTGGGCTAATGCCGCTTGTATTCTAATGTTAGTTCGGGTCCCCCAAAAACTGATTGCATAAGAGATTTCACATGTAAGACATCGAGAGCACCTACCCCCCAGTTAATTCTGACTGGCAAATAAAGATGCCAGCAGCCAATAGCTGTGAAGAAACATAGGTGGGTTTTAGGTTTCCCAGACTTGGGAACACGAGGAAGGAAAGAAGAAACCCACTATGCCTTAGAAGTGCGTTCAGGAGACAGACAAGAGCCACCATGGGACAGAGACACAAGGAGAGCACCCTGGGCTCTAGGCCAAGAGAATATGGCGCAGAGCACTGACTAATTGGAGTTAAGGGCAGCAAAGATAGAACACAGAAATGTGTATTAACTCGGAGTTACTGGTAGGAGTTAGATTCAGGCAGCATGGAGAGTAGGCAGTTTCCCAGCTATTGTGCTGCTTAACGCAGGTTAAAATTTAAAAGCTGTGTGTGTGACTTTCATTAGGGAACATAAACCATTGAGGTGGGTGGTAACACCAGGATTTATAAAAATTTGTAACTACAAATGGCGCCCAACGTGTACCAAAAACTCACTTTAAAAAAAATTAATAGGAGATTCCCAAGTGGAAAACACATATCGTCTCTTTAAGATTAGGAGGCGGGGAGAATGAGTTTCTTAGCCAAGCTTTGTGGTTTCTCCCCGAGCTGTGCAGGCTTGGGACTAGGAGAAAATTCGTGTGAAATTGGCATGCACAATTCCGAGGTTCATGGCTTAAAATTAAGACACAGCTGCACCCCCTCGAGCTAACGCAGGCACGCTGGGGCTAGGCTAGGGATTCTGTCTAGGAAGGCTTTCTCAAATGCTTCTAAACTGTGGCAGGAAGCTCTGGGAGCTCCTGCTGAGAAAAAAGGCAGGATATGCAGAGAGCAGACCTAAGGAAGATAGGAATAGAAAACTCAACGGAAAGTTAAGAAGCCAATGCTATGTATGCAACTGGGTTCTTTATTAACATCGGCTCTGTGGGAATTATGTGATCACTTAGCCTGGCATTGACCCATAAATTTGACAGAATAAGATCGTACAGAAAGTAGAAGGGAATTTAACTGGTTAAATACATAAGATAGGATGTTAATAAAATTTAAAAGAGATATAATTTTATATCTACAGATACTAGTCTCCTTAGAAGGGAGATCGCTCTCTCAGTCCCTGCAGCCAGCTGCTGCCAAACCGCTCTGCACTCCCAGTTTCCAAGGCTATCTGGGGATGTACTTTTGCCCACCATCACTCCGCTGTGGTTACCGCTCACCTGGAGCCTACCTGAGTTGCCAAGAACTACGAACACCGGATAATCTTAGTTTAGAATCAACATATAACACAAACCGCTGGGCAAAGCTCTCCAGAGGCAGAGCCTGTGTTTGTGGGAGAGGTTTTGGCAAGGAGAAACACTCGGTCTCAGGCTATGTATCGGGGCTAGGAACAGACCAAGACTGCTGGTGCCTAGCTGGCATTAGCGTGGATTGCTTTTTAATAATTAGATTTTACAGATGACGATTCACGTAGTAGGGGAGAATCCACTATTAATTTAGGATTTCTTGGATTGATCACACAGTGAAGCAGGTCTGGAAGGAGGGGAAGGTTAGTTTCTCAGCAAAAGGGGGAATCGCGTGGTGGCTCAAGTGCAGGAACCTTAAACAAAGAAACACAGGGGCAAACTCAGCGCACAGGCTCTGAGGTCCCCTGCTGTGAAAAGAGACAAGACGGTAAGGGTAGAAGCTGCCTGCTTCCTACAAGCGGGTAACCATAGGACAGAATCTTAAAGCTTGGTTTATTTGCTTTTAAAGATAGATAAGAATACAGCTTTTTCCGGAGTGGTAGGGAATTCCACCCGAGGTTCTCAACTAGTGCAGGGAAAATACAAAGGCTCCAGGCAGAGAGCATAGTAGGTAGAAGCTGTCTGTTTCCTAAAGGCAGATATTAGTGGGAGTTTGATTTAATTGCTTTAACGATGGTATAATGGAGTTTGCAGGATAACTCAAATTCTTTGAGCCTCGGATCCATGGGAATTTTGGTTTAAATATCCTGACATGACAGATTAGGAAAAAGGCCTGAGATTAGGATTATACAGTAAGCAAAAGTTTTTTTTTTCTTTAAGGATAGTAGGGAGATTGTATGAAGACAGAATTGTTTTGGGACGCTTTGAAGTCCTGCGGGATAACTCATATTCTTCAAACGTGGGCTCCACGGGAATTCTGGGTTAATATCCTGGCAAGACAGATGAGGAAAAAGCCTAACAATAGGCTCATACAGTTTCGTTTAGTTTACTTCACTTGCTTTGAATTGTTTTGGTTATCAAAATGGGTGTCATTTTGAATTTTGTTTATTATTCCTCCGGGAGAGAGGTCAAGCTAAACGTTTCCCTGGTTACTGACTAAAGGGCATGCTGATTTGGGAGAAAGGTTTTGTCTTTGCATTTTTAGAAAAGGTGATTAGACTCTAGACACCTTCTAGGGCTGTGTGGGTCAGATGTGACAGAGGGAGACCCCCTGAAGAGCTAGACTGGAGAGAATCAAACAAAAAAGATAAGGATTCTTTGTGCCATCCCTCACACGGCACGAATGAAGACTTATCATTGGTTATTATTAAAATTGGTTTGTAAAAAAAAAAAAAAAAAAAAAGGCTGTCTTTCACATGCTCGAACAAAGAGCAGAATTCCATCCTAACTAGTCTGTATGCCCTACCCAGACTAAAGCAATCCACACAGACAGCTCGATGATACTTAAATTTTGTTTTGAGATTTGTATATTGCAGAGTGTGCAGCTTTGGTGGGATTCATCATCAGCCATGCTCAACGGACTTGCTCAAACTCCTGACTTCATGGATTTTCCAGACGGATCCAGTCAGAATGCAGACTAAGAACGTTTGTTGGCACGGCCTTCTGAAGGCCTACCCACATCTGCCATTTTCCCTCCCCTCCCCCATCAAAGATATTTCAACTCAGGAAGAAGTTACGAACAGTTGTCATTGTCCCGGGTCCTTGGGTTTGGGGGTCTGGAGGTGGTTATTCTAGGTTGCCTTTCTGGGGGATTTAGAAATGGTCAAAAATTTGAACAGGAGGGAAATAGCTAGAGTTGTAGCCATAATCTCGTTTGGTAGAAGTCTTTAAAATTGTTATAATTGTTGAAGTTAGAATTTTGTACATTGATACAGAATTTATTTTGATACAGAGTGAAGGTTCTCATCGTCATGGATTTCTTCTATTGATAAAAACTTTTAAGTATACAAAGCTTAAACCCAGTCCTTTTATAACTGCCTTTGCAAACTGATTTTTAGATGATTGGGCATACAAGTTAAGGCCCAGATGGCAAATTTATGGCTCTGATTTAATTGTAAGGCTGTTTTCAAGATATTTTAATTAGAAATAGCTGAGAGTAGGGAAAGTACAGCAGTCCAGATTACTTTGCATAGATAGATAGTTTTCAAAAACGTCAGCGATCCACAGAATGTGACATTCAATGTTATTCAATCATTTGTTGTTGAGACATATCTGCTCCTCACAGCACCCGTTCTTGGATTCAAAGAAGAAACTAATCATTCTGTACCTCCAGGTGAGGTTGTACACATCGTGGCAAGGTTGCCACTGGGTAGAAATTGCCTATTCATCTATAGACAGAATTACTGTCCAGAAAAAGGACACACTACGCCGAATAGTTGGCTGATCATCTCTGCCAAGACGGGGCAATCAGACCTTCATAATTCTGCATTACAAGGGTCTGTCAGATGATCCTGGGCCAAACAGACACAATCTAATGCTCCAGCGTGTTGAGAAACAGGGGACTGTGTGGGCAGGTAGCTGTCTCTATGATTTGTTTCAGTTCTGGAAACTGTGTTAGGCTTCCTATATTTTTAGGTATATTTTATGTTGCTCTCAGAGTTCTGGAGGGATTGAAGACTGTAGTCTCGTAGCCAGCTCAAGCTGTTTAGCATTGAGAAAGATAAGATAGATTCGAGGGGATGGTTTTCAGATGGTATACAATCTAAACCAGGATATGAGTCCGGTGTAGAATTATAAACCTTTTAAGGTAGATAGATGGTAGAGTACTATATGTAAATTGACAGACTGATGGACTGGACGTCATTTGTACCTCATACTATGTAATCTACCTGTTATGACGTTTTTTAATCATATATGGGAGAAATTTTTTTTTTTGCTTCTTTTTTTCGGAGCTGGGGACCGAACCCAGGGCCTTGCGCTTCCTAGGCAAGTGCTCTACCACTGAGCTAAATCCCAACCCCGGGAGAAATTTTTTTAATTGGACAGAAAAGGTGAGATGTAGCAGAATTTTCTCCCAATTAATTGATTGGATAATAAATATGACAAGAAGCCAATCTCTGGGCAAGGAGGAGGCAGGCCCTCTGGGTCTGAGAGAGGAAGAGGGAATGCGGGAGGAGGGCACAGTCCTTTTTGGACATCAAGACAAGAGATAAAGGCAGCAAAATGTAGACCGGGGAATGTTAGGTCTGGATTCCACCACCGCCATTGGAAGATTTCCAGCATAGAACTGATGAGCTTATGATGATAGATTCCGTGCCCAGTGGTTTTGTTATTTCTTGATTCTGAACTAAGATTGTCTGGTGTTTTACATTTGCTGCAACTCAGGTGCGTTCCAACAGAGAGGTAACTTTAGAAGCAGAGTGTGGGCTGGCCCGAGTGTGGCCCCAGCTAGCTACAGAAACTGAGAGTGCAGAGCAGTTTGGCAGCAGTTGATCACGCAGAAGGAGAGAGTGATCTTGGCGCTCTGGAGAGGCAGAACTAGTGTTTGTGGGACAGGTGTTGGCTAGGGGAAACTGGCGATCTCCATTTCAAGCAACATTGCAGGGCTGGCTACAGACTGAGACTGCATTGCTGGTACATAGCTGGTGTTAGCGTAGATTGTTTTTAATAATTACAAGCTACAAATGTCTCTAGCCAAAATTTCAGCTATACATAGCCAATAAATCTTTCTGGCTACAGAATCCTCAAAATTTATCGTGTCATCCTTTCATATATCATGACCTATTTATTACAACTTGGTTATTGATCAAACTCACTCATAAAAAGGACAGTTGTCTTTCACCTGCTCAAACCAGGAACAAAAATTCATCCTTAACTGATCTTTTCACTTTCCCCAATCCACACGAATATCTTTATAGAACTAAAAATTGCTTCCAAGATTCATATAACGCAGAATCACAGACCAATATGCGGCTCTGACAAGACTCATACTCACAAATGCTGAAAAGACCTGCCGTTCCAGCTCCTGCCTGATCCTGCCTCGCCTGATGCTGAGTCTGGAGACTTGCTTCCAGAATTGTGGATTGTTGTTGATACGCAGATGAGGGCAGGTGTAATATAAGACTAGAGTCTGTGATTGGGCGGTGAAAAAAAAAGGTGGACTGAGAGTTTTAGAGAGAGGACAGGGGACAGAGAGGGAAGGAGGACAGAGAAGATGGAGGAAGGAGAGGACGAATCTGATCCACGTGGCTTTCAATAGCCACAGGTAGCTATGAATAACATAGAAGGGATAGAATAACACAGGACAATTTGTCCAGTCTAGGTGGGCAGCTTGTATCCATACCAATTGGCTCTGAGTTCGTGGCGTGGGAGTTCTGTGGGTTGAGAATTTACTGATATAAATCTGACTGATAAATTACAAGCCTCTGGAGTTTTGATTTCACTGGATTTTTAGGATTTGTGACAGCTAAGCCCAGGGGGCAGATGGATGGAAGATAGCAAGCAGTTTGGAGGCGGGCAAACTGCAAAGAATATTGAAGACCACAGTTTGCAGCTCCCGTTGAGGGAGGGGAAACCACATTACTAGAGCACAGCCAGAGATAGCATGATGGGATCATTTAATATTACGTGCAACAAGGAATAGCTCAGGAGTGGCTGCAGATCCCAAACGACCTCAGTTCATCCAGCCTTTCAGATGGTTCCAATCGGGACTTCAGCTAAGCCCTGAACTTTCTCAGCATACAGAGACTGGACAACAAATGCCGTGGCTAGCTTTCTTAAGTCTAACCATTTTTTTCTAATTTTCTTGTGCCTCCCCAACCCTTAAGAAAAAATAAATTCTTTGCCCCAACTCAGCAGGAAGCAATCATGGAAAGTCATCGTCCCAATCCCTTACATCCTGGTGTCTGGTTTTGGATATTTCCTGAATTATAGATTATTGTCATTTTAAGAGGTAATTTGTAAATGGTTGTAATTTTGGACAGGGAGGAAACTAGAGAGCTTAGACCCAGGGACTTCTATTTTTTCATTTATTCTTTCCTATCCTTTCTTATAGGGAAAGGGAAAGGGGTTGAAAGGGAAAAGGGGGGATAGAGTGATAATTATAGAAATTAGACAAATAGGGAGAGATTATTAAATTCACTCTTTTTTTCAAAGATTTATTTATTATATGTAAGTACACTGTGACTGTCTTCAGACACACCAGAAGAGGGCATCAGATCCCATTACAGATGATTGTGAGCCACCATGTGGTTGCTGGGATTTGAACTCATGACCTCTGGAAGAGCAGTCAGTGCTCTTAACCACTGAGCCATCTCTCCAGCCCTAAATTCACTCTTAAACAAAACATTTTATAACCATAATCTTACATTGGTAGAAAGCTTTACAGTTTGATGCAGAATTGAAATTATACTTTATTATATTGGTAAAGGATTTATATATTGATACAGGTTTAAGGTTTTCATTGGTATAAATCTTTGTACATTAATACAAGATTTAAACTTAATTTTGTTACTCTTAGATAGGCATTGTGCCTATGCAATTCATTTAAGAATGCAAGGCCGAGACCCGGTCCTTCTGATAACTGCTATTGCAAATTATTTAGAACGATTAAGTAATGCAAGTTAATAGTTAGTAAACTGATGGTCATACTACATTCTGATTTAATTACAGTAAAGTGTTTTTAAAATTATGCAAATAGAAAATAGCTAAGAGTAATCAATGTCTAACAGTTCAGTTATAGTATACAGAGATAGATGGACTTGACATGTGTCAGAGATACATGGAATATGCCATTTAAAATCATCTTGCTGTTAATAGATCTGTTGACTAGGAGGCATGTCTGCTCCTGCCAGTGCCCCGATTCCACTTCGAGGACGACACTGAGCATCATTATCTTCAGGCAGAGTTACTTCAATTGTGGCAAGCTAGCCAGTGGGCAAGAAATGCCCTAATCTCATTTTTGGGGGGACAAAATACTGTGGAAAAAGGACAAATGGACCTTGAGAGCTTGTTTGGAGGTTCTAGCAGGGGAGCACAGCTACTCGTATACTCTTGACCGAAGACCGGTCCTCCTCTATTTGGAGAAGATCGTCCTCTTTGACCGAGCGCGGGGCTTCGGGAGGGACGCACATGGATAGGTGAGGGAGGAAGGGGACACCCGCCTTGCCAGCCAGATCAGCCGAATCAACCCTGGCGATCAATGGGGTGACAGATGTCGCAGCCAGATCGCCCTCACATCCGAAACAGAACAAATGGATGCAGGATACTCAACCACGTAAGCGCTGCCAATACAGGGTAAGCTGATCCTCCATAATTCCTGCTTCACTTAGGATCTGTCAGGTGTTCTGGGCCAAAAGCTCAACAGTGTAAGGAATACTGGGGACAGTCCAGGCAGTCAGCTGTCTCTGCCAAGGGTAGAAGTTTTGGAAGCTATGTCTCTGTGCTTCCTGCATAATCAGGTAATATTTAATTCCTTCTCAAATCTCTGGCGGGGTTGAAGACTACTTTTAGTCTCACAATTGAACTTAAGTTGTTTGCATTAAAGAAGATGTTCCAGACTTGAGAGGATGGTTTTCAGAGAGTAATACAAGTTAAAGTCAAACACGATTGGGGTAAAGAACTGTAAACTCTGTAAGTTACATAGATGATAGAGTACTTTACCTAAACTGACAAATATGACGGACTATGTAAGTGCATATCATACTTTACAATTTGTGTAATTTTTATAATTGTGTTCAATTTACATCTGAAAGAAAGGAGCCTCTCTAATTGGACTAAAGGGGGAAATGCTAATGCTGCTTGAATTCTAATGTTAATTTGAGCCCCCAAAACTGTTTGTATAAGAGAGTCCATAGGGGGGTTGGGGATTTAGCTCAGTGGTAGAGCATTTGCCTAGCAAGCGCAAGGCCCTGGGTTCGGTCTCCAGCTCCAAAAAAAAGAAAAGAAAAAAGAAGAGAGCCCATAGGTAAGAAGACCGAGGGACCCTGCCCCCAGTTAATTCTATTTGGTAAATAAAAATGCCAGCAGCCAGGGGCTGGAGAGATGGCTCAGTGGTTAAGAGCACTGACTGCTCTTCAGAGGGCCTGAGTTCAATTCCCAGCACCCACATGGTGGCTCACAACCACCTGTAATGGGATCTGATGCCCTCTTCCGGTGTGTCTGAAGACAGCTAGCTATACAGTGCACTCACATACATGAAATAAATAAATAAATCTTTTTTAAAACAATGCCAGCAGACAATAGCTTGAGAGAGGAGACAGGCAGAATTTAGGCTTCCAAGGCTTGGGAGCACGAGGAAGGAGAAGAAGGAGAGAGCTGTCATGCCTTAGAAGAGTGTGCAGAAGAGAGACAAGAGCTGCCATGGGATAGAGATACAAGGGGAGCAGCCTAGACTCTAGGCCAAGAGAACATGGCCCGAGGACTGACTAATTGGAGTTAAGGGCAGCCGGGGTGAAGCATAGACGTTAGCAAGTAGTAACTTGGAGTTTTCGGTGGGAGGTAGATTCCAACAGTATGGAGGGTAGGCAGTTGCCCAGCTACTGCGCTGCTTAAGACTTACTAAACTATAAAGGCTGTGTGTGTGTTTCATTTGGAAGCATAAACCACCAAAGTGGGTGGTGGCCCCACACCAGGATTTATTAAAATGTCTAACTACAATTGGCCCCCAAGGTCAGGTTGCCCCCAACAAGGAGAGCTTCATGAACACCAAATGGTGCTATGTAACCTTGCTCCCTGAGTTAATAAGTCAAAAAAGCATTAAAGCCTGTGATCTGGCAGTAGATAGAAGTCGGTGGGTTTTCAGCTACCTGGCTGGGGTCGCAGGGAGAGAGAGGAGAGAAGAATAAAGGACACAGAAGTGGAGGAGGCCTCCATGAGGGTGGATGGACCATGTACACATGGGCAGGAGAAACAGCAAGTAACAAGGGAGTTTATGGCTGGGAAATAAGTTAGGATAGCGCCAAACCTGCCCATTCTAGGTTTACAGCTTGGAAATAATATACCTGGATATGGGATAGCTAGAATCTTATTCCTTTTGCAATATCCTATATTCTATAGCTCCAGGGTGTGACACTTTACAGGTCTTATTCTGCTGTCTCAGTTTCTTCCTCCAGCTTACTACAGAGCTCCTGCGTCTTCACATAAGAATCAAAAGCAAATCCCGCCCCCCCCCAAAGAAAGCTTCATGGAACCTCGCTTTCGGTTTTCCAGGGGAACTGCCAGGTACGTCGGTTGTAAGCTTGAGGCTCTAGTGGCACATATGGCAAAAGCCTTTCCTAAGCCAAAAGCACGCTAACGGTGGGCTCCCAGGCAAGTGATGTCATCAGTACTGTCACCACATGGTTTCAGCTGACGTCGCCCTTGGACTCCTCTGATGGCCTCTTTTGCATACGGGTACATTCCTGAGCTGGGAACGTCATGTTTTACCAGAATCATAAGGGCAATTTGAGAGGCTTCATAGGTTTGGCTATTGTTTGCAGGCCTTTAATTACCTTTTATTAACTTTATCTTAATTACCTCTTATTATTTTAATGACTCTTATTACCTCGGTGTTAGCGTGTCTCCTGGTTCGTGTAGAGTCTCTCAATGTGAAACTTCTCAGAGGCACAGCCTGGATCCAGGAAGTGGCCATACCGTGAGACAGGACCCTTGGATGACTCTGTCCTTGTAAGATAGGGGAGCACGTGGATCCTTTCCCCTCCTTCACAGTCCCACCACAGCCTCTGTTCACGTGATGCGTCTTGCACTGAGAAAGAGGCTTCGTCAAACACTGAACTCGTTGACATGCTGATCTGAACAGCGCTGTCCTTGAAACTGCCAGAAACCAACACGCGTACGATGTACATGAATTGCCTAGGGTTATGCTCTATTACAGGAGCAAAATCTAAAACAGATGCAGTTGTCACATTCAACTTGTTCTCCAAAGCTCTGATAGAAGAGTTGAGAGGCCAAATCTTTTCAATTTAGACTCCATTTTAGAGAACCTGACCTAAGTGTGAACTCAGGTAAACTAACAGGCTGGTACCTGGCATTAGTTTCCAAGTTGCCCCCCACCAAAAGCTAAGCCCAGCTCTGGTCTCTAGGCTAGTCCCCAACAAGACCAGCATCTCCAGGTTACACCCTCAACAAGACCAGCATCTCCCGGTTATTCCCCAACAAACCTGCACCCCAGGTTACAAGCCCATCCCCTGCCACCAATACAGAGGGGAGCAGAAGTTAAGTTTACAATATGACTCCCAGCACCAGTTAATTATGTTAAAGGCCACAGTGGCTTTCCAATTAGATGCGTGCACACTCATCCCCCTCCCCACCCCAATTTGCTGCTTACTATAAAGCAGATAGACGTTTGGGACTCCCTACCACCAAAACTGTCCTGCGTGACAGTGGTGTGTTGGGGAGAGGGTTCCAAGGTAGCTCGAATAGAAGGAAGACCCTGCAGTGAGTTGCATCAGCTTCTGTCTGTTTATTTTCTGGGTGGGGTGGGGTGTATCACTAGCATTTCCCAGTCACTACAGAGTCACGTTAGGAAACTAAAATTTGAAATAATTAAAAAAAAAAAAAAAACCAAATGGTTGATTGGCTCAAATAAGTTATGCTGATCTCAAAGGGTGAGTTTTTAAACAATATTTTTGGAATATATCATATCAAAGATATTCTTTTGTTGCAGGATATTTTTTTTTTAATAGAAACTTTTTTTTTTTGGTTCTTTTTTTCGGAGCTGGGGACGGAACCCAGGGCCTTGCGCTTCCTAGGTAAGCGCTCTACCACTGAGCTAAATCCCCAGCCCCTTGTTGCAGGATATTTGATCACACTGTGAACCCCCAAGATTGTGTTGTTTACTGGGAAAAAAAACAAACAAACCCTGTTTCTACTTGTGTTGTAGCTGAGCCCTTAGTTTCTCTGGCTGGAAATACACACACATCCTTAGCACACACCTTTCACTTTACAAAACTTGCCTGTTTCGCGTGAATTTTGATGTTTGTGGGGTTTCGTTGTGACTTCCTTAGCTTAAAACGGGATTTCAGTGCTTAAGACTGTCCTTGAAATTTCCTACCCAGTTCTTTTTTTTTAAACTACTGTGACGGAATTCCAAAGATGGAGCCATTTATCAATAACCAGTGTTATATTAAGTCGAGAAGTCCAGTATCCAGGTGCCAGTGCCTGAGACGAACCTTCCCTACAACCTCACAGGGATCAGCTCTCACACAGGAGACCCTCCCTCTTACAACGCTGAGCATCGGTCAGGAGGGAACCTTTCTCATGCCTTTGTCCAATTGCGCCTTCCCCGGAAGCGTTCACCTCCAGACAGACATGATGCACGACTTGGGTAGGATTTCCAAATGAACCTTCAGGACCACATTTGAGCCTAAAGCAGTCTTTTCTTGCTTTCAGAAGCCTCACTCTGCTCGTGCTCTGGGTCTGTTGCCCACTCAGGATCGCTAGCTGGTGGCCTTGCCCTCACTTCGGTGTTGTCGTTCTTTCTTACTAGGATGAGCTTTTAAGGTCCTGGCTCAGGCCTCTGACATCATCATCATCATCATCATCATCATCATCATCATCATCATCAAATACCAGAGTCTGTGGTCATAAAGATCTCACTGAATTCACAAGTCAACCTAAAAGGACCGCATCCTCCAGATTCTCCTCCATTTCCTTTTCGTCCATCTCCTTTTTTATAAACCACCTCCTTTTTATCTTTTCCCCTTTTTACTTCAGTCTGCGACCCCAACAGATACAGTAATGCCTCCCACATACAGGGTGTTCTTCTCTCCTTCGTTAAACCATCTGGAAACTCCCGAAGACATCCAAAGTTTTGTCGCTTATGTTATTTCAAGGTTTGGCAATCGAAACTGATGGTCACAGCGGTCTTACTGAACAAAATGCCTATTTCTTCAGGTGTAGAAAGAATCCCGTGTTAAGTATCACCTGTCAATCAAAGCAACCCTATGGCCAATGAGCTGAGGCAGGAAATAGGAGGTGGGACATTGGCCGGAAGAGAGAGGATTCTGGAAAATGGCGAGAGGTGTCGGAGATTCATGAGCTAGACACCGAGGAAGAAGTGAGCTGGGACTGAAGGAGAGAGGTAACCAATGAGCAGGTAGATGAATTCGGGTTAGAATCAAGAGAGATTTGCCCCCGGAATGCTGAGGAGACAGAGGGAAGAAGACAAGGAGGGAAAACCAGCAACATAGCCGAACGCAGGCTAGAATAAAAGGGATAATAAATTAAGAGAAAGTCAGAGAACAAGCCAAAGTTTATGACCTAGGCATTTATTAATAAACATGTAGTCTCAGAGTTGTCATTCTGGGAGAAGGGACTAGAAGGATTTTATTTTTTACATTCAGGCCTTGTGAGCAGGGAAGTGTGGTAGGGGAAGTCAGCCACTGCCATGCACTCTGGAGACCAGCAGCTATCCTCAGGGGCCCTAATTCTTATCTCCAAATGGCTTTGATAAGGCAAGGCTCAGTCCCAATTGGAAAGGCAAATGGCCGACTCCTCAGACGGCCTCGCCCCTTTTATTCGGAAGGATGTGTGAAGTGGGAATTTCTGGTTTCTTTGGAGAGTCAGTCATGTCATGAGATGTTGTTCTGGAAACTGGCTTATGAGAGGATTTTTTTTTGCTGAAAAAGGATGTGTTTTTCTGGAAAGCTGTGAGTGCATACCTCCACATTTCCTAGAGAAATGAAGTTAGTGCGAGTGGGCAAACATCTTTTTTCAGCATCTTAATTGAAAAGCTTTATATAATCTTCACAATAGGTCTGATGGGTAGGGTAACGTTCATATCCACCTCCAGACTAAGGAAATGGAAAACCAGAAGTAAAAGGTTCTTCCAAGTTCAGAGGGAGAAGTTACTAAGTGAAAGGCCATAAGTCCCTCTATGGAAGGACTGGAGAAAAGCTAACTAAAACTCTGAAGTATTTTATTGCCATCCTTCCTGGGGGATGGGGGTGGCTCACGGGGACATAGCCATTCCTTCATCCAAGGGGATCTGGGTCTGGAAACCAGCTCAAGTCTGCAAAGTGATTCGTATATAGATTCTCTTTGCCATGATCCAAGATAGTCTGTTTCTCTCCATGTATTTGAGAATTTTTCTATTTACACAGATGGAACAAAAACACAATGTTTCTTATCCATTTCCGGCCTGGAAATACCATGGTTGAATAGCCGGTTCCAAAGGTCCATACAAGTCAGACAGCGTTACACTCACTTTACCTGTGCTGACCTTACAGAGGTTGCTTTGTCTGTGCTGCCCACTGTGACACCTGCCGTCATCCTGCCTTTGGTGATTCAGCACTGCCACCTGGCCCCTGCTACTTTGGGGTTCAATTAAGGGCACTGCACTTAATCCATCCGACCAGGCAACAATGTCTCCAACCCTAAGGTCTGGCACAAGGGAAAGGGCAACAGCAAAGCTCTTCAAACGGACTGGTGGCCCTGTCACCACTGTGTGTCTTATAGGATTCATGAGGGGTGTGTTGTCTGGGCCTCCCATGGTGGAGGAGTAGGTTTTACACAATGTATCCACTCCAGCCTTGCAATTACCCTGAGCCTTAAAATCCCTTCATCGACACTAAGCCACGGGATATCGGGCATCTCTAACTCCTTTCCCGTAGGCCATCTCTTGACCAATGCCTCAGCCAACCATTCAGACTTTTGACCTTTAAAAAAAAAAGTGCACGTTTTCATATTAAACCTAGACTCGTCACTCAAAGAGGGCTGGAATCAATAAACTCAGCCTGGCCCTGTTTTATGTTCCTTCCTCCATTATCTCCCACCCATACACTCTGTTCTAACACACATTCCCCAGACTCCTGCTTGACTGAATTAGCAAACTCTTTAAGCTCCTTAGCAGTAGCGTGCACTCCCCCTGGGTCCTATGTTCTGTCTCCCGTCTGGTGTTTGGTCTAGAAGCAACTATTGGTGGGCCCTGAGGGACATCAGGATTGTCACATGTGGCATCTGTTTAGGGAAAGTCACTGATGGCTTAGCACACAAAGATTAATTTCCTTAGTCGTGGGTGGAAGAGACAGTATTTCAGAGGGTTAGGGGGGAAGTACGTTTTCTGAGGATGGAGAGACTTTTTCCCTGGGTCAGATAAACCTTTGAGAATCTGAGAGTTCTCAGCTTCAGTTCAGCTCTTCCTCACGCACCTCTATCCCATTCTTAACCAGTGAATGCCCTCACTTTAACCAGGACTTGAAGTTTCACTCTAACCCTGCCAACCACAGAATGAGGGCTTTGGTTTGATTGTCTGCAACTTGAGCTCTGTGGCGTCTGGAGAGAAGATTCTCCTCCAGGGCACACTCGGAAACCTTTACACCGTTGATGCGCATCTGGAGCAGTCAGTTTTATCATTGCTCTCACCACTGTCCTCGTCGTATTCCGAGATGGTAGCAGTTGGTTGATTTTATCACAGAGATCATACTTCTCCGTTGTCAGTTTGTTCAGGAATGCCAGGAGCAATGCCAGGAGCAGCCAACAAGCCGCATCATTTTCCTTATGTGCAGGGTCACCAAACCCGTTGCCTCCCACAGTTAGTGATCCAGTATAATCCAATACATTTATCTCCTTTGTAAAATAGTCCACACCACGGGCTTTCTGTACTCTTCGAACTTCCAAGAGAGGCTTCAGTAACTGTGTTGGCAAATTGGAAATCCTATATGTGGGGGAAAATATATTCTAATAAATATATAAAAAAACATTATATGATTATTAGAATAGCGTAACAATGGCTGTCTACCAACAGAAGGGAATGTCAGAATCTCAAAGAAGTAGGGTGCACGAAGGCCAATGGGGGAATGGACTTGCTAGAGTGGGCAAAAGCAAGCAAGCAGAGAGGCCAAACCTCCTTGCTCCGCATGCCTCAAAGATGCAGATTACAAGCAGATCTTCTCATTTAAGAAAAAAATTTCTCACAGGTGTGCCCAGGCACTCATATTTTTAATGTAATAATTAATTACTTAATTATGATAAAATTGTGTTTATTTGTATTTATTACATACTAACATATTGATACTATTTTATAATATAATCATATATGTAATATAGTCATGTATAATTATATATAAAATATAATTACTTATAATAAATATTTGCTTAATTTATAGTTATATATATTAACTATGTATGTATGAATATACAAAAATATATAGAAAACAATTATTTAATGACTACTAGAACTAGTCATTATATATTATATATCACATATCATTTATATTTATATATTATTGTAGGATGATGTCACAGGTGAGGCAGGTACAGGATAGAAGGAGGTCTGTCATTGGAGGAGAAGGAAGGATGGGCGGGAGAGAAGTTTGAAGGAAGAGGAGGAGACTAGGGGAGAGAGGAGGAGACAGGGCGGAGGAGAGGGGCAGAGAAGCCGTGGCAGGACAAGATGGCAGGTGATGTTAAGATTCTGCTCTGTGTATTTACAGGTTGTTATTAATGTTTTCAAGGGATGGATAGTACCGGGCATTGTATGTTTAAGTGGGCAATTATATCTTACCAATTGGATCTAAGATAATTGTATTGTGTGTTCTTTTATGTGAGGGTTTGAGTGTAGGAAAGTGTGCGACTAGGATGTGTTTCCGCCAAGATATCTAGCAGATATTTGGGCACCGAGGTGCAGACCAAGCGGGGTAAAAGACACAATACTTTTTATTTTTATATTTTTACAACAACATATTATACATTATACACTACATACTACGTGTTATATTGCATATTACATATTTCATATTTTATTATATTTATATATCAAATGTCATCTAGCATATTATATGCCATATGTCGCATATTATATGTGAGAAATACATATAATAAATATATAGATAATTCTTTAATGACTACTAGATATAATTAATTAAGTTGACAACCAAGAATAGCCATCCCAAGTCTACCCCTTTTCAACTTGACACACAAATGTATCTCACCTCTTCTCTGTGTAGCGGGACAGAATTCATACTAGTGAAAAATCACCATGAGTGCCGAGAGTAGAACAACCTTCAACTGTGGTGTAGATTTCTACCTTCCACGCCATAGCTGAGCTCCACTTGTTAGGACTCCATAGGGAGAAACACAGCAAAAAAAACTCGTGGTGGTGTGCCATAGTTTCTTGCCACTTCCTTGGACTCGCGCTGATTGGCAGAGTGATGTCAACTGAGACGGCTGAGGCAAGACACTTGCTGAGGTGAGACCTGTGGAGGACATGTGATATTTGGAGGGAGTATAAAAAAGACCCAACGGACTGCGATGGAGGTTGAGGCTTGCCTATGGAGCCTGCTCGGCTTGCTTGCATAGCTAAATGCTTGTTTACCTCACCTTGCTGATCTTTGCTTCCCTGAGAGAGGCAGAGAGAACTTCTCCTGGTTTCCCCGATGATCTTGCTGACTGGAGCTGAGGCGGAGGCCCGGCTGGCTGTCTCTGCTGCTGATTGTGTTAGTCTACTGACTGTAGAGAGCTGGACTGCTGGTATAATCATGAAGGTTTTGACAGTACATTGAGCTGCCACTGCCGACCTGTGAACTGAACTGCCGATTTCCTGAAAACAGAGGGGAGTTGCTCTGAAGAACCATTTGTATACAGGTCCGCTTCCCCTGTATCCTTTCTTTTCTGCTACCTCTGGTGGGTGGTGGGCTAGAAGGGAGGGTAAAAAGCATTTGAAAACATCCTTAAAAATAAGCTTTGAGGGGTTGGGGATTTAGCTCAGTGGTAGAGTGCTTGCCTAGCAAACGCAAGGCCCTGGGTTTGGTCCCCAGCTCCGAAAAAAAGAAAAGAAAAAAATAATAGGCTTTGAAAAAAATTAACGTTACAGCTAGCTGGTTAACCAATGACTGAGCAGGGGAGAGAATCGAGTTGGACTTCCAGGCAGGGGAGGGAGTGGGGAGAATCAGGGATAAGTCACAGGGAGAGAGTCCAGGAGACATCAGGAGAGAGCACCTGGAGCCCAGAGAGACAGGTCAGTAGTAACACACAATCGTCATGGGACTCTGCCGGGAGGCACCCGGATGAGTTTAGAGGATTAACCTAGAGTAACCGTTCAGTTGTTGCATCCTTAGATTTTGAAAAGGAGATATAATAGTCCAGTCTCAGTTACTTGGGAACTAACTAAGTAAGAGGAAAACTGAAACACACTCATTCAGCAGCCACTAACTGAGTACACCATAGGATTCATACTGAGGAAACCAAGCAAACAAGGAAAGTGGAAAGCCCTTTCCTTGTACCTCAGCCCTAGTTTGGCACGAGAGCATTCATGACGGCAAGAAACCTTATAAAGGCAGAACATCAGAGGGCCTTCAGTTATGTTAACACCTTAATGATGTATTGCGTATTTCATACTGGTGAGAAATCTTGTCAGATTGTTAAAAAGTGTGAGAAACCTCTTAAGATCACCTTAGTATCAACATTAACGTTAACTAAATGTACTTCAGGGAATCCACATTGATTAAAAGAAAAACCATCGATGTAGGGAAAATGGAGGGGTGCCTGGGCGCTTAAGAGTCTTAACTGCTCTTACAGAGGACCTGGGTTTGTGTTGGGTTCCCCGCATACATAATGGGCAGCTCACAATTACCTGTAAGTCCAGTGCCAGAGAATCCATCAAACACCTTCATCTGGCCTCTCTGGGCACCTGAGTGTATTTAATGTAGTACACATAAATTCAGGCACGCATATACATCCACGCAGTTTTGTTGCTGTTAGATTAATCTAAGAGTTTTTAAAGAAAAATTCCAACTCCCGACTTAACATATCCCCAGAGTTTTCCCTTTGTCTCTTAACTGTGTCTTGTATGTGTGCATGTTTGTGTACATGTGCATTTGTGGGAGGGTACACGTGTGTGTGTGTGTGTGTGTGTATGTGTGTGTGTATGTGTGTGTGTGTGTGTGTGTGTGCACTCGCGCGTGCTTGTGAGTATCCTCCTTAATCACTCTTCCACCTCATTTCTAAAAAATATTTAAAATTCTTATCTTATGTGTATAAAACTCTTATGTATGGGTCTGAAGTGGAAACTTACGGTTTCCTTAGAAAGTCGGTTGTGCTGGATGGTGTTTTGCCTGGGCAGACACGTAAAGGAGTGTTTTTCTGAAGAGGACACAGGTGAAAGTACATAGCTATTTGAAGGAACGTTTCACTGAAGCAGACACAGGGAACGGATGTTTTGCTAAAGCAAACGTGGGAAATGATGTGTGGTGAAGGACTCTTCACTAATGACCTGCATGTTCACCTTGCAGTTCATGGCTGAGCTCAGTTTGTTGTCACTCCGTGGAGAGAAACTCACCAGAAACCTTCTCATGATATTCTGGTGGCTTCTTTCTGGAGTGATGTCAGCTGACACAGACTCTCATGGGTTTTGCTAAGACAGGCTCACATGCCGAAACAAGACGCGGGGTGGGGCAAGACCCGTGGAGGACACTCGATGTTTGGAGTGTAAATAGGACTCAATGGACAGTGATGGAGGCTTGCTTGTATAGCTAGCATTGCAACGCTTCTCGGTCTCTCCTCTACTGATCTTCACTTCATTGAGAGTGGCGGGGAAAAGAACTTCTTCTGTCCTAATTGATCCTCTGGCTTGTGCTGATTTGTTTGAGACCTGGCTGTTTCTGCTAGGTCATGCCACAGCTGTTGATTTGTGTTTGCTATTCCCAACACTGCTGAACTGGACTGCTGGTGTATTCATGAAGTATTTTAAACAGGATCGAGTTGCTGCTGCTGCTGCTGATAATGATGATGACAGTGACAACGATGACAATGATGATTGATGATTGGTGATGATTCCGAAGGACCCCATGGCCTTTCGCCAGCCTTATACCCACCTGCCTCAGGCCAGGGCTAGGCCAAGTTCCATTCTCCACCCACAGTTCTCAGGAGGAGCAGGAACATTCTTGAAAAACCACAGAATGTACTGACTGACAGTCACCTGACCCTCTGGTCCAAGATAGAGTTCGAATGCATGTCATAATCTGCCCAGGCTTGCTAGCCAATAGATTCAAAGGTCAGTATGTTTAGCCAATAAGTTTAAACTGTAACCTTGCTGATGTAACCTGTACCCCTAAAAAGTATGAAAACTGCTTGTTACAGCCATTCGGGGTCGCCTTCTAGTCACTTGCCACAACGGGCTGATTGAGGGTCGATCCCAACGTGCTGGAAAATAAACCTCTTGTGTTTGCTTCCAACTCCATTCTTTTTTTTTTTTTTTTTTTTTTTCGGAGCTGGGGACCGAACCCAGGGCCTTCCCCTTGCTTGGCAAGCGCTCTACCGCTGAGCTAAACCCCCAACCCCTCCAACTCCATTCCTGTGTCTCACTTGGGGAGGTCTCCTGGTAGTTAAGACTCACTTAGAGTCTTACAATTCCTATGAACTGAACTGCTGCTTTCCTGACAACACAGATGGGATTTGCTCCAAAGAAAATTTCTAAACAGGTGTACTTTGCCCTGTATTATAATAACCTTTCTTTTTCTATTACTTCTGGTGGGTGGTTGGCTAGAAGGGAAATTAAAGCGTTTAAGAACCATTACTAAAAGTAGGGTTGAGAAAAATTTGAAGTTATATGGCTATTCTGACTGCACATCTGTGCACCTCATGCATACACTGCCCAAGTGCCCAGAAGACAGTATTGGATCACCTAGGACTAGAGTTACAGTGACTGTGAGCCACCATATGGGTCCTGGAAATTGAACCCAGGTTCTCTGGAAGAGAAACTTGTGTGCTTAACTGCTGAGGTACCTCTCTACCTCTTTTATTTTAAAGACAGAACTTCTTCTTTTTTTTTTTTCTTTTTTCTTTTTTTTCGGAGCTGGGGACCGAACCCAGGGCCTTGCGCTTGCTAGACAAGTGCTCTACCGCTGAGCTAAATCCCCAACCCCAAAAGACAGAACTTCTTAAAGAACCTGAAACTTGCTTATTTGACAAGAGCAGCTGACCAGCAAGCCCCACAGATCTTCTTGTGTCTTTCTTCCAAGTACTGGGGATATGCTCAACACCCAACTTGTTAATGTGTGTTTTGGGAGAAGAAATTCAGGTCCTCTGATTGTACAGCAACCACATTACTGACAGCCATTTCCAGCCTCATTGTTTATAATTTTGAAGAGTGCAGGATACATCACCGAGTGCTCCACATCCCAGATTTTAAATCATTTCTTTGTGAGTGGGTCGTTGTTTTGGTTTAAATAGGCACCTTACAACCATCCATAATTTTGGTTCCAGATAAATCCGACATCTGACATGTGATGTCTGCTGCTACCAGGCACACATTGCTACACATACATGCAGGCAAATCCTCATGCTCAGAAAGTAAAACTAAATCTTTAAAAGCAATATGTATAGTATGGTATATCCTTAGAGAAGACTTAAATAAAACTATTCCCCTTAAAATTACCCAGCTTGTTGTTAAATGAATTACAAAATTGCTGGGAGCCTGCCCGACCTGGGATGGGTTGAAGTGGAACACAGCGTAAGATTGAGGTGTCGCTGTAAAGACCGATGGTCTCCAGATGTTCTAGCTCTCTTACACTATACTGAATGTTTGCTGGTCACTTCTATCAAGTCCTCTTTCTGAGGGCTAAAAACTGCTGGCTTAGGCAATTAACAGCTGTAGCCTAAGAGCAGGAGTGGAGTGGGGTTGGGGGGATTAAGTAGCCTTTGTTCTATCACCTGTAACTCCAAGCCTGCTGGTTGAAGTCACAGGAAGAAAAATGGACACTTTGAAAAGCGATTGTAGCCTTTATTTCTAAGTTCTCTCCAAAAAGTTCTCTAAGAAAGTTTTTCTTGGCCTAGAGAGATGGCTCAGTGGTTAAGAGCACTGACTGACCTTCCAGACGTCCTGAGTTTAATTCTCAGCAACCACATAGTGGCTCACAGCCATCTGTCATGGGATCCGACACCCTGTTCTGGCGTGTGTTAAGACGACAGTGTACTTACATAAAATGTAAAAACAACAACAAAGAAACAAAGAAAGTTCTCTAAAAGGTTCTTCTTCTTCCCTTTGTCCTCAGCACTTATACATCTTTCAGAATATGTTCACCACAAGTTTACATATAAATTCAAATCATAAATTGAGTAAGTTTACAACAGAGAATGTTTACATGTATATCCATTAAGAATAATTATCTGGCTAAACATTCATTATCTGTCATTAGATCAACACATTTATGGAGAGTTAAAGACCATAACTAAATTATCATTGAAGTTTTGTATAGGTGAACCCATTCAATTTTTTAATCTTCTGTTCTTGAACCTACAGTAAATCATTAGTTCCTTTATTATGACCTTGGCTTTATGCTTTTACAACCTCTTGGAATGTGCTCTAAGCTGTAGCTGCCTGCTTTCTATATTAGAAGCAATTAACTCATAACACTTGAAAACTGGCAGAGTTCTCATTGCAGTTCTGACGTCAGAAAGACTTGATAGCAGTTCATTTATAAATGATCTTAATAATTACTGATATAATTTTAGGAATTCTTGTAGGATCATTATTAAAAATTAAGAAATATATATATTAGGAAAAGCATATTAATAGCAGGAATCTTTCCTCAAATATCAATCTCATTAGCCTTGTCTGAAGAAGTGAATCTATCATAACTTTACAGTCCATAGCAGAACCATTTCAGGAAGATCACCTGCTAGTTTTTAGCTTCTCTTAGGTGGCTCCTGACAACAAATATTTAACGTTTATGCAAATAGCTCCTGAAATTGAAAGGCAGATGATTTCCCTTTTTGAAATTAATTAGAAAAATCCAAAGGTAGCCAAATGTAGTGCACATCTGTAATTTCCGAATTCCAGAGGCAGAAGTAGGGTCCACCATGAGTTCAAGGTCAATTTTAACTACAGTGTAAGTCTCACTATGCCTCGTGTGTCGGGGATTGCTTTAATGTTTTGAATTCATCTGGCCTCCAAAATCAGGACTTTGCATGTCCAAATGCTGAAAGTCCTTGTCTCCAATTGGATTTTGATTGATCAATAAAGATCCAATAGCCAATGGCTGGGCAGGTAGACTGTGGTGAGACCTTTTGATTTTCATGGGCTATGAACTAGGAAGAAGAGAGATAGCCAACCAGCTTGTATGAATTCAAGTAAGTGGACACTGACCACTTCCCCAATTGGTCTGGGGTAATGGGAAAGTTTAGGAGTCTCAGTAGTATTGGAGGGAAGCGTTTGCTAGCAGGGGAAGGCTTAAGAGTGGCCAGTCTTTGAGGTAGTTATGACACGTCAAAAACTGGTGTGTGTGTGTATGTTGTTTTATCATTAATCCAAATTGCTCCTAGGCAGATGCACGCATGTGACCTGCCAGCCAAAACTACCACTACCCTTGTGTCAAGAAAAAAGTATAACAAAAAAAATCTATAAGAAAGAACTGCGATGGGCATCTCTGAGCTAAATCTTAATATCACCCATTTTAACTTGGGGGAAAGCAAAAAAGAGAGTAGAGACTACATAGCTTCCAGAGAAGGAACTAGGCTACAGATTCTGTCAAGACACTTCTTTAAACCTCTGCGTTTGGGCTGGAGAGATGACTGAGACATGGCCTTTGCAGAGCAGTTAATTTTGGTTCCAGCAGTCAGACCCACCTCTATCTCTAGCTGCAGTGGATTCGCCACGCTTTCCTGTCCTCCATGGGCACCCAAACAACATGGCATTCACATGCATGTACATAAGTGAAAATAAACCATTAAACTACTATTTCATTCTACAACAGCTCCCCGCCCCCCATCCTGTTACATAAATGAAGCCAGCAAGGCTTAGAAATGTTTAGAAAGTTAGTTAAGATGGGAGTTTATGAAGAGACAAAATTAATTGGCAGTCTGATTTTTCTATCCTTGCTACATAGATAGATTTCCCATAGCTGACCACAATAAATGTTAATCGAAAGGGGAAAAGCATTCTAGGAGAGATTTAAAGGAAGCAGATATTGGCTCCTTCCCACAGAGGAATGTATGCGCTTCGTTAACTGAAAAACGATTGTTCCCCTTAACGTTTTTCTTCTGGCCACTTTTCTGGAGATTCTAGGCTTGAAGAAAAAGAAACAGTATTTATTATGAATGAAGAATGGCATTTTATTTAGTACACAACAGCTGAATGGAGATGGGTCCTTGGACAGCCCACTTATCGATGTAGGAAATAAATCAGGTGGTTTTAAAATCTGTTTAAATCATTTCCAGATGTTCAGAGTCCTGATATTAGGTCCTATTAGTGAGTATTGGGGGGAGTGATGGGCAGCTTCTTGACCCAGTGTGGATTGACTTGCGGTAAGCTTTTCCAGGCAAGTTCTAGAAACCCATATTGGGCAATACCCACGTGTTGGGCAGTATCCACTCTGTTCTGCCCAGAGAGGGGTATCACATTCCAAAACTTAAGGAAACGATCAGGGACTCGGGAGCCACCACAAACCAGACGATAGAACAGCGTTCCCCAGGCACCAGCTCCAAGGCCTTCTGAGCCTTTTCAGAGATGAACTCTTGGGGTTGAGACTCTGGGCCCAGTAGCAGCTTCAGCAGTAACTTCTGGAGTCTAGGCTTAATCTGGTACAGGTCCATGAGCTGGTAAAAGTTTTTCATCCAAGCAGCCTTGTCTGTGGCGTACCGCTGCTGTAGCATCCGCAGAACATGGTAGAGCGCCACAAATGTCTCCCACGAAGGTAGTGCTTCTCTCTCTTCTGAGATTGCTGTTGTCTTCCTCAGTTTGGCCAGTCTGGGGTGCCAGCTTTTCTTCTTTAAAGGCTTGAGTTCCTTTTGAAACATCAGTGCCAAAGTTTGTCTGTCTACAGATGCATGGGGCCCCATGAGAATGTCTCTTTGGGTGGGGTAAAATTGTCGCATCTCAATCTCTTTGAGAGAATCAAATAGCTGCTGCCTACGGGCGCTTCTATGTGGTTCACTGAGGAGTTGCCAATTTACCTCCTTTGAGTCTATAGTCCTACTGGTGATCAGTGGTAACAAAGGTCCAGGCTGAGGCACTGTCTTCCTTTTCTTGGAAAATGTGGGGATCTCTACTCTCTTTCTGGAGTAAGGGAAAGCCAGGGACTCTCTATCCACAAACGGATAATCACCTCTGCGAACATCCCTTCTGGTTCGATAAAGGTGCTCTGTGTCCTTCATGGCAGTTGAGATCTGCTGAGCCAGCTTCTCCCTGTAAGTCTTGGCCAAATGATCCCAGCTGACGACTTCTTGGTACCGAGCTTGGGGGGCTGAAATTATCTTCAGTTTAGGGGCAGAGGGTAATGTCTGCCACCCCTCTTTTCTTTTAACTGGAGGGACTACTTTTAAGTGTGTCCGACTAAAAATGTCTTTACTGAGCGATGGGGTTTGACTTACTAGGCTCGGCTGTAGGTGCTGAACAATGGCCTTTAGCGTGGAAAGTTGTTTCCCTTTCCAATAGCTATGTGAAGAGAAGTCCCGAAGGCACTGGTACAGTTGTTGGTAACTCTCCTTGGAAATTGGTTCTCCTGCCTCCAGCCTTCTGAGGGTGTCATTAATCAAGTCCTCATCTACGATATGTGTGTCTGTGTATACTGGGCTGGGAAATCTTTCAGTTGGCCCTTTAGGGGAAGAGGCGGGGGTAAGGGGAACAACCTGACCCCTAGTTTTCTCCAGTCGAATGTCTTGATTCTGCAAGGTCCAACTCAACCTGTCACCTTTAGGCTTTTGTGGTTGTAGGATAATGGGTAATTCTAGCCGTGGTATGTGGGGCCACTCTGGGGTTTGAGTCTTTAAGTCAGCTCCTATAGCTTGCGAAAGATCCTCCCTGTCTTCCTCCAAAATTCCAGTCTCTTGTCTTCTCTGTGAACTTGCCCTGGAGTCTGCTTCAAGAAATCTATTCTCCCATCTGTTTTTCAACTCTTTTAGGAATAGTCCCAGTTTCTCCTGCGAGGACACCTGGGGTTCTAGTAAGTGACTTTTGTCCACGAATCTAGAATCTCTCTCCTTGTCAAGCAAGCCCTCATCCCTCAGAAGTGTTTTCCATCCAGCGACAACCTCCTTTTCCTCAGCAAGACTCTCTCCTTCTATTTGTTGTTTGGAGAAAATTGAGCCTGGTTTCATCATTCTTTCCTTTTCTAAAAGCATCATCTCTTTAAATGTCCTCTTTTTGGCCATCTCCGTCCCCTCCTCTTCCTTCTTCAACCCTTCCTCTTCCTTCTTCCTCCCCTCCTCCTCTTTCTTCCTCATATCCCATTCCTTAATCCTCCCCTCCCATTCCTTAATCCTCCCCTCCCATTCCTTCTTCCTCTCCTCCCCTTCCTTCCTCTCCTCCCCTTCCTTCCTCTCCTCCCCTTCCTTCCTCTCCTCCCATTCCTTCATCCTCCATTCTCTTTCCTTCTTCCTCCTCTTCTCTTTCTTCTTTCTCACTTTCCTCTCCTCCCCCTCCTCCTCCTCACTCAGGCCCTCTTCTCTACTGAGACGCTCATCTTCACTGAGACTAAACAGCTCACTTGGGCTCTGATCTTCACCAGGACTCCATTCCTCAGCCTTTAGCCTTTCCTTGATTGGCATTTTCTTTTTCCAGCTTTCCTTGCTCAGGATTTTCCCACTTTGGAATTTTGCCTCTTTGGGGCTTTTCTGGACCAGGCTCTCTTCTTCTTCTTCATGGAGAATCCCTTTCTCTAGTTTCCTGGCCTTGTCCTTTCCAGGATGCCCCTGGATGAATCGTTCCTCCTCCTTCTCTTTGCCCAGGCCTTCCTGTGCACCTAGCCTCTTTTTCCTCTCAACCAACCTCTTTTCATATCTCCCTTTTAGGATCAGACTCATTTTCCTCTGTTCTGCAGTCAGTTTCTGTGAGTCGTCTTCAACAAAGCTACCCTTTCCTTTCAGGTACTTCCTCATTTTATTGGGCACAGCCTCCTCTTCCTCCAGGCTCTCCCTTTTCTTCTCCTCCTTAGGTACCCCTGCTCCAAATGGGTAAGTCAAGCCTTCTTCCATTTTCTCCTCAACCCATTCTCTGATATTCTCTAGCAGCCTCTTCAGCTGGATCTCTCCCAGCTTGCTCTCTTTGAAGTGTTTGAGAAGCTCTACCACTTGACTTTGCTTTAAGAGCTCTGCCTCCTGGAACCTTTTCAACAGTGTCTCTACCTGGGCTCTATCCAGGAAAACCTCCTCATTCTCCCCTAACAGCATGTAGTCCTCCTCCAACTGGTCTTCCTCAGTCACCACATCACCTTCCTCCTCAGCCTGCTCTCTCTCTTCTTTAGTTTTTGGCTCCTGTTTCTTAAGCACTTCCCTTCCATGTTCATAAATTCTCTCTTCTTCTGGCATATCTGTCCTCTTTGAATGCACTAAATTCAATTCTCCAGACACCCCAGCCAGGACCCTCAACATTTGCTTCTCAATTACCCCCATCTTGTCCTTGGCCCCAGCTTCTGTCTCTTTAAGATGAGGCCTACTTTCTGTGGCCTGTTCCTTAACTGCTGGCTCGATTTTCTCTCTGGGTTTTCTCCAGTACTGAGCAACATGCCTCTGTTTGATCCTACTGG